>NW_022196327.1:0-351461 GCF_008641045.1 Pistacia vera
ATATATATAAATGAAGCAATAAACCACATGTGAAATAAGAACACTTTCTTCTATTGATAAGATAAAATGTATATACAAAATATATACATTAACATATATATACAAAACATAATGCATTGGAACTGACAACACGATTAGTTCCTAGGGCATACACTAATAAGAATATCTTCTAAAGACATACCAGAATTAGAAGTTTGGCCTGGTTGTTATCTAGGGGGGTATGGCTGCTTATATTGCTGGTAACTTGGGTGGTTTTGAGTCACGGGCTAATTCACTTGTGGATTCCCATAGCTAAGATTAGGGTGATCCCTCTATCCCAAGTTATATGTGCTCGAATAGGGATCATACTTCCTTTGCGGTTGTCTAGGAAAACCACTTACTGCATTCACTTGCTCAATAGGCTCATCTTGAAGAGTTGGGCATATATCAGTTGGATGCCCTACTACCGAACAAATCCCACAAGCCTTCACCGTTTGCATATTACCTATAGCCAGTTGACGAACAAGAGAAGTTAGAATCGCAATTTGTTGTTCAAGGGAGGAAATATTTACCTCATTATTACGCCTAGATGGAAGGTCAAGCCTAGTGCCAAATTGTTGAGAATTGGCTGCCATATTTGCAATCAAGTTTCTCACGGCCTCGGGAGATCCACCAAAGCTCCTCCTCTAGCAGCATCAATCATGCTCTTATCAGTGTATAAAAGGCCCTCATAGAAATACTGGCTAAGTAGCTGCTCACTAATTTAATGATAGGGGCATCTTGCACATAATTTCTTAAAACGTTCCCAGTATTTGTGTAGGGACTCTCCATTGTGCTGCCTTATACCACAAATTTCTTTTCGAATGTTGGCCGTCCTCGAAGCTGGGAAATATTTCTCCAAAAAACAACCTCTTCATCTCATTCCATGTGGTTATACTCCCGGAGGGTAGATGATAGAGCCAATCCTTCAAAGAAAATGGAAAGGCTCTTAATTTAATTTGCTCTTCAGTCACCCCCATAAGTTTCATACTTGTGCAAACCACATGAAGCTCCTTTAAATGCTTGTGAGGATCTTCACCTGCAAGGCCATGAAAGGTGGGCAAGAGATGTATTAGTCGAGATTTTAATTCAAAAGTAGTAGTAACATCTAAAATAGGGAATGTTATGCATAAAGGTGGTTGATTCAAATCAGGGGCAGCAAGCTCTTTCAAAGTTCGATTTCTAGCCATGAATTCCTCCTCTTCTAAATCAGAGTTTCTAGCAAATCAGGAATCAAGAGCCAAATTGTTTTCCTCAAAATTTCTCTGAGCTTCCCTTCTTAACTTGCGCAAAGTGCTCTCTATTTCTAGGTCGAATGTTAAATCACCAAGATGAGAGGACTTGGTCATAAAACAAAAAATCTCATTAAAGAAATAGAATAAATGACAAATAATGAAAACTGACTAGAAAATAAAAAAATAAAATAATATTTTATTTTATTTTATTTTATTATTTTTTTTTTTTATGACTAGAAAACAAAAATGGCCAAAAACCCTATCAAACGTTGTTTTTTGGCCTCGAGAGGGTAGGGCTAGTGAATCCTAAAAATCTTCGAAACGGGTACTCGCACCGCTCCTAATTCCACCAAAAGTCCTGTCGTGAATAGTGCTGCTAAATTTTTTTTTTTTTTTAAAGAAAAAAAAAAAAAAAAAAAAAAAAAAAAATCAACTAGAATCACTCCCCGGCAACTGCGCCAAAATCTAGTGTGCTATCACAAACAACCAAAATTAAAATCTAAGAATATATATAGTACTGCGAGTAAGGATCGTTCCCACGGAGAGTGTCTAGCCTAGTTTTATGCTACGTGAACAAGGATGGTGGGGTTTGAGTATGACGAAAACAATTTCAGGAAAAAAAACAACTAAAGGAACATTCAAATCAAATTATCGAAATCAATCAAAAGAACAAACCTTGGTCTAAGTCAACATCCACTATTGAAATTTTACAACTAATCATCGATGCAAGTATATATCAATTCATACTTTGAATATTCACCGTTGGAACAATTTTCCTATCTCTCCTTAGTTGCAGTTAATTAGGAAACAAGTGATCTAATTAATCTTACTACTAAACAACCCAAGACAAGCGCTAAAGGTTTAATCTAGTAGCAGCCTTAAGAACTAGAGAGATCGATGAAGCTGAACAACAAAAACACAAGCGGTTGTATTTAATTTAGTTGAGTGTTCTTCTTAAGATTTAATAATTCCTGACTCAGCAAATTCTTAAATCTTAGTTACTCACAAATTAGAGGGAACAAACAATTACGGATTTGATATCTAATTTAGCGATATATTGCAACAAATAATAAACTAGTAGGCGTCTTGGTAATTAAATGAGACAATCATGAAAATAGGCATAGAAGAACATCAAAACTCAAAGCATATATTGAGCGCTAAAAACAGATTAGATCTCACAGTTTTATTGATTCCGAGGCCTCTGTTTCCTTCGACCAAGTTATGAAAATTTAGCCACTCATGGCCATCATGAAAATTCAAAGGAAAAGTTGAAGAAGAGGAGAAGGAGAGGCGTGTGTTGTAACAACTGCTGAAAACTAGTACAATGCATGCATAATAACAATAGAAAATTGGGCTGAAAACTTTCTTTTTATTATAAGTCATATGTCTTTTATACACAAAGAGTATTGTTTACCAAAAATTCGTTTTAAAAGACAAAACAGGGGAAACAGTGTAGCTATTGCTCCTCGCTTGCCGACGCCCCTCCGACTGCATCATCACCTAGATCCTGCATCCACAAAGGAAAATAACGGGGTGAGCACAAAATAATGCTCAGTAAGTAAAACCCTTTATCTGTCTATCCCCGTATGTAATACTCCTAATTCTTCCCTTATGCTATTTCTGTTTCTACTAAATGTCATGGCCTCATCTTACCGGAGGTACGGCCGGATGGCGTTCACATATTACCATCTCACTCTCCATGACTATCGGGTGGAATTCACATAGTACCAACCCATTCTTAGTGACTACCAAGTGGGGATCACGAAGCACCTACTCGGTTTTCGTAACTATCGGGTGGAGACCACCTAGCACCTACCCGTTTCTCATGACTTTTGGGTAACGATCACCAAGCATTAACCCGTCTCTAATCACTGTGGGGTGATGATCACAAAGCATCAACCCACCTCTAATAAATGTCGGATGATGATCACAAAGCATCAACCCTTTTTCTAATGACTAACCGGGAGGGGATCACAAAGCATCCACCCGTTTCTACTACTTATCGGGTGACGATCACAAAGCATCGACCCATCTCTAAGGGCTATTCGGGTGGTGATCACAAAGCATCAACCCGATTCCCATAACTGTCGGGTGATGATCACAAAGCATCAACCCATCTCTAATAGCTGTTCGGGGGGTGATCACAAAGCATCAACCCGATTCTCATAACTGTCGGGTGATGATCACAAAGCATCAACCCATTTCTAATACTCTTCTCATTCACTCTATTCTAGCACTTCTCATTCTCTCTACCCTTAGAGTAGTTGCATCCACCAAGTTCTCTACTCATAGAGTAAGTGCATACACAAAGTTTCCTACTCTTTCTTAGGTCACTTCTCAATGCACAATTAATGCTTATGGATGGTTCATCTCCACTAATGCACTTATGAAATGCCAACATGCAATGTTGCAAGAATTAAGGTTCACTACTCATACTCAAACCTCTATTAGGCATTTCATCAAACAACTCAAGTGCATAATAAAACTCTACTATAACAATAATTCTAAATCTTTCTCTAACCATCCAAAATGGGGAGAAACCCCCTCACATAGCCACATAACCTGCCAAAGAAAGACACTTCCAAAAGGGTTCCACAATACCCCTTCAATTCCATCTCAAACTACCTTTCCAACCCACAACTCACTTCTTATATTTGAAAGGTATAAACAATCACAAAGCACTAGAAATCTCTATTTAAGCCTCAATAACATGGCATATAACATGTATATAACATACATACATAAGTGCTATCAAAACCCTAATCAAGAAAATTCCCAAATCTCAACTTGGGTTGGGGTTTACTTACCTTGTTATGGAGAGATTTCACTAACTCTTCCTTTCACTTGGTTTGCTTGACTTTTTCTCTACTCTTAAACAAAAGAACAAAAACCCTCAATATTCAATATATACAAAAACTCACAAAGCTTCACAACCAAAGCAAGAATCCTTACCTTAGGATGCCTTAGGTTGATTTTCTACCCCAAATCACTCCAAAAGCCCTTTAAAACTCCTTGATCAAAAGAAAGAGAATTTGAGAGGAAGCAAGAGAGGAGAGTGGCGATGGAGAAGAAGAATGAAGGGTTTGCAATGACTTAATTCCTTTTAATGAAATTTATACACAAGCATTCCCATTTTGCCCTTACTCTTCTTTGGGAATTCTATCTATATCCTTTGATTCATTACAAACACACCCCCATAGCAACATATTCTCCATGAAAATTCCTTACATTTTACTCCCCACTTTTCCTGCTAATTAGGGGTAGAATGGTCAAATTGCCCTTAGGGAAGAAAATATCTAAAACTTAACAAACATTTTAATCGGCCTGTCGCCGCGGCGAAGAAACTTCTGTCGCCGCGGCGAAACTGTCCAGCAGCTTCCCGGTGGCTTCAACACCTCTTCGCCGCGGCGAAGATTATTCTTCGCCCCGGCGAAGCGTGGCACACTAAACTTCTTTTTTTTTTTCAACCAATTTCAGGGCAAGTATTCAACACAACACTCAATCAAACAATATTACCAAAAACCAACTTAAATAAGAGCAAAGGAAGAAACAACAACTACTTACCTCAAGTGGGGTGTTACACTCTAACTGCCCACACTAAACATTAGTTCAGATCGCTTCCACCAAGATCTATCATTTCTTGGCAGCAGATGAATTCGTTATTCTTGAGACACTTCTAGGTCAATCAAAAGTTCTCAATGTCGTTAAGGTATCTTAGCAATATACGGTAGAAGAAGAATGAGTCTCTCCAGTCCTATATTGACAAATTTCACAAGGAACTGAGCAAAGTGGCTAATACACTCAAGGATTCAGTTCACACTCTAATAATTACCGGAGTTCCCCTGCAAACTGACCTGTGGAAGAAACCGCAATCTGAGGACGATATTTCGCTCACTCGCTTCTACAATTTAACAGAGAAATATCTGTGGATAGAAAACTCAGTGGCAGCTTTAAATCGCCACGACCCCGAGCCTTCGACTAGTGCTCCTAGTCGGAGGGAGGAATATCAGGAAGAGAGTAGTAGAAGATCTGATCGCAAATGGGCTAACGACTATCAGAGAAAGGGAAATCTTATGCCCAAGTTCATCGTCGCGATTGCGACCATGATAACTTCATTCCACTCAATGCATCAGTTTCAACTATTCTGGATAAATCAGAAAGAGCTAATCTGCTCGTAGAGCCAGAGCCCATGAAAAAACCCACATCTAAATGGAATGGCAAGAAATACTATCGTTGCCATCAGATAATGGGCACCATACCGATGAATGTCGAGCTCTTAAGCAGACAATTGAAGACTTCATTCAAAAGAGGCACTTCAAGGAGTATGTTGATGGTCCAACTTCCACAAGGAGAAGGATAAAAAAGGCGACAGGGGAAGACGTAGAGGTCACAAAGGTCTTTACCTGGTAGGGACTATCTTTAGGGGACCTCATATAGCTAAGAACTCTCAAAATGCACAAGAAAAATATGCTCGAGAGGCTCGGCATAAGCCTTTAAATGTTCTGAATCTAGAACTGTGACCTTGCAAGGTGAGTAGAGAAGAGGAAATTACCTTCTCTAAGAATGATGCATAACGAGTGAACCACCCTTATAAGGATGCACTCGTTGTCGTGGTTGAGATAGGAAGGTGCGAAGTCCACATAATGTTGGTGGACAATGAGAGTGCCGTGAATATCCTATTTCAACCAACATTTGAAGAGATAAAATTAGAAGAGACAGATTTGACGCCTATCGCAACTCATTTTTATGGTTTTATAGGGGACCACCTAACTCCCCGGGGAATGATTTCTCTTTTGGTTACTTTGGGAGATACCCATGAAGTGACTAAAATGACAGAGTTTTTGATAGTGGATTGTCCATCAACTTTTAAGGCATCCTCGGACAACCTTTACTATAGAATTTCAAGGCTATCACCTCAATCTACCATTAGAAGATGAAATTTCCCACTTCGAAAGGGCATGGGGAAGTTAGGGGATCACAACGTGAATCTCGCGACTGCTATAATGGGGCAGTGCAGATGGCATGCAAAGGGAAATGGAAGCCTATGGGCATTCCTGAACAGGCAATGGTGATCAATAGGATTAAGCCACAGCCTGGTCTAGTGGAAGACAATATCAATCCTCGTATTCAAGAGGAGTATTCACACAGTGGGCCGATTGAGACTTTATCTGAGGTTTCTATCGATGAAAATGAGATGACTCATGTGTTAAGAATCGGAAGTAATCTTAGCCCTCAGCTTGCAGCTAATTTAACAAGCTTTCTCAAACAGAAAATAGATGTTTTTGCATGGACTCATGCTAACATGGTCGGGATCAGCCCGAATGTTATATGTCATGCACTCAACATCGACAATGCAATCGAGCTAGTTCGCCAAAAGAGAAGAGCTATAGACCCAGAGCACTATGCAGCTCTTAAGGTTAAGGTGGATAAGCTCCTCTCAATCAGGTTCATTCAGAAAGCTTATTACCCCAATTGGGTCACCAATCTTGTTTTGGTGAAAAAGCCTAACTGGTAAGTGGCGAACCTGCGTTGATTTCATTGATCTCAACAAAGCCTGCCCAAATGTAGGTTTCCCTTTGCCAAGAATAGATCAGCTCATTGATGCCATTTCCGAACACTAGCTGCTAAGCTTCATGGATGCCTATTCGGGATATAATCAGATTCCAATGTTCACACCTAACGATGAGCATACCTCGTTTATCACAGATGGAGAATTGTACTGCTATAGAGTCATGCCCTTCGGTTTGAAAAATGCTAAGGCGACCTACTAGCGTCTGGCTAACTATATGTTTTCCGAGCAGATTGGAAAAACAATGGAGCTCTATGTCAATGGCATGTTGGTCAAGTCGCAAGTCAATTCAGATCACATAGCCAACCTCACAGAAATGTTTGATATACTTCAGAGATATAGAATGAAGCTTGATCCTCTTAAGTGTTCATTTGGAGTATCCTCAGGAAAATTCTTGGGGTATATGGTTAACCATCGGGGAAAAAAAGTCAACCCCGAGAAAATCCAAGCTCTTCTAGATATGAAAAGTCTCACAAATCACAAACAAGTTCAAAGCTTGAATGGGAGAATAGTGGTTCTCAGTCGCTTTATATCAAGAGCAACAGATTGTTGTTTTGTTAGTGTATGCCCTAGGAACCAATCGTGTCGTTGGTTCCAAGGCATTATGTTTTGTATATATATGTTAATGTATATATTTTGTGTATACTTTTTTATCTTATCAATAGAAGAAAGTGTTCTTATTTCACATGTGGTTTATTGCTTCATTTATATATATGTATTACATGTGAAATGTTCGGATGATACAAATATTTAGAAGATCAAAATCATCAAAGTATTCCCTACATAGGTAATATTAATTGGGCAATAATATTACATAGTAAGCATGTTGAATGCCTCCGTAGAATATTATGTGATGGTATTAGTGTGGATGATTATAAAAGTTATATCACTAGGGCATTAGCATGGATAAGTGGTTAGTGAACTGCTTATCAAATATGGCCATTTATGATGAATCACATGGATATTTAAAATGTAATCAATGATTCATCATAAGATTGTACTAATGTATTATTAATCCTTAGACTTGAGATATCACGGTTGGATTCTGCATAAACGCATATGGTTCATATGGTGTATAAACACGAGGCTAATCATGCCATGTGTTAATAAACCGATTTGGCCATGTGTTGTTTATATGTGAGGACAAGTGATAGTCAAGATGGGATCCGTTGACTTGGTATAGATTGATATCAAATTCCTAGACAAATGTCAAGATACATTGGAAAAGGGAAATCTCCGGCCGGGGTATATAAAATGTTACTTGAAAGGTTGTTTCATGGTGACACGTTTCATATGTATTGATTGTCAATTTGATATAAAATTAAGATAAGGATTTTGACATACCATGAATCCATTCTTAATTAGGATTAGACAACGAAAGGATTTGATTATACAGTGCGTATGATTATAAAAGAGTTCGTTGGAGTATATCTTCATTGTGACTTAGGGGTTATGGAGCATTGCTAGATGCCTACCATAATCGGTGGGAGTTTAGATCATAAAAAGTTATGACAAAACATATAGAAATAGACTATGATATTGGGCCCACGGCTAGGCCACAATGAACCTAAGAGGTCACACATAAAAACTAAGGAGAATGGAGAAATAGCCAAAGAGAGTTGATTATCCAAGGTTGGCTAGCACCTACCAAGGGTAATAAAGTTATTTATATNCAGAAGCATGAAAGGCACTTGAGATCATTTGGTATTAAATACATGAATGATTGGCTATAGTGCAAGTGGGAGATTGTTAGAGTAGATGCCCTAGAGCCAATCAATTATTGTAGAATTGACTCTTTGTAATAATGTTCATTAATCAATAATAAAAGGCATTTTATTCTATATCGCGTAAATCATTATTATTGCAATATGTATTGATATATGTCCTTAGAATGGTAGAACCGTGACGAGGGTATCAAGTGTTTCAAATCTTGATAGTGAGAACCCTATGAGCACATATGGTGGCCATTCTAGAAACGTCCATAGCCCCAGTATTATTCTGAAGTAAGGGCACAAATATTACGGTAAGGCTATCATAATGTTGAACGACCTTATCGAAAGGCAGTGACTGATCTGACTTGTCAAGCTTGGTGCAATACATGGGTGCTTACTGTAGGCAAGTTCACTAGACTGACTCACTAAAGGATTCCATATGGATGGTAACCCTAGTGTCTATAGAACAAATCCTCTAACGAATGGTGGTGCATATGATCTTTAGACTTGAGATCACCGGAGCGCCTTGTACATCGATTGGTATAGTTTGACACTAGCCTAATGCAGTTCTATTCAGAGCTGTCAATACGATAGTGATTGGCCGCATCAAGGAGTGTATAAAGACTATGGTAAATGAACAGAGGATTCATCACTTTTGGGTACGGGGGAAGTTATCTCACGGCATAATTCAGTAAATGGCAATGACACTAAAACTGTGGCTATAATGGGATTGAGTTGTTGCTCTATCCAACTTATAATTTAGGTCATTGGTCTAGTAACTGAATAACTAATATCGAGGGTAACCGAGGTTGACACTATTTCTATGTCTCAGTCTCGTCAAGATAACAAATGATGAAAGGATTGGATTATGCGGTAACCATATCGTTGACAGGTAGCTGCTTTGCTGAATCTGAATCTATCGGGTGGCCATGATGCCTTGCTAGGGGCCAATCTTGGTCTGTATGTAGTGAGATGATTAATTGGTGTTAATCGCGATACTACACACTACCGGTATGATGAGGAGCCTACAGGTCACACACATAGAAGATAATTTAAGAACCAGTTTATAAGAAGGGCGTTTTCATCTTTTTAGGCAAAAAGGTATTTTGGTAATTTCACAGTGCAATTAAATTTGCTGAGGTCGTAGCCTTTATTTAATATGTTAATGAAATTAAATAAGTGAAATTATATTTAAATATGCGTTCGCATATATTTAAATGAATTATCGTTATTGTTAAATGTTAATATATTAAATGTATATTAATTGAATTTAATTGAAATAATGATAATTAAAATTAAAATATCTAAATGGGGTTGTTTGGACATAGGGGCTATTTGGGTTGGTGCCTAAGCTTATTCCTAAATGGAATAGGGTTTCACATGCACTATATAAGTGCATGTGTTCCATGAATTAAAGAACTTTTTTTCATAAAGTCTTTTATATTCATTGATTGAAAAATTCCAACCCCTTTTTTCTGTCTTCCCATGCCAGTTTGATCTTGGTTGAATCAAATATTTCATTTGATTCTTGTTCTTAGTTCTTTAGGCTAAAGAGGATCTAGAAAATCCCTCTTTAGTTCGTTGGGATTATCTTCGTGTGGACTACCGCTGGTTCGATCCTACCTTGGATCGGTAGCGAAACCCATTCAGAGTTAAAGTTGGAAGAGCCTCTAAACGTGGGTATGGTTTCTTAACTTTAAACTGATTTTCTGGAGATTCTAATATGTTGTATAAACTGTAAATTTATGCTCTAATCTTGGTTCTAAGGAACGATCAATGTTGTTTATGTTTTTGTTTCTGCTACCATAACTTGATTGTTTCCTAACAGTGGTATCAGAGCCATGGGTACCAAATTTTATAGTTTATTGTATGATTTATAACATGTATTTGATTGATAACATGTTATTTTTGTTAAATCTACAAAAATCTATTTTTGAATGAGTGATTCAATTGATAAATTGGTTTAATATTGTGTTGATGGATACGTGTTATTACATGAAAAACTGCAAAAACGTGAACTGTACTTTTTTGGGATTTCCAAACTTCGCCGCAACGAAACAAAAATTTCGCCGCGGCGACGAAGTTGCTGTCCCAATTCTGTGTTTTTCTTGAAGGGACCAAACTGTAGTTTTTAATAACCTATAAAGCCAATAACCATTCTGCACATATAGGAGGGTAATTAATAATTAACCCACCCAATTCAAAAATTGATTGTTTTTGAAATGTATGTCATGTACTTGTTTGTATATTGCATGGTGCTCGGTACATGAGCCTTATGACCTATGGTGAATGTTCTAAATTGTTTTTGGGTATGTATGGTTGTAAGTTTTAAATAGGACATGCGAGTCTTGCCTTTTTCCCTTTCTCCATGTACATTCTCTTCTCATCTTATTCCCTTCGAATGTAAATCGAGGTTTCTAAATTTATTGATGTAAAATTACTTTGAGATTAATTTTATTGTAAATTCAGTATGATGTTTTTGTAATGTACTTGAGACCGAGCAAAGGACGAGGCAATCGTACTTGAAGACTCAAGATATTTATTACAGGACCCCTAGGTGACCTACCAATTCTTCTAGGCTCGAGGAAATCAGTTTTAGTTGGGCCATGTACCGGCACGTTTTAATATTTTGTTTAGAATGCATGCTAAGGTTGAATGTTCAAGAACATGCTAAACAATATCATTCTAACAAAGATAATAATCTGGTGAGACACTAAATAAAAAACCCTCAATTAAAGTATATTAAGTCATGTAAGCCTTCCATCACCATGGTTTTAATCAAACCACTGTTCGTCAGAATCTTGTTTGCCAAAGCGAAAGGTACACTTCTACCAGTGGGAGATTAAAATTCATTGGAGTTTTCCTTAATGGTGATGGGTCGACTTAAAATGACGGTTTTGCTTGTTCGCCAAAGCGAAGGTTGATAAACGCGTCATAGGCATAGTAGAGAAGTACACATATTATGTGTACGTGGTGGCATGTAGTGTCCACTCTACTGATATTGAGAATCACACTTGAGGACGATGGTTGGGGCCATTAGATTGTGTGATTGGCTTGTTGGCTTTTTCACATTTGAGGTTGATAGTAGGAGCTATCAACTGGTGTGGATTAAGTTTGTTGGCCTACCTAATCAACTCATTTTGGCTTGTTTGCCAAAGCGAAGGTTTGAAACGGGCAAGATGGGATCTCAATCCACTAGGAAAGCCAATGGGCTTTCCCGAGTTAATAGTAAGGGCCATTGACTTGAGGAAAATAGTGGGAGCGTCGTTTAATAAAAGACCATATTAAATAATAATAATGAACTTTATAATGACTTTATCTTTTCTGCAATTGTAGATTCACCAAAATGAGCATTATGAACCTGAGACCGATAATCGAGAAAGAAAACAGGTTGGATGGATTCAATTTCTCAAACTGGTATCGTAATCTACGGATTATACTCAAGTCGAAAAAGAAATTGTATATCCTTGAAAAGCCATACATTATTGAGCCTGATCTTGATGCCATTTAGGAAGTAAAGGACACTTATCAAAAGTTCCTTAATGATGCCAATGGCATTCAATGCTTGATGTTAGCATTGATGACACCAGTGCTGCAAAAGCAGCGTGAGAATATGGACGCTGCTACCATTATTCTACACCTCAAGGAGCTTTTCGAAGGAAATGCTCGACATGAGAGGTACAAGGTGTCAAAAGCACTTTTTGGAAGTTGTCTGATTGAGGGAGCCCAAATTGGTCCTCATGTGCTCAAGATGATCAAGCACATAGAGAGGCTTGAGACTTTGGGATTTGAGTTGGATGTAGAATTACAAATGGATTTAATTCTGCAATTCTTGCCTGACTCTTATGCACCATTCATAATGAACTTCAATATGAACACAATGATGAAAACCTTGTCAGAGCTTTTGAACATGCTGAGGACTGTAGAGCAGGAATTGAAGAAGTCTAAGCCTATTTTACTGGTTGCTGTCAGTAAAGGAAAGGGTAACGGCAAGGGTAAGACCAAGGCCAAACCCAAGCCCAAGCCTAAAGGACAAGTTGCTCTTAGGCCTGAGAGTGGTATAGGGAAGGGCAAAGTAGTCTACTTCTTTTGTGGCAAGCCTAGCCATTGAAGGAAACATTGCAAGGCTTTCCTCGCAAGTAAGAAGAAGTCAGATGCTACGACTTCAGGTATATTGATGATTGAGATTAACTTCTCTCCCTCAACATCTTGGGTCATTGATACAGGATGTGGTATTCACATTTGTACTAATGTGTAGGGACTAAGGCAGAGTAGAGTGCTCGCCAAGGGAGAGGTGGACCTACAAGTTGGAAATGGAGCACATGTGGCTGCACTGGCGGAGGGACTTACTGTTTATGTTTGCCTACGGGCTTGTTGTTGGAACTACATAACTGTTATCACGTACCTTCCATTTCTAGAAATATTATTTCAGTATCCGCTTTGGATAACATAAAGTATCATTTTGAGACATCTAATGGATTGTTATCCTTTAGTTTGAATGGTATTCTATTTGGAATTGCAAGGTTATATAACGGATTATATGTTCTTGATTTTAACAATAAAGATATTCTCAATGTTGAAACCAAGAAAGCTAAACATAACGATCAAAACTAAACATATCTCTGGCACTATAGATTGGGTCATGTTAATAAGACCTGCACTGCAAAACTTCAAAGGGATGAAGTTTTAGACCCTTTTGATTTTCAGTCATTTAAGGTATGCGAGT
The DNA here is from genome assembly GCF_008641045.1 of Pistacia vera. Taxonomy (NCBI): domain Eukaryota; kingdom Viridiplantae; phylum Streptophyta; class Magnoliopsida; order Sapindales; family Anacardiaceae; genus Pistacia; species Pistacia vera. The sequence goes on from NW_022196327.1 coordinate 13,261, forward strand.
CATGCCTGTTAGGCAAGATGACCAAGTCTCTTTTCACAGGACAAGGTGAAAGGGCTACTGAACAGTTAGGTATCATCCATCCATAGTGATGTGGTCTACTAACAGTTGAAGCTAGAGGTGGATATTCATACTTCATAACATTTACTGATGATTTCAATAGATATGGTTATGTCTACCTTATGAGACATAAATATGAAGCCTTTGATAAATTCAAGGAATTTAGGAATGAAGTACATAATATGTTGGGCAAAAGTATTAAAGCTTTTCAGTCGGATCGAGGAGGTGAATACTTAAGCTCAGGGTTTTCTGAATACCTAAAGGAATGTGGGATAGTATCACAACTCACCCCTTCGTATACACCCCAACACAATAGAGTGTCTGAAAGGAGGAATATGACCTTACTTGACATGGTTAGGTCCAAGATGAGTTTTTATGATTTATGTGCATCATTCTGGGGTTATGCCCTAGAAACTGCGACTCACGTTTTGAACCGTATGCCGTTAAAGTCTGTTGATAAGACTCTATATGAACTATGGAGTGGGCGAAAGCCCAACTTGTCTTATCTAAGGATTTGAGGTTGCGAAGCTTATGTTAAGAAATTGACTTCGAACAAGCTGGGCCAAAAATCCTGTAAATGTATATTTGTGGGGTATCCAAAGGAGACCAAAGGATACTATTTCTACCACCCAGAAGAGCGTAAAATTTTTGTTGCTCGTTGTGGTGTCTTCCTAGAAAAGGAATTTTTTCTAAGAAATACTAGTGGGAGAAAAGTAAAACTCGATGAAGTTCTAGAACCACAAATTATACTAGACGAAGGACAGGATGATGTGCCACAAGAAGTGGTTGAACATCATAAGGAGGTTACTCCACAACTTGTGGATGAAAGAGAACCACCTCAGGTAGCATAGGAGCCTGCGTAGATTTGGGAGAGTACGCCGTGAGCCCAAGAGATATGATTATCTCGTGACTCAACATGGTGAAGTACTAGTCCACCAAGACGATGAACCCAGAACCTACGAAGATGCTATAGGATCCAGATTCTGTTAAATGGCTTAAAGCCATAAAATCTGAGATGGACTCCATGTACCAGAATCAAGTGTGGTCTCTGGTGGAACCACCTAATGGGGTAAAACCCATAGGGTGTAAATGGGTCTTCAAGAAGAAGATTGACATGGATGGCAAGGTGCATACTTATAAAGCACAACTGGTTGCCAAAGGTTTCAAACAAATTCATGGTATTGACTAAGAAGAAGCCTTTTCGTTGGTTGCCATGATTAAATCCATCCGAATTATGCTTGCGATTGCTGCATACCATGACTATGAGATTTGGCAAATGGATGTCAAAACAGCTTTCCTGAATAGAAACCTTGAAGAGGATGTGTATCTGATACAACCCGATGGTTTCGTTCTTGATGGGCAAGCTGATAGGGTATGCAAGTTGCAGAGATCCATTTATGACTCAAACAAGCTTTAAGGAGCTGGAACATTCATTTCGATGAAGCCATAAAAGAATTTGGTTTTATCAAAAATGAAGATGAGCCATGTGTTTACAAGAAAGTGAGTGGAAGCACAATGGCATTCCTAGTGTTGTATGTCGATGCCATACTTCTGGTCGGGAATGATATACCGAATTTGCAGTCGATAAAGACTTGGTTATCCAAGTGCTTCTCCATGAAGGACTTAGGGGAAGTAGCTTACATCTTTGGAATGAAGATCTATCGTGATAGATCGCATGGGTTGCTTGGCCTAAGTCAGAGTACATATATTGACAAAGTACTAAAAATATTCAGTATGGAAGAATCCAAGAAGGGATTTCTTTCGATGTCACATGGTGTTTATCTCTATAAGGAAATGTGTTCTAGAACACAAGATGAGAGAGATAGGATGAAGAGGATCCCATATGCATCAGCAATTGGATCCATCACGTATGCCATGTTATGAACTCGGATTGATATCTCATGTGCTTTGAGCACTTGTAGTAGATATCAATCAGATCTAGGTGAGTGTCACTAGATGGCTGTCAAGAACATTCTTAAGTAGCTGAAGAGGACTAAGGATATGTTCTTCGTTTATGGAGAGGAAGATGAGCTCATTGTAAGAGGATACAGTGATGCTAGTTTCCAAATGAGCAAAGATGATTATCGATCGCAATCAGGGTTTGTATTTTGTCTCAATGAGGGTGCAGTGAGCTGGAACTGCTCCAAGGAAAACACTATAGCGGACTCTACAATGGAGGCTGAGTATATTGGATTATCAGATGCGACTAAGGAGGTACTCTGGATTAAGAAGTTCGTCACTAAACTTAGTATGGTTCCCACGATTGTTGATCCAATGGACATCTATTGTGACAACAATGGAGAAATTGCTCAAGCTAGGGTACCACGGTCTCATCAGAAGTCTAGACACATACTCAGACGGTTCCATCTCATCAGAGAAATAGTTGAGAGAAAAGATATGCAGATCAGTAAAGTGCATACTGACGACAATCTCGCAGATTCATTGACAAGGCCTCTATTGCAGCAAAAGCATGAAAGGCATTAACAATCTTGAGGTCATTTGGTATTAAATACATGAATGATTGGCTGTAGTGTAAGTGGGAGATTATTAGAGTAGATGCCTTAGAGCCAATCAATTATTGTAGAATTGACTCTTTGTAATAATGTTCATTGATCTGTAAAAGGAATTTTATTCTATATCGCGTAAATCATTATTGTATGTATTGATATATGTCCTTAGAATGGTAAAACCGTGACGAGGGTATCAAATGTTTCAAATCTTGATAGTGAGAACCCTAAGAGCACATATGGTGGCCATTCTAGAAACGTCTGTAGCCCCAGTATTATTCTGAAGTAAGGGCATAACTAATACGGTAAGGCTATCATAGTATTGAACGACCCTGTCAAAAGGCAGTGATTGATCTCACTTGTCAAGGTTGTTTGGTGACAACCTGGTGCAACACATGGGTGCTTGCTGTAGGCAAGTTCACTAGACTAACCCCTAGAGGATTCCATATGGATGGTAACCCCAGTGTCTATGGAACAAATCCTCTAACGATTGGTGGTGTATATGATCCTTAGACTTGAGATCACCGGACCGATTGGTGTAGTTTGACACCAGCCTAACGTAGTTCTATTAAGAGCTATCAATACGGTAGTGATTGGCTGCATCAAGAAGTGTATCAAGACTATGGTTGATCGACAGAGGATTTATCACTCCTGGGTACGGGGGAAGTTATCTCACGGCACAATTCAGTAAATGGCAATGACACTAAAACTGTGGCCATAGTGGGATTGAGTTGTTGCTCTATCCAGTTTATAATTCAGGTCATTGGTCCAGTAACTGAATACATAATATCGAGAGTAACCGAGGTTGACACTATTTCTATGCCTCGGTCTCGTCGAGATAACGAATGATGAAAGGATTGGATTGTACGGTAACCATATCGTTGACAAGTAACTGAATACATAATATCGAGAGTAACCGAGGTTGACACTATTTCTATGCCTCGGTCTCGTCGAGATAACGAATGATGAAAGGATTGGATTGTACGGTAACCCTATCGTTGATAGGTAGCTGCTTCGCTGAATCTGAATCAATCGGGTGGCCATGATGCCTTGCTAGGGACCAATTTTGGTCTGTATGTAGTGAGATGATTAATTGGTGTTAATCGCGATACTACACACTACCGGTATGATGAGGAGCCTACGGGGCACACACATAGAAGATAATTTAAGAACCAGTTTATAAGAAGGGCGTTTTCATCTTTTTAGGCAAAATGTATTTTGGTAATTTCACAGTGCAATTACATTTGCTGAGGTCGTAGCCTTTATTTAATTTGTTAATGAAATTAAATAAGTGAAATTATATTTAAATATGTGTTCGCATATATTTAAATGAATTATCATTATTGTTAAATGTTAATATATTAAATGTATATTAATTGAATTTAATTGAAATAATGATAATTAAAATTAAAATTAAAATATCTAAATGGGGCTGTTTTGACATAAGGGCTGTTTGGGTTGGTGCCTATGCTTATTCCTAAATGGAATAGGGTTTCACATGCACTATATAAGTGCATTTGTTCCATGAATTAAAGAACGTTTTTTCATAAAGTCTTTTATATTCATTGATTGAAAAATTCCAGCCCTTTTTTTCTCTCTTCCCACGCCAGTTTGATCTTGGTTGAATCAAATATTTTATTTGATTCTTGTTCTTGGTTCTTACGGCTAAAGAGGATTTAGCGAATCCCTCTTTAGTTCATTGGGATTATTTTCGTGTGGACTACCATTGGTTCGATCCTACCCTTGGATCGGTAGCGAAACCCATTTAGAGTTAAAGTTGGAGGAGCCTCCAACGTGGGTATGGTTTCTTAACTTTAAACTGATTTTCTGGAGATTCTAATATGTTGTATAAACTATCAATTTGTGCCCTGATCTTGGTTCTAAGGAATGATCAATATTGTTTATGTTTTTGTTTCTGCTGCCATAACTTGATCGTTTCCTAACAGCCCATCAAGAACGAAACCATTGGGTTGTGTCATATACACATCCTCTTCAAGGTTTTCGTTCAGGAAAGCCGTTTTGACATCCATTTGCCAAATCTCATGATCATGATATGCAGCAATCCCTAGCATAATCCGGATGGATTTAATCATGGCAACCGGTGAAAAGGTTTCCTCATAGTTAATACCATGAATTTGTTTGAAACCTTTGGCAACCAGTTGTGCTTTATAAGTGTGAACCATGCCATCCATGTCAGTCTTCTTCTTGAAGACCCATTTACACCTTATGGGTTTTACCACTTCAGGTGGTTCCACCAGAGACCATACCTTGTTCTGGTACATGGAGTCCATCTCAGATTTCATGGCTTCAAGCCATTTAAAGGAATCTGGATCTGATATAGCGTCTTCGTAGGTTCTGGGTTCCTCGTCTTGGTAGACAAGTACGTCACCATGTTAAGTCACGAGATAACCGTATCTCTCAGGCTCATGGCGTACTATCCAGATCTACATAGCTCCTATGATACTTAAAGTGGTTCACTTTGATCCACAAGTTGTGGAGTAACCTCCTCCTGATGTTCAACCACTGCTTGTGGCACATCTTCCCATCCTTCATCTACTATATCTTGTGGCTTTAGAACTTCATTGAGTTCTACTTGTCTTCCACTAGTACTTCTTAGAAAAAATTCCTTTTCTAGGAAGACACCAGTACGAGTAACAAAAATTTTGTGCTCTTCTAGATGGTAGAACTAGTATCCTTTGTTCTCTTTAGGATACCCCATAAATACACATTTGTAGGATTTTGGGCCCAACTCTTTCTAAGTCAATTTCTTGACATAAGCTTCGTAACCCCAAATCCTTAGATAAGACAAATTGGGCTTTCGTCCATTCCATAGTTCAAATGGAGTCTTGTCTACAGACTTTGACGGCACATAGTTTAAATGTGAGTTGCAGTCTCTAGGGCATAACCCCAAGATGATGTAGGTAAATCACTAAAACTCATCATGGACCTAACCATGTCAAGGAAGGTCCTATTCCTCCATTAAGGCACTCCATTGTGTTGGGGTGTATACAGAGGGATGAGTTGTGATACTATCCCATATTCCTTCAGGTATTCAGAAAACCCTGAGCTTAAGTATTCACCTCCTCGATCCGATCGAAGAGCTTTAATACTTTTGCCCAACATATTCTATACTTCATTCCTGAATTCTTTGAACTTATCAAAGACTTCAAATTTATGCCTCATAAGATAGACATAACCATATCTACTGAAATTATCAGTAAATGTGATGAAGTAGGAATATCCACCTCTAGCTTTAACTGTTAGTGGACCACATACATCACTATGGATGATGCCTAACAGTTCAGTAGCCCTTTCACATTGTCTTGTGAAATGTGACTTGGTCATCTTGCCTAAAAGGCATGACTCGCATACCTCAAATGATTGGAAGTCAAAAGGGTCCAAAACTCCATCCCTTTGAAGTTTCACAATGCAGGTCTGATTAACATGACCCAATCTACAATGCCAGAGGTATGTACGGTTTTGTTCGCTATGTTTAGCTTTCTTAGTTTCAACGTTAAAAATATCCTTATTGTTCAAATCAAGAACATATATAATCTGTTATATGACCTTGCTATTCCAAATAGAATACAATTCAAACTAAAGGGCAACAATCCATTATAAATATCAAAACGATATCCTATATTATCCAAAGCAGATACTGAAATAATGTTTCTAGAAATCGCAGGTACAAAATAACAGTCTTTGAGTTCTAATAATAAGCCCGAAGGCAAAGATAAACAATAAGTCCTTACAGCTAATGCAGCCACATGTGCTCCATTTCCAACTCATAGGTCCACTTCTCCCTTAGCGAGCAATCTACTATGCCTTAGTCCCTGCACATCAATACAAATGTGAGTACCACATCCTGTGTCAATGACCCAAGATGTTGAATGAGAGAAGTTAATCTCAATCATAAACATACCTAAAGTCGAAGCATCTGACTTCTTGTTTGCGGGGAAAGCCTTGCAGTGCTTCCTCTAGTGGCTAGGCTTGCCACAATAGAAGTAGACTACCTTCCCACCTTTCCCAACACCACCCGCAGGCATGAGAGCATCCTGTCCTTTAGGCTTGGGCTTGGGATTGGCCTTGGCCTTTCCCTTTCCCTTACCCTTACCCTTTCCTTTACTGGCAGCTACCAGTAAAACAGGCTTGGACTTCTTCAAGTCCTGCTTTGTAGTCCTTAGCATGTTCAAAAGCTCCGACAGGGTTTTCACCATAGCGTTCATATTGAAGTTCATTATGAACGGTGCATAAGAGTCAGGCAAGGATTGCAGAATTAAATCCACTTGTAATTCTGCATCCAACTCAAACCCTAAAGTCTCAAGCCTCTCCACGTGCTCGATCATTTTGAGCACATGAGGGCCAACTTGGGCTCCCTCAGTTAGGCGACTTCTAAACAGTGCTTTTGACACCTTGTACCTCTCATGTCGAGCATTCCCTTCGTAAAGCTCCTTGAGATGTAGAATACTGGTAGCAATGTCCATATTCTCATGTTGCTTTTGCAACACTGGTGTCATCAATGCTAACATCAAGCATTGAACACCATCAGCATCATCAAGGAACTTTTGATAAGTATCCTTTACTTCCTGAGTGGTATCAGGATCAGGCTCAACCATGTATGGCTTATCAAGGATATACAATTTCTTTTCGGACTTAAGTATAATCCGAAGATTATGATACCAGTTCGAGAAATTGGATCCATCAAACCTATTTTCTTTCTCGATTATCGGTTGTAGGTTCACAATGCTCATTTTTAAGTGAATCTACAATTCAGAAAAGTAAAGTTAATATAATGTTTATTATTTCTTAATGTGGTCTTTTATTAAAAAAACACTCCCACTATTTTCCGTAAGCCAATAGCCCTTACTATTAACTCGAGAAAGCCCATAGGCTTTCCTAGTGGACTGAGATCCCATCTAGCCCATTTCAAACCTTCGCTGTGGCGAACAAGCCAAAATGGGTAGGCCAACAAACGTAATCCACACCAGTTGATAGCTCCCACTACCAACCTCAAATGTGAAGTAAACCAACAAGCCAATCACACAATCCAACGGCCTAGCCATCGTCCTCAAGTGTGATTCCTAGTATCAGTAGGGTGGACACTACATGTCGCCACGTACACTCAACATGTGTACTTCTCTACTATGCCTATGACGTGTTTATCAACTTTCGTTGTGGCGAACAAGCAAAACTGTCATTTTAAGTTGACCCATCATCATTAAGGAAAACTCCAATGAATTTTAACCTCCCACTGGTAGAAGTGTACCCTTCGCTATGGCGAAAAAGGTTCTGACGAACTGTGATTTGATTAAAACCATGGTGATGGAAGGCATATGTGACTTAATAAATCTTATTTAAGGGTTTTTATTTAATGTCTCACCAGATTATTATCTTTGTTAGAATGTCATTGTTTGGCATGTTATTGAACATTCAACCTTAGCATGCATTCTAAACAAAAAATTAAACGTGCCGGTACATGGCCCACTAAAACTGATTTCCTCGAGCCTAGAGGAATCGGTAGGTCAACCTGGGGTTTAAAAGTTAATCTTGGGTCTTTAAGTCATTTCTCTTCATAGCTCCTTCGTTTCTTCTTCACGATCATTACAAATAATTTTATAATAAAAATCCTATTCTAATTTACATCAATAAAATAGAAACCTCGCATTACATACGGGGGGAGTTAGATGAGGAGAAGAAATACATGGAGATTTAAGAGAGAGAGGCAGGACACGCAGGTCCTATTTGTTTATAAAAATTACAAACAAACCCAATAAACAATAAACAATAAACAATAGGTCTAAGGCTCATGTACCTGGCACCATGCAATTATCAAACAAAAACATTGCATACATTCAAAAAATCAATTTTTGAATTGGGTAGGTTGAATTATCAAGTTACCATCTTTAATGTGCAGAATGAATATTGGCTTTAAAGGTTCAAAAAACTACAATTTAGCCCCTGTGCGAAAAAGGGAAAGCAAAAATGGAACAGTAGGTTTCTTGCCGCGGTGACGCCCCGGCGAAGTTCATGCACACATGGTCGCTGTGGCGAAGTTTTATTTTGCCGTGGTGACTGTGAACTTCAAGAAAACACAAATCGTTCCAGAGAGTTTTATGTCGCGGCGAAGTTTTATTTCGCCGTGGCTAGATCTACTTTTCCAAAATTTCACCGCGGCTAGATTCACTTTTTGCATCTCGTCGCGGCGAAGTGTTATTTTGTCGCGGCGAAGTGTTATTTCGCCGCGGCTAACACTACAAAACAGTGAATCAGGCACAGTAACATCTTTTGCAATTTTTCACATAATGACACGGATCCAAATCAAATCGAATGCTTAAACATTCGACCAGGATACCAACCAACCAATACATATTCAATCAATACATTATTTAATTAATTGATTAATTAAGACATTCAACATACATAATTTTTCCATATTTAAAAAACACTTCAAATCATGCAATAACATGTTATCAAACAAATATACATGTTATCAAACTCAATTAAACAATATAATCTAATACCCGAGGCTCTGATACCACTGTAAGTAATTGATCTACCATACACAGTGGAAAAACAAAAATTCAATCGGTAAATCAATTACCTTTCTTTGGCAAGATCCGAGTATAGATTATAATGTTTACATGTTTATAAACAAAATATGTATAAAGTAAATCCATTCAAGGATTAGAATACTTACGTACGTTTGGAGACTCCTCTGAATATATCTGACTTCGGACAGAAATACCATTCACGGTTACTGTTCACCGTCTACTATTCACGTGATTTTTCGCCAATCGATCCAAAGTAGGATCGCACTCACGAAAGTCCACACGAAGATAATCAGCAAAACCCTTGATTATTTTGCTAGAACAATCAAGGGCTTCAAGAATCGAGAAAGAAGAATAAGAAAAATTTTCTTCTTGAGAGAGAGAGAGATAGGGTGGCTAGGGTTTTAATTGAATGAATAATTCCTTAATGTTTTAATTTTAAGTTGTACTTATATAATGCAACAATTAAAACCCTATTCCACTTAGGAATTGCCATGGGCTCCAACCCTAGTTCACCCTTGCTACCAAACACACCCTTTATGGTATTTTAATTAATTAATTAATATTATAATTAAAATCAATTAATATATAATAATATATTAACATTCAATTAATAATAATAATTCATTTAAACATATACATAGATATATTTAAATATAATCTCACTAATTTAATTTTAATATTAAAATTAAATATAGGCAACAACCTCAACAAATTTAATTGCATTGTGAGATTACCAAAATACCCTTTTGTCCTGAAAGACGAAAATACCCTTCTCACAAATTGATTCTTAAATTATCTTCTAAGTGTGTGACCCATAGGCTCCTCATCATATCAGCAGTGTGTAGTATCGTGATAAACACCAATTAATCATCTCACTATACACAAACCAAGATTGGCCTCTAGCAAGGCATCATGACTACCTGATAGATTCAGATTCAACGAAACTGCAGCCTATCAACGGCATGGTTACCGTGCAATCAAATCATTTCATCAGCTGTTATCTCATCGAGATTGAGGTATAGAAATAATGTCAACCTTAAATATCCTTAACATGTTTGTATTCAGTTACTAGACCAATGACAAGAATATTAAATTGGATTGAGCATCAACTCAATCCCACTGTGGCCATAGATTTAGTGTCATTGCCATTTACTGAATTACCCAGTGAGATAACTTCTCCCGTACCCAAGAGTGATGAATCCTTTGTCGATCCACCATAGTCTAGATACACTTCTCAATGTAGCCAATCACTACCGTATTGATAGCTCTGAATAAAACTAAGTTGGGCTAGTGTCAAACTACACCAATTGGTGCACAAGGCGCTCCAGTGAACTCAAGTCTAAGGATCACATGCACCACCATCCGTTAGAGGATTTATTCCATAGACACTAGGGTTACCATCCATATGGAATCCTCTGGTGGGTCTGTCCAGCGAACTTGCCTTTAGCAAGCACCCATGAGTTGCACTAGGTTGTCGGCAAACAACCTTGACAAGTGAGATCAGTCACTGTCTTTCGACAGGGTCATTCAACACTATGATAACCTGTAATATACTCTCTAACTAGTAATTCCTTGAGAAATATATGATAAAATCCACTAAATAACTTTTGTAAACATATATACATAGAGGTGTATAATGCAAAATCCAAAAATTCTAATTCTAATTCATATAAGTATATACACAAAGTAACTGATATACTTAATAAGTACAAGGTAGTCTTGGACAGTGCCGCCAAACTCCTCCACTTCTTGACGTCCCACCCGACCGTAAATCATTTAGCACCTGCAAAACAGTAAAATAATGGAGTGAGTACTAATTGCTCAGTAAGTACACCATACTGCGCGATTGTTCTTCCTCTGTTACTCATGTTTTGATTTCCCTTTTCTCACTTTAATCTTTGCTAATATTCTTCATTCCTTTATGATATTCTACATTCTTTTCTGATATTCTGCATTCTTTTTTGATATTTTGCATTCTTTTTTGATATTCTAATTTCCTACTTATCAACGTGCAAGGACAATGAATAAAACTGTACATCATCGAGCACATAAGAAATACTAAATCATGTAAGTAGCATAATACATATGCAGAATAATACACTTTCTTGAGAAAAGAACTTTCTTTTCTTTTCTGTTATCTGTCTCTTATGATGTATCTCTTTCTTTTCCTCTCTATTTCTCTTTCTTTTCTTTCTTCTATCTAGTTTGCCGATCGGACTAGGTTGATGCATGGATTTGGAACCTTGGCCATGTGAATGGGTGCAGTCCTTATCTACATGCACTGCTGACGGACTATACAAATACTGTATCTCTCTGCTGTGGCCGCTCGCTCGTGGTGGCGTGCATGTAGGTATGCTCAGCTGGGTACAATCCTCATCCACATACACTACTGACATACTGTACAAATACTGTATCTCTTTACTGTGGCCGCTCGCTTGTGGCGGCATGTGTGTGGGCATCTCTGTCACTTATGGGTTCCCCATTGCAAAAACCTTATAACATAGCATGCTGTAGAAAGAGAATAGAAAGAGATATTATGCACATTTCAACATGAATTTCCAAGCTATGGAAATTCTACACTTGCATTCTTTAGTAAATGAGAAAATATACATACTTGCATGTTAGCTTAAAAGAAAATTACTAGCCATTTTCTTTTTTTTCTTTCTCATTCTTTGCTAACATATTCTTTCGCATTCTCATGTACTAAATCAAAGCTATATATATAATCATGTGCACAATATATGCATGATCAAGCCCATTCTTTAATATGCTTTCCAAGTTCACATATACAAACTTGCAAATTCATTATGGCGTAATGATATGTCATGACATATTCTACCATTCTCTACTATCACATTTTCCATATCAAAGTAACACTTTAACATGCAATTCTTCTCTAACACTTTCATGTGCTATTCAAGAAGTAGTAAAGGTTCAAGTAACTAGAATCAAACACTAAGGGCCATTTCTCTCATGGAACTAACATGACCAAGTGATATATTAAATTTTGGCATAACAATGTGCACTCTTGAATACTAACATTTACACTTGGTTAAGCTCAAACATAATCTTCCCACTTTAATTCTTGCCTTTCTCTAACCCTTTCTTCAATAGGGTTCAGCCAGCTCATGCATGCATTTTCTCTTTGGATTTTCATCAAACACTTCATATGCACATGTAACTACCATGTTGGCTACACTTCCACATCTCTCTAAATCCACCAAAATTTGAGCAAAAACTCACTAATTATAGCATCAAACCTGGTCATTTTCAACAATTCTCAACACTTCGAAAATTTAAACAGTAATTCTTCTATAACTTCCCAAATCATCACATAACCATACACTACTTCTCATGGCTGGAAATTACACATCATTAAACATAAAAAACAGCCAATAATTCTCTCATACCATTATATTCAAACATGCAAAAATTCATTCAACATAAGTCTTGCTCAAATCAAGGCTAAAATGACGTTTACTTACCTTGAATGTGTGATATAACTTCCTTTTGCTAAAAGTCTCTTCCCTTGGACCTAGATCATATAAAAATCATAAGAATTTAAAACTTTAAAGTTTAATCACACTCCTTTTGCTAGAATCTTACCTTAGCATGCTTTAGGATTGAAAATCTCCAAAAATCTAAGCCAAATCCTATGATTTCCCTATGAAATTTAGTGAAGAAAATTGAGAGAAAATGGGGTGAAGGTGGCATGAACAAGGGCTGCATATATGGCTAGAGTTTCTTCAATGAAACCTTTTATCTAATAATATATGCATGTATTCCCATTTTGCCTTTGCACTTTCTATGAAATTCCATCTATGTCCTTTAGTCAATTACCAAAATACCCTCATTTTTATTATTTTCTTCACATTATTTTGCTTCCTTTCACTTCCTATTTTTTCAACTAATTATGAGTGAAAAGACCATTTTACCCCTAATGAAGTTTTAAGGAATTTTCTTTCACATTTGTCTAAGGTAACTTCAAAGAAATCCAACTAAGGGTATTACAGCATAAATAACATTACGTACCTTGATGTGGTTGTTACATAGCCTTACCATATTATTTGTGTCCTTGGTCAGAACAATACTAGGGCTATGGACGTTTCTAGAATGGCCACCATATGTGATCATAGGGTTCTTACTATCAAGATTTGAAACACTTGATACCCTCATCACGGTTATACCATCCTAAGGACATATATCAATACATAAACTATGATTTACGTGATATAGTATAATATGCCTTTTATTGATAAATAAACATTTATTATAGAGTCAATTTTACAATAATTGATTGGCTCTGGGGCACCTACTCTAACACTATGATCACATATGGTGGCCATTCTAGGAATGTCTGTAGCCCCAGTATTATTCTGACCAAGGACACAAATAATACGGTAAGACTATCATAGTGTTGAACGACCCTGTCGAAAGGCAGTGATTGATCTCATTTGTCAAGGTTGTTTGCCGACAACCTAGTGCGACACATGGGTACGTGCTGTAGGCAAGTTCATTGGACAAACCCACCAGAGGATTCCATATGGATGGTAACCCCAGTGTCTATGGAATAAATCTTCTAACGGATGGTGGCGCATGTGATCCTTAGACTTGAGATCACTGGAGTGCCTATGCACCAATTGGTGTAGTTTGACACTAGCCCAACACAGTTCTATTCAAACCTATCAATACGGTAGTGATTGGCTACATTGAGAAGTGTATCAAGACTATGGTGGATGAACAAAGGATTCATCACTCCTGGGTACGGGAGAAATTATCTAAATGGGTAATTCAGTAAATGGCAATGACACTAAATCTGTGGTCACAGTGGGATTGAGTTGATGCTCAGTCCAATTTAATATTCCTATCATTGGTCCAGTAACTAAATACAAACATGTCGAGGATATCTGAGGTTGACACTATTTCTATACCTCAGTCTCGATGAGATAACAGTGGATGAAAGGATTTGATTGCATGGTAACCATATTGTTGACAGGCTGCGGTTTTGCTGAATCCAAATCTATCGGGTGGCCATGATGCCTTGCTAGGGGCCAATCTTGGTCTGTGTGTAGTGAGACGATTAATTGGTGTTAATCGCGATACTACACACTACCGATATGATGAGGAGCCTACGGGTCACACACTTAGAAAATAATTTAAGGATCAATTTGTGAGAACGGTATTTTTGTCTTTCAAGACGCAAGGGTATTTTGGTAATCTCACAGTGCAATTAAATTTGCTAAGGTTGTTGCCTGTATTTAATTTTAATATTAAAATTAAATTAGTGAGATTATATTTAAATATATCTATGTATATATTTAAATGAATTATTATTATTAATTAAATGTTAATATATTATTATATATTAATTGATTTTAATTATAATAATAATTAATTAATTAAAATACCATAAAGGGTGTGTTTGGTTGCAAGGGTGAACTAGGGTTGGAGCCCATGACTATTCCTAAGTGGAATAGGGTTTTAATTGTTGCACTATATATGTGCAACTTAAAATTAAAACAAATAGAAACGATTCATTCAATTAAAACCATAGCCACCCAAAAGGTTCTCTCTCTCTCTCACGTTTTCTTCTTCAAGTGAAGAAGAAAATTTTTCAATTTTGATAGCTCTTGATTCTTGATGTCGACAATTGTTCTAGCAAAACAATTATCGGTTCTTCGGATTATCTTCATGTGGACTTTTGTGAGTGCGGTCCTACATTGGATAGATTAGCGAAGAATCACATGAACAGTAGACGGTGAGTAGTAGATGGTGAACAATGTTCGTGTTCGAAATAAGAGATATTCAAAGGAGCCTCCAAACGTTGGTATGAACTAAATCCTCGTATGGATTTTTTTTAATAAAATTTTATTTTACGTTTCAGTCTATGCATGAAAACTTTATAATCTGTACTTTGATCTTGGTTTGTGTAATTGATCAATTCATTTTAAATATTACAGTTTTTTGTTGCACGAATCCGGTCAGTTACTAACATAACTAATAAACGAACTCGAAATGAAATTAATCCTAAATTACTTTGGCATCATAGATTAGGTCATATAGGAGACAGAAGAGTAATCCCGTTAAGAGAAAGTGGACTTTAAGTTCATTGGGTTCAGAACCCTATCCGACCTGTGAATCTTGCCTTCAAGGAAAAATGACCAAGTCACCCTTTAAGAGTAAAGGGGAAAGGGCCAAAGAATTGCTGGAATTAATACATACAGATGTACATGGACCATTTAATGAAATGGCCAGAAGAGGTTTTCATTACTTCATTACCTTTACTGATGATTATTCAAGGTATGGGTATTTGTATTTAATGAAATACAAATCAGAATCTTTTGAAAAGTTCAAAGAATTCAAAATGAAGTAGAGAAACAAACTGGAAAGAGTATTGAAATTCTACGATAAGATCATGGAGGTGAATACTTAAGTACAAAATTTTGAGATTTCCTAAAACAAAATGGAATTAGATCACAATTAACTCCTCCATTTACACCACAACACAATGCTATATCTCAAAGGAGAAATCGTACTTTATTGGATATGGTACGATCGATGATGACTTTTATGGACTTGCCGATTTACTTGTGGGGGTATGCCTTACAAACAGCAGTGCATATTTTAAATAGAGCACCATCTAAATCAATCCAGAAAAAACCATATGAAGTATGGTGTGGCAAACCACCTAGTCTTAATTATTTAAAGGTTTGGGGTTGTCCAGCTTATGTCAAGACTGTCAAAACAGATAAGTTGGATGTAAGATCTGAAAAAGGTCGGTTTATAAGGTATCCTAAAGAAAGTTTAGGATATTATTTTTACTTCCCTACTGATCAAAGAATCTCAATCAGTAGAAACACGAAAAAGAATTCTTAGAAGAAGGAGATGCAGGAAGAAAAATTGAACTCAAGGAATATTCCGAAGAGTCTCAAAACGATAATACTCAGATAGGTGAACCAGATCAAGAACCTTTAACGTATGACACAACGGTTCCAGCCCGTAAATCTTCTAGAATATCTCGACCTCCAGAGAGATATTATGGTTTTCTACATGAAAAAGTTTTTGAATCTTTTTCAATGGGAGAAGTTGATCATGGAGATGATCCTAAAACTTATGAAGAAGCAATATTAGATATCGATTCTGGAAGATGGCTAGAAGCGATGAATTTTGAAATAGAATCCATGTATGCTAATCAAGTTTGGACATTTGTTGGCCCTTCAGAAGGAATAGTTCCTATTGATTGTAAATGGGTCTTCAAGAGAAAGATTGGCAAAGATGGAAAGGTAGAGACCTATAAGGCTAGACTGGTAGCAAAAGGTTATACTTAGAAACAAGGGTTGGATTATGAAGAAACTTTTTCACTAGTTGCAATGCTTAAATCGATCAGAATCTTGCTACCCATAGCAGCACCCTATGATTATGAAATTTGGCAAATAGATGTCGAGGCCATGTTCCTCAATGGATTTATTGAGGAAAACATATATATGCAACAACCTAAAGGTTTTGTATCCAGTACTGAAAGACATAAAGTGGGCAAATCACACAGATCTATTTATGGATTGAAGCAAGCTTCCAGAAGTTGGAATATCCGGTTTGATGAAATGATCAAGACTTTTGGTTTCATAAAGAATCCTGATGAACCATGTGTATATAAGTGGGTAAAAGATCATGTCTCGATTTTCCTCATATTATATGTAGATGACATATTGCTAATGGGAAATGATATTGGGATGATGATCGAAGTTAAGATCTGGTTATCAAATGAAAGATTTGGGAGAAGCAAATTGCATCCTAGGAATTCATATCTATAGAAATAGAGCGAAAGGATTGATAGGGTTATCTCAAAGCATGTATATAGAGAAAATATTGAAAAAGTTCAACATGCAATGTAATACTCACTCTCTAGCTAGTATACTCGGAAAATAACAGTCAAAATATATATAAGAAATTATACATGTAGATGAGTATAAAATAATGGGCCCATAACTAATTTTTCTTTAAATACAAATCTTTATAAAATATAATAAAGTCACAAAACATCAACTCGACAGGGTTGCCCAACCTTTCCGCCGTGTGACGTTCCAAGCGACCGCATCTCACCTATTACCTGCAAAAACCATTAAAAACAATGGGGTGAGCACTAATTGCTCAGTAAGTAAACCCGCTATGCTACTCTTCTCTCTCTGTTGCTTAAATTCTGAATTTATTTCCTTACATCACACCTCTCTATTCTTCTCTGTTCTTTCTTTGTTCTTTCTCTATTCTTTCTCTATTCCTTCTCTGTTCTTTCTCTATTCTTTCTCTGTTTCTAATTTCTCACTACTCATGATAATAAGCATGGTATCATGCATAGGTATGATGCAAACGCACAAATGCATAAAATGTGCATTTTCTTTTCTATTTTTTTCTTATTCTGTTTTCTGTACTTCTTTCTTTCTTTCTTTTATTTTCTTTCTTTCTTTCTATTCTTTCTTTCCTTTTCTTTCTTTCTATTCTTTCTCTTGCCGATCGGACTCGGTTGAGGCATGGATTTGGAACCTTGGTCGTGTGAGTGTATTCTCTAATTCTGGGTACAGTCCTCATCCACATGCACTTCTAACGGACTGTACAATTCTTATGTCTGAATTCTGAGGCCGCTCACTAAAGGTGGCGTGCATGCGGGGCTATGTCACTCACGGGTTCCTCATCGCAACAACCTTCTCTTCTTTTATCTTTTTACACTTCTTTAGATAAAATTTCAGATTTGAACTTATTTAATATTTCTCATTTCTTTCTATTTGTTCTTTAACTTTAATGTTCATTATTGCTCTTTAATGTTCTTATGAGTATGTATGCATGCATATGGGCTCATGCTTATTATTCATTCTAAATTCACATGTTTGGATGCAATAATGCAATATGGAATGTGAACATGTCATTCTCTACCATCTACCAACTCATCTCAATATATCAAATAATCATAATCATGTATGCACTTCTCTTTGACATTTCATCAAACAATTTATATGCACACATCAACTCTAATTTGGCTACATTTCTACCTCTCTTCTAAGCCACCAAAATTTGGAATAAAACACACCAAGATTAACATCAAACCTGTCCAGGATTCACACTCCATAAATTATACTCCAATTCTTCCATAATTCATCCAAACTCTCATCAAACATCAAGTATACAAACACTACTTCTCATGGATAAATTCTAACCATCATTCAATATCCATTCCATCAACAATTCTTCATATATAAGCATATACATGCATAAAAGAAATTCGCTACAGTTCATTGAAACTCTCTTTCTCTTGTTCTTTAATATTCTCATACACTTGTATGTGCATGGAAATATCCTAATTCTTTGCTATTCTTTCTAAATGCAAATGTGAGAATGTGAGAATGCATTATGGCATATAAAAATATAAATATGGAACTAGTATTCTCTACCAACAACATTCCCATACTTGAAATCAATCATAGATTATTAGACTAAAAATAACTAATAAATTGGAGGTACTTTGAGGTAGCCATTCTGTGCAGGTCATATTCAAGAAGGCGTATCTCGAGCTATACACATCGGATTTCTATGATCTTAGTCTCATTTTTAAGCTTAGAGAAAGGGCTACAATTTTATGTTTACGTCTCAACCCAGTTCGATGGTTAAGATGCTCAAAAATCACTCATAAGGTCACGGATTTGACAGGGCAGCCATGGTAACATGTTTTCTCTTGGGATTTTCATCAAACAATTTATATGCACATGCTACTACCATGTTGGCTACACTTCCAAAACTCTCTAATTCAACCAAATTGTGAGCCAAAAACTCACTAAATTGAGTATCAAACATGGCTGAATTTATCACTTCTCTACACTCCAAAAATCTCAAAACGAAATATTCCACAACTTCACCAAATCATCACATAACCATACACTACTTCTCATGGCTAGAATTTATACATCAATAAACATAAAAAACAGCCCATAATTCTCTCATACCATCACATACAAACATGCAAAAAAATTCAATCAACAAAGTCTTGCCCAAATTAAGGTTCAAATTAGGTTTACTGACCTTGAATTTGAGCAACTCCAACACTATACTCTCTTTGGTAGAATTTCCTCCTAAAACCCTAAGCATATACAACCATAAGAATTCAATACTTTAAAATTTAATCTCACTGCTTTGTGCAAGAATCTTATCTTTGGATGCTTAGGATTGAAAATCTATCAAAAGTTAGCCAAAATCCTATGAATTTCCTTGGAAATTTAATGAAGAAATTTGAGAGAATTTGGGTAGAGAATGGCTTGAATGGAGGGTAGAGTGGCTAGGGTTTCTCAACTTCAACTCTTAATATCATAAAATAATATATATATATATATATTCCCATTTTACCCTTGCACTTTCTAAAAATTCCATCTATGTCCTTTAGTCAATTACCAAAATGCCTTTATTTTTATTAACTTCTCCATGTTATTCTATCTCTTTTCACTCCCCACTTTTTCAACTAATTATGAGTGAAAAGACCATTTTACCCTTAATGAAGTTTTAGAGAATTTTCTTCACACTTGTTCAAGATAACTTTAATAAAATTCAGCTAAGGGTATTAGGGCATAAATAAAGCTACGTACCTTGATATGGGCGTTACATGCAAGACTCCAAAAGATGCTTTTTGCCTTGCGGCCATGGACTACATCTTTCAAAGGATATGAGTCCTAAGACTAACAGGAGCGACAACGGATGCATAATATACCCTACGCTTCAGCTGTAGGTAGTCTTATGTACGCAATGCTATGTACAAGGCCTGATATAGCCTATGCTGTAAGTAAATATCAATCAAATCCAGGAGAGAAACACTAGTCAGCAGTTAAAACAATCTTCAAGTACTTGAGAAGGACTAAAGATTTAATACTGAGTTATGGAGGTTCAGAATTAAAAATCAAGGGATACTCAGATTCAACATTCGGATTCATCTTTACATGTAATGGAGGAGTAGTAAGTTGGAAAAGTTCCAAGCAATCGACCATTGCTGACTCTATTATAGAATTTGAATATATTCCGCTTCAGAAGTAACAAAAAAAGGTGTGTGGATACGCAAATTTGTAGCTAAACTTGACGTGGTTCCAAACATGAGTTATCCGATAACCTTGTTTAGCGAAAATAATGGTGCTATTGCACAAGCAAAGGAACCAAAAGCACACCAAAAATCAAAACATATTCAGCGTAAATATCATATTTTGAGAGAGCTTGTTGAAGCTGGAGAAATTTTGGTGCAGAAAACACCTTCAGCTGATAATGTAGCTCACCCACTTACTAAAGTGATGACATAGAAGCAATTAGATCATCATCTTGAGAAGATGGGTATTAGATACCACAACGATTGGCTCTAGTGCAAGTGGGAGTTTTGTTAGTGTATGCCCTAGGAACCAATCGTGTCGTCGGTTCCAAGGCAATATGTTTTGTATATATATGTTAGTGTATATATTTTGTATATAATTTTTTTATCTTATCAATAGAATAAAGTGTTCTTATTTCACATGTGGTTTATTGCTTCATTTATATATATGTATTACATGTGAAATGTTTAGATGATACAAATCTTTAGAAGATCAAAATCATCAAAGTATTCCCTACATAGGTAATATTAATTGGGCAATAATATTACATAGTAGGCATGTTGAATGCCTCCGTAGAATATCATGTGATGGTATTAGTGTGGGTGATTATAAAAGTTATATCACTAAGGCATTAGCATGGATAAGCGGTTAGTGAACTGTTTATCGAATATGGCCATTTATGATGAATCACATGGACATTTAAAATGTAGTCAATGATTCATCATAAGATCGTACTAATGTATTATTAATCCTTAGACTTGAGATATCACGGTTGGATTCTGGATAAACGCATATGGTTCATATGGTGTATAAACACGAGGCTAATCATGTCATGTGTTAAGAAGCTGATTTGGCCATTTGTTGTTTATGTGTGAGGACAAGTGATAGTCAAGATGAGATTTGTTGACTTGGTATAGATTGATATCAAGTTCTTAGACAAATGTCAAGATACATTGGAAAAGGGAAATCTTTGGCCGGGGCATATAAAATGTTACTTAAAAGGTTGTTTCATGGTGACATGTTCCATATGTATTGATTGTCAATTTGATATAAAATTAAGATAAGGATTTTGACATACCATGAATCCATTCTTAATTGGAATTAGACAACAGAAGGATTTGATTATACAGCGCGTATGATTATAAAAGGGTTTGTTAGAGTATATCTTCATTGTGACTTAAGGGTTATGGAGCATTGCTAGATGCCTACCATAATCGGTGGGAGTTTTGTTCATAAAGAATTATGACAAAACATATCGGAATAGACTATGATATTGAGCCCACAACTAGGCCACAGTGAACTTAAGAGGTCACACATAAAAACTAAGGAGAATGGAGAAATAGCCAAAGAGAGTTAATTATCCAAGGTTGGCTAGCACCTACCAAGGGTAATAAAGTTATTTATATTATTATCATTGAATTAGATTCAATGGAGGGTTATATTAGTTATTATGAATAATTAAAGAGTTAAATTGCTAATTGGAATTAAATGGAATTCCAATTCATAATTAATCATTTTCTTTATATTAAATTGAATTTAACAATGGGTTGTAATTGTAAACATATGAACAATTTAAGGGTTAAATTGTTATGTAAACAATTTTAAGAGTTAAATTGTTAATTGTGATTACATGTTAATCCAATGTTATTATTTAAAGAAGTTTAATAACTTCATAATAATTATGGAATTATTTACAACTCCAAAACAATTATGGAATTGTTTAAGGAAGTCCAAAACAATTATTGAATTGTTTACAAGGCTACATATATAAAGAAAATGATATATCAATTTTGAGATAGAGATCAAAATTTCTAAGAACCCTAAATGTCTCTCTTGGCCTAATTCTTCTTTTACCTTAGTGTGGATACTCTTTTGTTTAATTTCTCTTGAAATTAAAAGTCACTTAAGGTAACAAGTTATACCTTACTTGTTTTCAGTTTGATTGAATTTTTTTGCAAAATATGAATATACATGTTATAGAATCACATGCATCATTCTCCATGCATTCCATCTTTCATGTTTGGCGTTCTTTAATACACTTAGAGCCAACAAGAAATTTGAATGGACTTTAGAGTGTCAGCAAGCCTTCCAGAGTATAAAAGAACATCTCAGAAACCACTTGTTCTGTCCAAGCCTCTTCCAAAGGAAATATTCTTTCTCTACCTGTCCGTCTCTCAGTATGCAGTCAGCATGGCTCTCATTTGGGAAGAAGGCAGAATTCAGTGGCCAGTGCATTTTATGAGCAAACAGTTATTGGATGTCGAGTCAAGGTATCTAGAGATGGAACGATTAGCCTTTGCCTTGCTGATCACTTCTAAGAGGTTGCAACCTTACTTCCATGCCCATACCATTCATGTATCAACAAATTATCCACTCAGACAGGTCCTTCAAAAACTAGAGGCCTCAGGTAAATTGCTCAAATGAGCCATGAAATTAAGTCAATTCGATCTACATTACAGACCGAAAGCAGCTATCAAAGGGCAAGATGTAGATGACTTTATATAAGAGTTCTCTTTCTAGCTAGATTGGGAACCTGAATAGCTAGCCAGCGAAGACATCCAAGAAACAATTCGAAACTTGTCAACATGGAGTCTCTATGTTGATAGGTCTTTTAACAGAAGAAGAGCCAAAGCTGGTCTTCTATTCATTAGTCCTAACGGAACTTGCATTTATGGAGCCCTTAGGTTCGGATTTAAAGGCACCAATAATGAAGCTGAGTATGAAATGCTATTTGCTAGTTTGCGACTAGCAAGAGAGATAGGATCAGATATGATCGACATCAACAGCGATACCTAACTGGTAGTTAATCAGATTTTGGGAGAGTATCAGGCCAAAGAAGAGAATATGATTAGTTACTTTAAGAAAGCCAAGGCCGCACTAGAGCCCTTCAAGCACTATATGATCATGAAAATCCCGAG
Organism: Pistacia vera; assembly: GCF_008641045.1. Lineage (NCBI taxonomy): Eukaryota > Viridiplantae > Streptophyta > Magnoliopsida > Sapindales > Anacardiaceae > Pistacia > Pistacia vera. The sequence continues at coordinate 36,402 of NW_022196327.1, forward strand.
AGATAGCCATTCTATCACGGATGCTTCGGCGAAGATAACTTCATCGCTAGACTCTGATGTGCCGAATAACATCCTGGTCAAGTACATTGAACTTCCCAGCATCAACTTATTTGACCAGACAATGACTACAACTGAATATGTGTCTTAAATGACTCCAATCATTCAGTATCTCAAAGAAGGGGTTCTTCCTAACATCAAGACTAAGGCAAGACTCCTGCAGACTAAAGCTGCTCATTACACCTTAATCGGAGATCAGTTATATAAGTGAGGGTTTAGCACTCCCCTCGTCCGATGTGTGACAGATGAAAATGCAAAGACTACATCATAAAATAGATAAATGAAAAGATCTGTGGTAATCACACTGCTACACAATCTATCACCAATAAAATTATTTACCAGGGATATTATTGGCCTTTACTTCATGAAGACACCTACAACTTTGTGAAAAAGTGTGATAAGTGCTAGAAATTCGCGAACATCCCGCGAGCTCTTTCCCACCAATTAACAACGATGACTAGTCCTTGGCCATTTGCTATGTGGAGAATTGATCTTATCAGTCCCATGGCAACTAGTAAAGGTGGCGTCAAATATGCTGCGGTCGTAGTGGATTATTTCACTAATGGTCGAGGCAAGACCTTTAGCCGCGATTACCACCAAAAAGCTCAAAGACTTCGTTTTCAAGAATATAATGTGCTGTTATAGAATTCCTCATACACTCATCTCAGATAATGGGAAGTAGTTCGACAATGAGGAGTTCAAGCAATTTTGCAAAGAGTTAGGGATTTATAAGAAATTTGCCTGAGCAGCAAGACCGCAAGCTAATAGTCAAGCTGAAGCTATCAACAAAATCATTAAACACACTTTGAAGGCCAAGCTTGGCGTAGCAAAAGGCAAATGGGCCGATGATCTCCCAGATGTTCTATGGGCATATAGAACAACTCTGCGGACCTCTACTTCAAAAACACATTCTCATTAGCATATAGCTGCGAGGCAATGGTCCCAGTTGAAGTAGGAACTAGTTCATTTTGGAGAGAATTTTACAATGAGGTAGATAATGAAGCACTTATGTGTGCAAGTCTGGACTTGGTTGAAGAACACTACAACAAAGCTCGGTTAAGGATAGCTTCCTACCAATAGCGAGCTAAACAATTTTTTGACTCCAAAGTTAGGAGAAGAGACTTCTAAGTCGGCGACCTAATCCTCAAAAAAGTCCTTCTCTGTACAAAAGAACCAAGTGTAAGGGTATTGCCGCCTAATTGGGAAGATCCATATTGGGTTGCTAAGGTGATACGACTTGGGATGTATCTTCTCAAAAGACTTAATGGTTCTAATGTACTGCGAGCTTGGAATGCTGAACATTTGCGCCCTTATTATCAGTAATTCCAAACTCTTGTATAGCTTATACAATCTATTTTACTTGTGAATTTCGCTTGTAAATATTGTTAATAAGATTATTCTCATTCTTCTTAAAGAATTACTTGTGTCGTAATCTCAAGTTTTAATAATCTTGATTATTTGCAATGTTTTACAAGTTTTACGATCAGAAAAGTTATATTTATTTTGTGAAGTACTTAAGTTGTAAAGGTGTTATCACAAGTGATCAAAAAGTCTCTTTATATATTGGCCAAATATGTACATGGATGACCAACGAGCTAAAAATAAAATGAAAAGAAACAAAAGAGGCTCTTTGAGAGAAGGTGGAAGGGAGGTTGATAATTTATCTTGAACTTCAAGATCCTTGACTTCAGTTGCTATGACCTTGAGGTCAGTTGCTATGACCTTGAGGTCAGTCGCTTGATTTTCAAGGTTTCTTGTTGATCTTCCTCTTATGCAGTCTCTTGATCTTTTTGTTCGTTAGTTGATTGCATCGATACGAGCGTTACCTGATACTTTTCAGGGAGGCTGGAAACGTCCAAGTTTGGATTGTCCGCTCGCAAACTATGAATAACTTGCAGCAACCAATGACTGGCTTTCCTTTCCACCTCATTACTTAGCTGCTTCATTTGCTTAGTCAGCAAGGTGATCCGCCCATGAGCCATCTTGAGCTTTGTGTCTTTCACTTTCATTTTCTTTTCTGTGTTCTCCCACAGATTAGCTCGAGTCTTTTGTATCACCTTTTTGCAATCTAGGCTCTCTTAAAGCTCTTGTTTTCTTTGCTAGAGCTCTTGCTCTCGTGAGTTCAGATCTCTAGTGAGCTTTGCTACTATTAGCTGAAGCTCTTTGGTCTAGTCATCCTTCCTTTGAAACTCCTGCTTCTAGAACTCTATTGCTCGCCAAGCAGAATCTCTTTCTACTAGAAATGTGCTCACTTGAAATTGTGCATCACTTGCAACTTTGTTTGAAGCCGCAAGAGCTTGCTTCAATTTGATGATCTCCTCCTTCATTTCATGAAGTTTCCCCCAGAATTTATCTTCATTTTTGTTGTGCACAATGTTCAGGGCGAGCAAGGACTACAAAAGAAAAATGATAAAGAGTTAGTGTTATATATATATATATAAACTAAGGAACTCGATCAATGTAAAAGAGTTTACAAATAGAAAGGTTTGCTTTACCTGGCTTTGCATCTGGAGTGTAGTGGCCATAAGGTCTGAAGGTTTGGAGGCTATATACCTTTCGAAGGTCGACACCAGTTGGCACTCTAGGAGGGTAAAGACCATCGGCTTTAAGTGGTCTAGCATCTGCTCTAGAAGGTCTAAAACAGATTGATCCTGATCTTCTATGGGGGGGACCTTTTTGGTCTGTTCCTGGCCATTTTCTCCTTGAGTGGCCACACATTCTTTCCCTTGTGAAGCTTTCGAAACACCTTTCGAGGCAACCTTTAAGGTAGGAAGTTGGGTAGGCTACAGCCCACTCGGCAATATTCTGAAGTCATCCGACTCAAACTAGGATGATTTGACTGTTATTGTCTTCATTTTCCTCGAAACCATGGTCTTTTTCCTCATTGGACGAGCAACAGTAGGCTGGGGAGCTTCTTCATGTCGCTCTGCAGTTGGTTGCCTTTCGACACTAACTTGTGTCCTTGTTATAACGACATTACTTGAAGTTGGTCCAAGCTGCGAGTTTGGATTCAACCTCGGGAAGGTGATTCCCCTAGATCACTTCGATTTCTTTGATTGCATGGCTGCTCCATGGCATACAAACATGGTCAACAAAAAGAGTCTAAGTATGTAAAAGACTAGGGTTTTTTCTGTTTAAGAAAAACTTACGAGCTGAACCGTCTAAGTATGCTTCGAGAAGGAAGAGTTCGTACTTCCGAAGTTTTTCAGTCATTACGAGCAGCTTTGTATCATGACCTCTGTCAAGAAGTTAGTCGAATACTTGGATGTGGCTATGATTAGTCAACAGCTACAATTTAGTTGTTTTGTTTTTTGCAAAGAAAAGAGTTCATTAGCTTGTACTTTAAAAAAGAATTGAGTATAAAGGACGAACGACTTGAAAATTAAAGGGAAAAACCTACTCGGTTCCTGAAATTTACAGATACCATCGTATTTAAAGAAAAAATATTTGGTCTCGTAAGCTCCCATGTTACTGGGATAACCAAATATTCCTCCCTTGATTGTTGGTCGTTTGGAGAGGTAGTACGAGTCCTTATCTCTACTCTTCTTCAATATATGGGCGCAAGCAAGCTCCAATGCCATTAGTTCCTCGAGTTCATGCTCGTAGAATGATATATACATAGCAACAACTATCATATATGCATTTAGCGTCAGCTAAAATGGTGTAATCTGTAAGTGGTCGAGAATTGACCTGATGTAAGGTGGAAGGGTATTCTCACTCTGCATTTGAAAATAGCTTCCGAGATCATAGTCATTCCCTCGGGAGGATCTTGGGCGGTGTACGTCCTCTTTGTGAGGAAACGATCCATATACGTAGCGGAAAACAAAAATAATAATACAATGATCGTTCCCATAGAACCAAGATCAGGGTATCATTTTACAGTTTATATTAAAGTAGAAATCTGCAAAAAAAATAATCATGAGTTTAGAAAAACATACACACGTTTGGAGGCTCTTCCAAATTTGTCTTTGAACATTTTTGCTACCGACCCAAGTATAGGATCGAACCGACGTAGTCCACACGAAGACAATCACAAAGAACTAAGGAGGGATTTGCTAGATCCTCCTTAGCTTTAAGATTAAAGAAGAAAAGAAATGTTTTGTTTTCAATCAAAAACAAAACTGCCGTGAGAGAGGAAATATGGGACTGTTGTGTTTTTCCTTTTCAAAGAGAATGAGTCTAATGAAAAACTATCTAATTTTACAAAGAAACCTTTTCTTTTATAGTGATGTTTTTAAATGCCCTATTCCCATATGGAATAGGCTTGGCCTCTAACCCAAACACCCCATGTTTCCAAACACTCCCAATTAAATATTTATTTTAATTCATCATTATCTTCAATTAAAATCAATTAATATATAATTAATATATATATATTAACATTTAACAATGCTAACACATATTTAAATGTAATTTCAATTATTTAATTTTTCTAACAGATTAAATAAAAGGCTATGACCTTAGCAAATTTAATTGCACTGTGAAATTACCAAAATACCCTTTTGCTTAAAAAGACGAAAATGCCCTTCTTTCTTCCTGAGTCTTAAATTATCTTCTATGTCTGTGACCCATAGGCTCCTCCTCATACCGGCAGTGTATAGTATCGCGATTAACACTAATTAATTGTCTCACTAATACACAGATCAAGATTGGCCCCTAGCAAGGCATCATGGCCACCCGATAAATTCAGATTCAGTAAAGTAGCTACTTGTCAATGATATGGTTACTGTATAATTTGATCCTTTCATCATACGTTATCTCGACGAGACGAAGGCATAGAAATAGTGTAAACCTTCAGTTACTCTCGATATTATGTATTCAGTTTCTAGACCAATGACCTGTATTATAATCTGGATAGAGCAACAACTCAATCCCACTGTGGCCACAATTTTAGTGTCATTGCCATATACTGAATTGTGCCATGGGATAACTTATCCCGTACCCAAGAGTGATGAATCCTCTGTCTATCCACCATAGTCTTGATACATTCCTTGATGTAACCAATCACCACCGTATTGACAGCTCTGAATAGAACTGTGTTAGGAAAGTGTCAAACCACACCAATCGGTGCACAAGGCACTCCGGTGATCTCAAGTCTAAGGATCACCTGTACCACCATTCGTTAGAGGATTTGTTCCATAGACACTGGGGTTACCATCCATATGGAATCCTCTGGTGGGTCAGTCTAGTGAACTTGCCTACAGCAAGCACCCATGTGTTGCACCAGGTTGTCAACAAACAACCTTGACAAGTGAGATCAGTCACTGCCTTTTGACAGGGTCATTCAACACTATGATAGCCTTACCGTATTATCTATGCCCTTACTTTAGAATAATACTGGGGTTATGGACGTTTCTAGAATGGCCACCATATGTGCTCATAGGTTTCTTACTATCAAGATTTGAAACACTTGATACCCTCGTGTAACGCCCACATCGAGGTACATAGCTTTACGTATTCCCTAATACCCTTAGTTGAATTTTGTTAAAGTTATCTTGAATAAGTGTGAAGAAAAGGCCTTAAAATTTCATTAGGGGTAAAATGGTTTTTTCACTCATAATTAGTTGAAAAAGTGGGGAGTGAAAAGAGATAGAATTTCATGGAGAAGTTAATAGAAATGAAGGCATTATTGTAATTGACTAAGGGACATGGATGGAATTTCATAGAAAGTGCAAGGGAAAAATGGGAATGTAGAAGTAATAAATGAGATATTTTGAGTTCATTCTTGAAAACCCTATCATTCTCTACTCCCTCACACGCCACTTTCAGCTCCAAATTCTCTCATTTTCTTCATCAAATTTCCAAGGCAATTTAGAGGATTTTTGGTTGGATTTTGGTAGATATTCAATCCTAAGCATCCAAAGGTAAGAGTTCTTGCAATATGATGTGAGATTAATTTTTGAAGTGTTGAATTCTTATAGTTATATGCTTAGGGTTTAAGAAGAAGAGGAAATCTACCCAAAGAGAGTTTCTAGTGTGGAACTACCCAAGATCAAGGTAAGTAAATCCAACCCTAAGTTTGATTTGAGTAAGTTTGTAGAGATTTGTACATGTATGTATGTGCTTATGTTTTTGAGAAGTTTTGATGAGATTGATACTTGATGATAATTAAAATTCAGCCATGAGAATGTAGACTTTGCCTATATGGTGATTGATCGAAGTTTGGTTGAATTTAGAAAGAGTTTGAGTAGACTTTATGGAGTGTAGTTTTCTGGCCAGGTTTAGTGTTGATTTAATGGAGTTTTGCTTCAAATATTGGTGGCTTGAGAAAGAAGTAGAAGTGTAGCCAAATAGAGTTTGAGTATGCATGCAATTTGTTTGATGAAAATCCTAAGAGAAAACATGTTACCATAGTTGCCCTATCACAACCGTGACCTTCTGAGTGATTTTTTGGCATCTTACCGATTGAATTGGGTTGAGACCTAAACATAAAAGTTGTAGTCCTATCTTTAAGCTTTACAACGAGACCAAGATCGTAACAATCTATTGTAAATAACTTGAGATATACCTTCTTGAATATGACCTGTGCAGAATGACTACCTCAAAATATTTTGTAGTCTAATAATCTATGATTGACTTCAAGTATGGGAATGTTGTTGGTCGAAAATACTAGTTCTCTAATGATATTTTTATATGCCATAATGCATTCTCACATTCTCACATTTGCATTTAGAAAGAATAGCAAAGAATGAGCACAGTTCCATGCACATACACATGGATGAGAATAGTAAAGAATAAAGAAAAAGAAAGAAAAGAATTAATTGTAAAAAGATAAGAGAAGAGAAGGTTGTTACGATGGGGAACCCGTGAGTGACAGAGAAGAATAGTCCCACATACACGCCACCTTCAGTGAGCGACCTCAGAATAAAAAAGAAGTAAGTGTACAGTTCGTTAGAAGTGTATGTGGATGAGAACTATACCAACAAAATTTACCTACATGCACGCCGCCTTTAGTAAGCGGCCTCAGAATCAAAAAGAAGAGTTATACAGTCCGATAGAAGTGCATGTAGATAAGGACTGTACCCCCTCACATGGCTAGGGTTCCAAATCCATGCCTCAACCGAGTCCGATCAGCATAGAAAGAAAGAATAGAAAGAAAGAAAGAGTAGAACACAGAAAGAAAGAACAGAATAGAAAGAAAGCAAAGAAACAGAAAAGAAATTGCATTCTTTATGCATTTATACACATGCATCATGGCATTCATATTATTCAAAATTAGTTTCTCCAATTGTGCTTACATATTAGTAAGTGAGAAACAAGAATAGAGAAAGAACAGAGAGATAGAGCAGAAAAAGAATAGAGAAAGAACAGAGAGAAAGAATAGAAAAGAACAGAGAAGAAGAGAGAAGTATGATGTAAGGAAAGAATTCAGAATATGAGCAACAGAGATAGAAGGGTAGCATAACGGGTTTACTTACTGAGCAATTAGTGCTCACCCCGTTGTTTTCCATGTTTTTGCAGGTAGTAGATGAGATGCGGTCGCTTGGAATGTCAAGATGCGGAAGGGTCGGGCAACATTATCGAGCTTCTTGAGAAATTTATTTACACTATGTATAGTTTTGTATATATAAAGAAAAATTGGGCCCATTATTTTATACTCATCTACATGTATATTTTCGTAATATTTATATTTAGTGAGTTTTACTGTTTATTTTACGAGTATACTAGCTAGAGAGAGAGTCATTACACCTCGTCATGGTTCTACCATTCTAAGGACATATATCAACACATACAACAATGATTTACGTGATATAGAATAAAATGCCTCTTATTGATTAATGAACATTATCACAAAGAGTCAATTCTACAATAATTAATTGGCTCTAGGGCATATACTCTAACAGTTCAGTAGCCCTTTCACTTTGTCTTGTGAAAGGTGACTTGGTCATCTTGCCTAAGAGGCATGACTCGCATACCTCAAATGACTGGAAGTCAAAAGGGTCCAAAACTCCATCCCTTTGAAGTTTCGCAATGCGGGTCTGATTAACATAACCCAATCTACAATGCCAGAGGTATGTATGGTTTTGTTCGCTATGTGTAGCTTTGTTAGTTTCAACATTGAGAATACCCTTATTCTTCAAATCAAGAACATATAATCCGTTATATAACCTTGCAATTCCAAATAGAATACCATTCAAACTAAAGGACAACAATCCATTAGAAATCTCAAAACGATATCCTATATTATCCAAAGTGGATTCTAAAATAATGTTTCTAGAAATCGCAGGTACAAAATAACAGTCTTTGAGTTCTAATAATAAGCCCAAAGGCAAAGACAAACAATAAGTCCCTAGAACTAATGAATCCACATGTGCTCCATTTCCAACTCGCAGGTCCACTTCTCCTTTGGCGAGCAATCTACTCTACCTTAGTCCCTACACATCAGTACAAATGTGAGTACCACATCCGGTGTAAATAACCCAAGATGTTGAAAGAGAGAAGTTAATCTCAATCATAAACATACCTGAAGTCGATGCATCTGACTTCTTCTTGTTTGTGAGGAAAGCCTTGCAGTGCTTCCTCCAGTGGCTAGGCTTGCCACAATAGAAGCAGACTACCTTCCCACCTTTCCCAACGCCACCCGCAGGCTTGAGAGCATCCTGTCCTTTAGGCATGGGCTTGGGATTGGCCTTGGCCTTTCACTTGCCCTTACCCTTTCCCTTTATTTTACTGGTAGCTACCAGTAAAATAGGCTTGGACTTCTTCAAGTTTTGCTCTGCAGTCCTTAGCATGTTCAAAAGCTCCTACAAGGTTTTCACCATAGCATTCATATTGAAGTTCATTATGAACAGTGCATAAGAGTCAAACAAGGATTGCAGAATTAAATCCACTTGTAATTCTGCATCCAACTCAAACCCCAAAGTCTCAAGCCTCTCCATGTGCTCGATCATTTTGAGCACATGAGGGCCAACTTGGGCTCCCTCAGTCAGGCGACTTCCAAACAGTGCTTTTAACACCTTGTACCTCTCATGTCGAGCATTCCCTTCGTAAAGCTCCTTGAGGTGTAGAATAATGGCAGCAGTGTCCATATTCTCTTGCTGCCTTTACAGCACTGGTGTCATCGATGCTAATATCAAGCATTGAACGTCATCAGCATCATCCAGGAACTTTTGATAAGTATTCTTTACTTCCTGAGTGGCATCAGGATCAGGATTAGGATCAGGCTTAGCCATGTATGGCCTATCAAGGATATACAATTTCTTTTCAGACTTAAGTATAATCCGAAGATTACGATACCAGTCTGAAAAATTGGATCCATCCAACCTATTTTCTTTCTCAATTATCGGTTGCAAGTTCATAATGCTCATTTTTAAGTGAATCTATAATTCAGAAGAGTAAAGTCAATATAATGTTTATTATTTCTTAATATGGTCTTTTATTAAAAAACACTCCCACTATTTTCCTCAAGCTAATAGCCCTCACTATTAACTCAGGAAAGCCCGTTAGCTTTCCTAGTGGACTGAAATCCCATCTGGCCCATTTCAAACCTTCGCTGTGGTGAACAAGCCAAAATGGGTTGATTAGGTAGGCCAACAAACTTAATTCACACCAGTTAATAACTCCCACTACCAAACTCAAATGTGAAGTAAGCCAACAAGCCAATCACATAATCCAACGGCCTAGCCATCGTCCTCAAGTGTGATTCCTAGTATTAGTAGAGTGGACACTACATGTCGCCACGTACACTCAAAATGTGTACTTCTCTACTATGCCTATGACGTGTTTATCAACATTCGTTGTGGCGAACAAGCTAAACTGTCATTTTAAGTCGACCGATCATCAGTAAGGAAAACTCCAATGAATTTTAACCTCCCACTGGTAGAAGTGTACCCTTCGCTGTGGCAAACAAGGTTCCGACAAATAGTGGTTTGATTAAAACCATGGTGATGGAAGGCATACGTGACTTAATATATCTTATTTGAGGGTTTTTATTTAATGTCTCACCAAATTATTATCTTTGTTAGAATGACATTGTTTGGCTTGTTATTGAACATTCAACCTTAGCATGCATTCTAAACAAAAAATTAAACGTGCCAGTACATGGCCCACTAAAATGGATTTGTTAGAGTAGATGCCCTAGAGCCAATCAATTATTGTAGAATTGACTCTTTGTAGTAATGTTCATTAATCAATAAAAGACATTTTATTCTATATCGCGTAAATCATTATTATTGCAATATGTATTGATATATGTCCTTAGAATGGTAGAACCGTGACGAGGGTATCAAGTGTTTCAAATCTTGATAGTGAGAACCCTATGAGCACATATGGTGGCCATTCTAGAAACGTAACGCCACATCGAGGTACATAGCTTTACGTATTCCCTAATACCCTTAGTTGATTTTGTTAAAGTTATCTTGATAAGTGTGAAGAAAAGGCCTTAAAATTTCATTAGGGGTAAAATGGTTTTTTCACTCATAATTAGTTGAAAAAGTGGGGAGTGAAAGAGATAGAATTTCATGGAGAAGTTATAGAAATGAAGGCATTATTGTAATTGACTAATGACATGGATGAATTTCATGAAAGGCAAGGAAAAAATGGGAATGTAGAAGTAAAATGAATATTTTGAGTTCATTCTTGAAAACCCTATCATTCTCTACTCCCTCACACGCCACTTCAGCTCCAAATTCTCTATTTCTTCATCAAATTTCCAAGGCAATAGAGGATTTTTGGTTGGATTTTGAGTAGTATTCAATCCTAAGCATCCAAAGGTGAGTTCTTGCAATATGATGTGAGATTAATTTTGAAGTTGAATTCTTATGTTATTGCTTAGGGTTTAAGAAGAAGAGGAAATCTACCCAAAGAGAGAGTTTCTAGTGGAACTACCACAACAAGGTAAGTAAATCCAACCCTAAGTTTGATTTGTAAGTTTGTAGAGATTGTACATGTATGTGCTTATGTTTTTGAAAGTTTTGATGAGATTGATACTTGATGATAATTAAAATTCAGCCATGAGAATGTAGACTTTGCCTATATGGTGATTGATCAAGTTTGGTTGATTAGAAAGAGTTTGAGTAGACTTTATGGAGTGTAGTTTTCTGGCCAGGTTTAGTGTTGATTAATGGAGTTTTGCTTCAAATATTGGTGGCTTGAGAAAGAGTAGAAGTGTAGCCAAATAGAGTTTGAGTATGCATGCAATTTGTTTGATGAAAATCTAGAGAAAACATGTTACCATAGTTGCCCTATCACAACCGACCTAGATTCTGAGTGATTTTTGGCATCTTACCGATTGAATTGGGTTGGACCTAAACTAAAAGTTGTAGTCCTATCTTTAAGCTTTACAACGAGACCAAGATCGTAACAATCTATTGTAAAACTTGAGATACCTTCTTGAATATGACCTGTGCAGAATGACTACCTCAAAATATTTTGTAGTCTAATAATCTATGATTGACTTCAAGTAGGGAATGTTGTGTGTCGAAAATACTATTTTCCTAATGATATTTTTATGCCATAATGCATTCTCACATTCTCACATTTGCATTTAGAAAGAATAGCAAAGAATGACACCAGTTCCATGCACATACACATGGATGGAGTAGTAAAGAATAAGAAAAGACGAACAGAAGATATTGATAAAAGATAAGAGGAAAGAGAGTTTGCCGTCGAAGGTGACCCGTGTAGTGCCAGAGAAGAATAAGGCCCAACATAAATCATCGCAAACACCCCCCCAAAATGGGCTCGAACAAATTCAGATGAGCCTAAAAAACCCATCAGGAATAAACTTCTACAAAGAGTAATTGTACAACAGTTCGTAACTAGAACATATATATGTGGATGCGATAAAAGTAACCTCACACAAATTTCCACCTAACTAAGATATCCAACAAAACCAAAGCACAAAAGTTTAGTCACGTACCATCAGAAATACAAAAAATCGTGATAGCTCCATAAAATGAGGGAAGTCTAGATAATGAGCGCTAGTACCACCCTCAACATGGCTAGGGGTCCAAATCCATCCTCAAAACCGCGAGCAAGCACGCGAATCCGATCAGCAATAAGAAGAAAGAATCGCAACGAGAAGTGAGATAGGAACACTGAAAAGTGGAAAGCAGTAATACTCGAAAGACAGCACAGCACAGGAAAGAACTTGCATTTCATGTCCATATCACTAGGTTTACACTAGACCTGCATAAAGCAAAAATAGGGCGTCATATGGTCAAATGAGTTGCTTCTAGAAATCTACGGGCATTGTAGTCACTATGCGTATTACTGTGTAATGCAAACAAGAATGAGCAAGAACAAAGAGATAAGACAGACAAGAATAGAGAAAGACATAGCTGAAAAGAATTCATAAAGAAGCACTAAAGACAGAACGAGAAGTCAAAATAGAATGTACGGAATTGTGTCAGAATGATGGACACCGAATAGAAGGGTTCCATAACGGTTTACGCTTACTGAAGCATTATTACTCCACCAGCCGAGCCTGTTGTTTGTCCATGTTTTTGTGGGCAGGTATTCAAGGGCGGACAATCAGAACAGACAGAGACGAGGGAGGAGAGGGGGAAGAAAGGAGGGGGTCGCACTTGGATTACAACGAATCAGCGAAGGGAGGGTGTGCAAGGCTGAATCGATTCTCTCCTCTTGAGCGAATTTATTACACTAACTCGTATATGGGGGGTGTTTGACTTGATGATGAGGGGGGGAAAGGTTTTGGTCCCTTATTTATTTTTTTAGACTCTCTACAGCGTAATCTTTTTCGTAATAAGATTTACAGATTTAGTGAGTTTTACTGTTTATGTTCATCATCAGTTACTCAGCCTAGAGAATAGAGCTTATCAACCCCCATTCAGAGACATGGATATAACACAAAAAAATACCAAACCATGTTTACGTGATCTAGAATAAAATGCGAAATCTATATTGACGTAATAACATTATTGTCACCAAACAACCTTGACAAGTGAGATCAGTCACTGCCTTTCGACAGGGTCGTTCAACACTATGATAGCCTTACCGTATTATCTGTGCCCTTACTTCAGAATAATACTGGGGCTACGGACGTTTCTAGAATGGCCACCATATGTGCTCATAGGGTTCTCACTATCAAGATTTGAAACACTTGATACCCTCGTCACGGTTCTACCATTCTAAGGACATATATCAAAACATATTGCAATAATAATGATTTACGCGATATATAATAAAATGCCTTTTATTGATTAATGAACATTATTACAAAGAGTCAATTCTATAATAATTGATTAGCTCTAGGGCATCAGCTACGGCTAATGCCACAAAACAGTGAATCAGGCACAGTAACATCTTTTGTAATTTTTAACATAATGACACGGATCCAAATCAAATCAAATGCTTAAACATTCGACGAGGATACCAACCAACCAATACACATTCAATCAACACATTATTTAATCAATTGATTAATTAAGACATTCAAGATACAAAATTTTTCAGATTTAAAAAACACTTCTAATCATGCAATAACATGTTATCAAACATCAATTAAACAATATAATATAATACCTGATGCTCTGATACCACTTTAAGTAATTGATCTGCCATACACAGCAGAAAACAAAAATTCAATCTGTAAATCAATTACCTTTCTTTGCCGAGATCCGAGTATAGATTATACCGTTTACATGTTTATAAACAAAACTTTATATAAAGTAAATTCATTCAAGGATTAGAATACTTACACACGTTTGGAGGCTCCTTCGAATATCTATGATTTCGGATAGGAACACTGTTCACGGTCACTGTTCATCATCCACTGTTCACCATCTACTGTTCATGGTTTACTATTCACGTGATTTTTCGCCAATCGATCCAAAGTACGATCGCACTCGCAGAAGTCCACACGAAGATAATCCGTAGAACCCTTGATTATTTTGCTAGAACAATCAAGGACTTCAAGAATCAAGAAAGAAGAACAAGAAAAGTTTTCTTCTTGAGAGAGAGAGATAGGGTGGCTAGGGTTTTAACTGAATGAATAATTCTCTTGTTTTAATTTTAAGTTGCACTTCTATAGTGCAACAATTAAAACCCTATTCCACTTAGGAATAGCCATGGGCTCCAACCCTAGTTCACCCTTGCAACCAAACACACCCTTTATGGTATTTTAATTAATTAATTATTGTTATAATTAAAATCAATTAATATATATAATAATATATTAACATTCAATTAATAATAATAATTCATTTAAATATATACATAGATATATTTAAATATAATCTCACTAATTTAATTTTAATATTAAAATTAAATACAGGCAACAACCTCAGCAAATTTAATTACACTGTGAGATTACCAAAATACCCTTTCATCCTAAAAGATGAAAATACCCTTCTCACCAATTGATTCTTAAATTATCTTCTAAGTGTGTGACCCATAGGCTCTTGATCATATCGGTAATGTGTAGTATCGCGATTAACACCAATTAATCGTCTCACTACACACAGACCAAGATTGGCCCCTACTAAGGCATCATAGCCACCTGATAGATTCAGATTCAGCAAAATTGCAGCCTGTCAATGGTTTGGTTACCATGCAATCAAATCATTTTCATCAACTGTTATCTCATCGAGGCTGAGGCACATAAATAGTGTCAACCTCAGATGTCCTCGACATGTTTGTATTCAGTTACTAGAATAATGGCAGGAATATTAAATTGGATTGAGCTGATAGTGACCACAGATTTAATGTCATTGCCATTTACTCAATTACCTTGGTGAGATAACTTCTCCTGTACCCAGGACTGATGAATCCTTTGTTGATCCACCATAGTCTCGATACACTTCTCAATGTAGCCAATCACTACCGTATTGATAGCTCTGAATAGAACTATGTTGGGCTAGTGTCAAACTACACCAATTGGTGCACAAGGAGCTGTGGTGATCTCAAGTCTAAGGATCACATGCATCACCATCCGTAAGAGGATTTATTCCATAGACACTGGGGTTACCATCCATATGGAATCCTCTGGTGGGTCTGTCTAGTGAACTTGCCTCTAGCAAGCACCCATGCATTGCACCAAGTTGTCGGGAAAAAACCTTGACAAGTGAGATTAGTCACTACCTTTCGACAAGGCCGTTCAACACTATGATAGCCTTACCGTATTATCTATATCCTTGATCAGAATAATACTAGGGCTATAGACATTTCTAGAATGGCCACTATATGTGATCATAGGGTTCTCACTATCAAGATTTTAAACACTTGATACCCTCGTCACGGTTCTATCATCCTAAGGACATATATCAATACATATAATATGATTTACATGATATAGTAGAATATGCCCTTTATTGATAAATAAACATTTATTACAGAGTCAAGTTTACAATAATTGATTAGCTCTGGGGCACCTACTCTAACAGTTGCCCTTTGAATCTCTTTAGGAGTTCCAATAATATTCAAGTCATCAACATATACAGCAATTATAACAGATTCAGATCTAGATCTTTTTATGAAAACACGTGGGCAAATAGGATCATTTTTATAACCTTCTTTCAACAAATATTTACTAAGATGGTTATACCACATACGACCTGATCCATATAATGATTTATGCAATTTAATTGAATAAAATTCTCGATAATTTGAGTTACATGCTTCAGGCATTTTAAATCCTTTATAGATTTTCATATATATGTCGTTATCAAGTGATTCATATAAATAGGCTGCAACTACATCCATTAGACGCATGCCAAGGGTTTTATTTATTGTAGACTAATAAGAAATCGAAATGTTATTGCATGCATCATAGGAGAATATGTTTCTTCATAAACATTGCTAGATCTTTCAAAAACCCTTTGCTACAAGTTGTGCTTTATATCTTAACAACTGCATTTTTCTCATTTCATTTTCGTACAAATACCCATTTGTACCCCTCTAGCATTAGATCTTTAGGTGTTCGAACTACAGGTCCGAAAACTCCACGTTTTTCTAATGAATTCAATTCTGCCTTGATTGCGTCTTTCCATTTTCGTCAATCTTCTCTTTGTCTACATTCTTCAACATATTTAGGTTCAAGATCCTCATTATTATTTACAATATCAAGGACTATATTGTATGCAAAAATATTGTCCACAATTTTTTTCTTTTCGATTCCATATTTTTCTTGTAGAGACATAATTTATTGAGATCTCTTCATTCTTGCTAGTTTTAGGTACCTGAACTTCTTATGGAGTTTCATGATTAATTATGTCTCTATTATCTTCATGAGAACTTGCCTCCTTGATGTAAGCATCTTGGTCATTTTCTACTTTTTTCTTTGAAGGATTTTTATCTTTGGAACCAACTGGTTTACCACACTTTAAACATGCCTTAGATTCATTTGCTACAGGTAATTGTCCTTTAGGGACATCAATCCAAATTGGAGCATTTGCAGTTGGTATATGAGATTTAGTCACTCTTTTTGAATCAGTGAATGCATCTGGCAACTAATTTGCTACATTTTGCAAATGAATTATCTTTTGAACTTCTTGTTCACATTGTTTAAAATGAGGATCAAGATAAGATATTGATGATATTTTCCAAGTAATTTCCTTTTCCAGCAACCTATTCTCTCCCCTTAATGTTGGGAATTTTGTTTCATCAAAATGATAATCGACAAATCATGTCGTAAATAAATCTCCTATTAATGGTTCTAAATATTTAATTATAGAAGGAGATTCATATCCAACATACATTCCCAATCTTCTTTGAAGACCCATTTTAGTGCATTGTGGTGGAGCAATTGGAACATATACAGCACATCCAAATATTCTTAAATGGGAAATATTTGGCTCTTGACCAAAAGCCAGTTGTAAAGGGGAGAATTTGTGATAACTTGTTGGCCTAATGCGTACAAGTGCTGCTACATGTAAAATAACATGTCCCTAAGCAGAACTTGGGAGCTTTGTTCTCATAAGTAATGGTCTAGTAATCAATTGGAGGCGTTTAATAAATGACTCCGCTAGACCATTTTGTGTATGAACATGGGCAACAAGCTTTTCAACTATTATTTCGATTGACATACAATAATCATTAAAAGCTTGAGACATAAATTCACTAGCATTATCAAGATGTATTGTCTTAATTGTATAATCTGGGAATTGTGCTCGCAATCGAATTATTTGGGCAAGTAATCTCGCAAACGCCAGGTTGCGAGTAGATAATAAACACACATGGGACCATATTGTAGATGCATCTACTAAGACCATAAAACATCTAAATGGTCCACATGGTGGATGAATAGGCCCAAATATATTACCTTGAATTCATTCAAAAAATGTAGGTGATTCAATCCCAATTTTAGTTGGTGATGGTCTAATAATTAATTTACCATGAGAACCAGCAGCACAAGAGAATTCATTAGATTGAAAAATCTTCTGGTTTTTCAATGGATATTGAAAGTTTTAAACCCTTATCATGTTGATTAAAACTTATGCGAAATTAAGATTACTTGTTCACATTGTGCTTAATGAGTTGCCAAACTAATGATTAAACATATAAACCATCCACGACATAAAATAAAGCACACAACTCAGTTTTACATGGTTCGACAACATGCCTACATCCATGGGACCAAGTCCAGAAGAAGCTAATCCACTATGAAATAATTATGTGTTCAATTACAAAGACAAGAATAAGTATCAGTTGTAAAAACTCCCTATTTGGACAACACTTCAATCTTCGCCCTTTGGTTGAACCTCAAATCTTTATAGTCTAGCTTCTCCTCCACGGGACCACCAGGTCGCACTTGAGCTCCTCTCAAGTTTCAACAATGATGAATTACTTCAACAGCAATAGCTCAAACATGTCCAGATCTCAACATGGAACAACGTTCCAGAATCAACTCATGTAGTAAGAGATAAAACACGGTAATTCAAAGCCTACCAAAGCATATCAAAAACCTACAAAAACTAAACAACCTCAAAGAAAATATTCAGAGAATAATAGAGGTAAATAATATGGCTTCCTTAAAAAAATCACAATAATAAAAGGATTGTTTATACTTGAGTGACTTTGAAAGGATAAACAAGAAACCAAACCTGTTTTGGAAAGGATTCTTGAGATCCTAGACTCCTTTTATAGGAAAGAATTCTTTAATCTATAATCTCTTTATAAGAAAAGAATTCTTAAAATCATAATCTTCTTTTAGGAAAAGGATTCTTGAAATCATAATTAAATAAAATCTTTTCCAGCTCACAAAATATATAATGTCCACAAAAAATCTTTCCACAATTGAAAATACAATCACATTTAATTACGGCAGGTACGATATGCATGAATATTAAAATAAAATCTGCCAGACGTGTTGTGATCACTGCGATTTAGTTGTGAACACCTTTAAAGTGAAACTAAATATATTGTGAACCAATCCGAATGAAGAAGTTGAAAAAACCAAAATACTTACAATCTCCCCTTTTGTCAAACTTATGAACAAAGCACAATCTTAAGCAAAACACAATCAGTATCATCAGTCAAAAATAGTTTTGCATTAAGTAAAGAACAACTAAACTGAATAACTCCCCCTCAATTAGTATACTCCCCCTGAGTAACTAAACCAAATTACTACCAATCGATTAATAATCAAAGGCACAAGAGGGTTAGTTTAGTTCTCAATCAATCAATATAAAGTCAAATCACAAACCAACTAATGACTGATTGATTAACTGCACATGAAAGAAACAACATCAGCAAGTTCAATAAGGATTAGTAAATACAATAAACAACCTGCATTAGTAACCACAGTTAATAAAAAAAATCAGCATCAAATCGACTTACATAAAAACATCATCAAATCGGCTTACATATTACATAAAGACATGATCAAATCGGGTTACATAAAAACATAGAAAACTATCCTTGAGTGAAACCAACCAAGGAAGCACAACAAACACAAATAATTCT
This sequence comes from Pistacia vera, assembly GCF_008641045.1. Classification (NCBI taxonomy): domain Eukaryota; kingdom Viridiplantae; phylum Streptophyta; class Magnoliopsida; order Sapindales; family Anacardiaceae; genus Pistacia; species Pistacia vera. The sequence goes on from NW_022196327.1 coordinate 55,323, forward strand.
CCCCCTCTTTGTTCATAATGTTTGGCAATCCTAGAAAATTTAAGGACTTGAATAGTGCATGGACTCTAAGAATCAAATTGGGGACATAGAAGAAAAAAACCAAGAGAACAAAAACATAAACTAAAAAACTCAACAGTCATGTGATGACACTTAAATGTTTACATGAGCACACTAGGAATCGTTTGAGCAAACTGAACCAATTTAGACAATATGTGGTGACCGTCAACACTCATGTGAACACATTGAATCAAGGTGACAACTTTACTCTCAAGGTGGTGACATACGTACAAAGGTAGCAGATCTTAAACACTTATACTACTTTGACCAAAAACAACAAAAAAATAAAAATTTATCATGAGATCAATCAAAAATACATCGAATTTTAAGGGGGCAAGTGATACACATCTGTACATATGACATTTTAAACAATTCTCAATCTTTAACAAAGATGCATAAGGAAAGTCTATTCCATGTAGTTTAACAATCAAAGTTCCATGACCCAATACATACATGATAGCAATCAACCGGGAAATTTGATCATTTGTGTGTGTGCTGTGTCCTCAAGGGGGTGAATCTTGACACATTGGTCAAATTGAAACAATATATATTATATATCTCCCCCTTTCCTCATGCTTTTTCATATCAGTTGAGATTAAATGGGCAAATTCTCTCAAGAAGTAATCAATTGTAGCTTTCACACTTACAAGGAGGTAGCCCTCTAAATGGTAGATTTTCCAAAGACATAGGGGTCTCCACATACTAGAAAATTACTCAAGTATGACTTTCACACTCCTAGCAAGGTAGTTCTTTCACAAGGTGATAAGAATCAAGCATTATGCACTCAAGGATGTAAAAAAGTCATTATACTTCAAGAGATGAGAAAAACAAAGTGGACACCACACTCGTTGCATACATTTCACAAGAGAGAAATATTTTCAATGACACTCCATAGATCAAATACACTTGCAACTCTAAAGCAAGAGAATTTTCTCATGATCTAGTATAAAAGAAAACATAGTTCTACTCAAGTTGAATCAGTCCAATGGACTTCCTCAAATTCACAAATGCTTGAAAATCTAAAGCCTTTGTAAACAAGTTAGCTAGTTGAGAGTTTGTATTCACATGTGCAAGAGTGATGACCTTCTCTTCAACTAAGTCTCTAATAAAATGGAGCATAATGTCAATGTGCTTAGTCCTAGAGTGTTGTACTGGATTCTTAAAAATATTGATTGCACTAGTATTTCCACAAAATACAGCTATACACTCTTGATCAAAACCATAATCACACAACATTTGTTTAAGCCATAAAACCTGTGTACAACAGCTTCCTACAACAAATGTATTCAGCCTCTGCCGTTGAGAGTTAAATGGAATTTTGCTTCTTGCTGTACCATGTCACCAGATTATTTCCAAGATAAAAACATCCTGCTGATGTACTCTTCCTGTCATCCAAACTTCCAGCCCAATCTACATCATTGTAACCAACCAAGGTAGACTTAGCATCATATGCAAACCACAATCCAAAATCACATGTACCTGAGACATATTTCATATTTCTCTTCACTGCAGTCAGGTGAAGTTTAGTTGGATCAGCCTGAATCTAGCACAAATACCTACACTAAAACACAAGTTAGGTCTGCTAGCAGTTAAGTACAAAAGACTTCCTATAATGCTTCTACACAGTTTGATACCTTTTTCCCATTTTCATCCTTGGACAGTTTAAGTGTAGAACTCATGGGGGTTTTAGCATGTTTGGCATTTTCAAGACTAAATCTTTTAAGCATGTTCTTGGCATATTTAGTTTGAGACACAAACATACCATCATCAAATTGTTTTATTTGAAGTCCTAGAAACATACTCAACTCACCTACCTTGCTCATTTCAAATTCATTTTTCATTAAGACTACAAATTCATCCAAATGAGTTTGAGATGTGGATTCAAAAATAATGTCATCAACATATATTTGTGCACACAAAAACTCACCATTACAATGCTTAATGAAAAGTGTTTTATCAGCATTACCTCTCATGTAGTTGTGCTTAAAGGGAAAGGAGATAAGCCTCTCATACCATGCTCTCGAGGCCTGTTTCAAGCCATACAATGCTTTCTTTAGTTTGAATACATGATTTAGCTTGTGGGGATCTTGAAATCCAATAGGTTGCTCCACATACACTTCTTCCATCAGCATGCCATTCAAGAAGGAACTCTTTACATCCATTTGGTAGAGCTTCAACCTTAGACAACAAGCAACAACAAGTAACAATCTGATTGATTCTAATCTGGGCACTGGAGCGAAGATCTCATCAAAATCTATTCCTTTAACTTGGGTATATCCTTGTGCAATGAGTCTGGCTTTGTTTTTGACAATGTTCCCAAACTCATCAGACTTGTTTTTGAAGATCCACTTGGTTCCTATAACATTTATACCTTCAGGTCAAGGAACTAAGCTCCACACATCGTTTCTCTTAAACTGTTCAAGCTCCTCATGCATGGTAGCAATCCAGCAATCAGCCTCCAAAGCTTGTTTTGCAATCTTTGGTTCTGTAAGAGAAATATAGCACAAGTTATTATTTCATTCAACCTTTTTCTTCTTGCTACCATTACCTCTTCGAGATTTCTAATCACAATGGATGGTGGATGAGCTTTTTTGATCCAAGAGGGTGGTTCTTTGGTTTTTGAAGGCTTTTTCTGAGTGAGATCATCAGACAAATCAATTAACAAATCAGGTTCTGGCCTTTTAGAAACTAATCCTTGTTGGGCACCCGCGGTGGTCACATCAAGTTCTGGGGTGATCACCTTAGCTTGATCTTGTGTTCCAGTTGGATTCAAAGTGAACACACAATCTCGGTCGGTGGTCACCTTAGTAGGGGTAATCATATCTTCAATTTCATGTTCTTGTGAGAACTATGAGTAATCTTCTGAATAAGAGAAAATCACATTAAATGACTCAATAATACGTTCAATTCTCATGTTAAAGATCCTATAGGCTCTACTATCTGAAAAGTATCCGAGGAACACACCTTCATCACTCTTTGCATCAAATTTCCCTAAATGATCTCTATCATTCAAGACATAGCACTTGCAACCAAAGACATGGAAATATGAAAGATTTGGCTTCTTACCTTTTGACAACTCATATGGAGTTTGTGATGTACCTTTCCTTAAGAACACTCGGTTTGAAATGTGGCATGCAGTGTTAATTGCCTTGGCCCATAGTCTTGTTGGCAACTTCTTGGCATTTAATATACCCTTGCCATCTCTTGAAGAACTCTATTCTTCCTCTCCACTACACCATTCTATTGAGGCGTCTTTGGGGCAGAAAATTCATGCCAAATACACATATCACAGAAGTTAGAAAAATCAGAATTTTCAAACTCTCTACCATGATCACTTTTTATTCTTACCACTTTCTTCACTTGGCAATTTTGTTCCACCTGTAACCTTTTGACAAGACATTTAAAGACCTCAAACGTATCACATTTCTCTCTTAAAAAATCAACCCATGTAAATCTAGAAAAGTCATCTGCACAAACAAAAACATATTTTTTCCCTCCTAACTTTTAGTTTGCATAGGACCTATTAGATCCATATGGAGAAGTTCTAAACCACCAGAGGTAGTTAACCGAGATAAAGGTTTGTGAGGACTCTTAGTCTGTTTACCTTGTTGGCATGGGCCATACACTTTACCTTTGGGAAACTCAAGTTTAGGTAGTCCTTTGACAACATCCTTTTTGGAGAGTTTCACTACACCCTTGAAGTTCATATGCCCAAGTTTCTTGTGCCAAAGATCCAGACAATCTGTTTTGGAGCTTAAACAGGAAACTTTGTTAGACAATAAATAGCAATTATCATTAGATCTCTTTCCCTCAAGCAAAGAAGTACCATCACCATTCAAGACTTGACACATATTCTTTGAAAATTTCACAATACAACCTTTATAAAAAATTTGACTAATGCTTATAAGATTTGCTTTAAGTCCTTCAACACAAAACACATCATTTAGCATTGGGAAGCCAGGAATGACAATAGAACCTTTTCCATGAATCTTACCTCTTTTGCCATCTCCATAAGTTAAATGATCAACTTCCCCAAATTCAAGATTAGTCAATAAAGATTTGTTACCTATCATGTGTCTTGAACAACCACTGTTAAAGTACCATTGGTCATTTTGAAAAGCAAGTAATGATGTATGAGTAACAAAACAATGAGCACTTAACTTAGGTCTCCACACTTTTCTGTTTTTGGAAAAATTATTCTGATGTGGTGACCTGAGAGACTAATGTGGTCACTTTAAAGAAGAAAACTCATGATTTCCAACGCATCTTTTTAAATACAAAATTAGTTTAAAGAAATTTGGTTTGATGTGTCCTTTCTTGTAACAAAAATGACATATTGGTATGAAATTTTTTACCTTTGAAATCTGCTCACACGGTTCATCAACAGCCTTTGGAACTGATTCATATGCTTTAACGAAGGTGGCACATTGGGTTTGGAGGTGCTCGCACTAGAAGAAAATTCAAGACTTGCTTTATCACCAAAAGTCTTCCCTTGTGCAAAAACTTCATCCAGCTTGTATGAACCTGCATTTAACCTCTCAACAACGGCCTTAGCCTCAGTTAGTTCATTTAAAGCTTGATTTAACGAAATTTCCTTGTTAGACAAATCAAAGAATAAGACTTTCAATTTATCATTCAAAATTTTCTTATCTTCTATCAAGATGCATTTTTTCAGATTCAAGAGATTTAATCTTCTTGATAGCCTTTAACCATGACTCATACATCTTGTCATAAGCCTCATGTTGCTCTTTGTAGACATCACATGAGCCATCCAAGGACACACTATCACTGTCCTCTTGGTTCACCGCAAATTCCAAGTAATTTTCATCTTCATTAGAGTCATCACCTCCATTTTCGCTATCGTCACTCTCACTTAGGGTGGCAGCCATAGCTTTACCCTTTCTCTTCATAGTATTGGCACACTCAGACTAGATATGACCATATCCCTCACACTCAAAGCATTTTATACCCTTGCTTTTCTTTTCTTAATCTCTCAATTTTTTTTTTTTTCAAGAAGCCTTTCTGACCAGTTTGATCAAAATACTTTTTTACAAAGGGTTGTTTTCCCCTTTTACCCTAACTCAATTTTCTAATATTCTTCTTCAAGAACTTTGCAAAGTTTTTAACAAGTAAAGCACTATAATAGCCGCTTTCTACTCAAATACTCATAAAATATACATAATAAAATACATATACACCCTTTAACTCTTTACAAATACACCCTCATCTCCAACACATTCTCTACTAAATTTCCTTACATTTTACTCCCCACTTTTCCTGCTAATTAGGGGTAGAAAGGTCATTTTACCCCTATAGAGAATTCTCTAGAAACCTCAAGAAACTTTTCTGCCGTCCCGTCGACGCGGCGAAGCAATTTTCGTTGCCCCGGCGAAAACTTACAGAGCCGACACCGCCATTACAAAGCCAACGTCACTGCGGCAAAGACCATTCTTTGCCCTGGCAAAGACTGTTCTTCCAAAATTCCTCAAGTCTCAGACAATTTCAAGGCAAACACTCAACCAACCAAGACAACATACAAACTCAATTGAAGCTGAATCAATGAACATTTCAGTAATACAGTAAATCTTAAGTACGTACCTCAAGTGGGGCGTTACAATTCTCCTCCCCTTAAAAGAATTTCGTTCTCGAAATTCACATGAATAACTCCGGGTACCGATTCTGCATGTCTTGTTCTGTCTCCCATGTGGCCTCTTCTACTTTGTGATTCCTCCAAAGAACCTTCACTAGCGGAATACTCTTGTTCCAGAGCTCTTTAACCTTCCGATCTAAAATCTGTACTGGACGCTCCTCATACACAAGATTCTCTATGAAATCAACATCTTCTATACTCAAGATATGGGAGGGATCACTTACATACTTTTGCAGCATCGAGACAAGGAAAACGTCATGTACCTTGTCCATACTATGTGGTAGTGCTAATCTGTAGCAACCTTCCCAACTCGTTGCAATACCTCAAATGGACCAATATATCTCGATGCTAACTTCCCTTTACTCCCAAAGCACATTAATCATTTATAGGGGGAAACTTTCAAAAATACCTTGTCACCCACTTGGAAGTCCACTTCTTTTCTCTTCAAATCGGCATAACTTTTCTGTCGATCTTGGGCTTGCTTCATTCTGTTTCTGATTAACTTGACATTCTCTATCATTTTCTGAGTCATCTCTGACCCAAGAGTTGTACTTAACTCACCCTTTTCGCCGATCTCATCCCAATGTAGTGGAGACCTACATCGTCTACCATACAAAGCCTCGTAAGGCGCCATTTTAATTGTAGACTGGTAACTGTTGTTGTAGGCAAACTCCACCAAAGGTAACATTTCATGCCATGACATTTTATAATCCATGCAGCAAGCTCTTAACATATCCTCAAGCACCTGATTTGTTCTCTCTATGTAAAACCCCTCCCTAGCCGAGTATTTCCTAAGTATCCCTTGGCCATTGAGAACCTAGAAAACGCACGCCTAGGAAAGAAGTTTATTTTAAAATCCTATTAAAAGAATAAACTTGTAGTTTAAAAATATATCTATTTTTATTTTAAAACATTTTAATTTCTAAACTATATTAAGTTCATTGTACAAGTAAAAAATATAGTTTCCTTTCTTGGAGTACATTATGAAATCCATAGTAGTACTTACGAGAACATACACACTTTTACAAAATTTACTAGCAATTTGATTTCTTTTATTAACACAAACATATATACTCCATAATAACATGGACATATTTACTGCATTATGAGATATAAACATAATTACTACACTAAATACTAGCAAAACCATTCAAAAGTCATAATTAAAACATCCCTTCATGCTCATAGCGTCCCTCGGAATCCTCTCCCAGCTTCATGCCTTAATCCTTACCTGCAAAACATTTTAAAACATTTCGTGGGGTGAGCGCTAATCGCTCAGTAAGGAATATGGCCATTTATAAACTATTAAGGTTCATTATACATCATTTTACAAGTATATTACTTAGGACCTTACCTACCTACAAAATATGACCTTCATTCTTTAACATAACAAGTTCATAAAACATATCATACACTTTGGACTTTTCTCATAAACATAAGTCATAACATAATCATACATAATATAACATAGAACATATATGACTTATGAAATATTCATGTACATGGCATGCTTATTTCTTTTGTCTTTATACTTGATGGTTTCATTAGTCTTTGTTATCCGATCGGATTCATTTAAACCATTACCTTGTTCTTGGTCGTCACCTCAAAGGACTCATGGTTTCCATAAGAATTCCATTCCTCTGATCTTGGTTTATACCTCAAGAGACTCATGGAATTCATTCTTTAACATTTCATAAATTTTTCATAAGACAACTAAATAAGCTATATGCATTACCATTATGAATGCAAACATATGGACTAACATATTCCATGCTCAATCATACTATATTCTCCTACTAAACTTCTTAACTTAATTCATTCAATTTCTCATACAATACAAGGAATTTCAGTAGTAAGATTATTCAGGGGTTTATTAGAATTAGAAACAAATGGGAATTTCCATTAAGAAGGTGGATGCCATACAGTTCGTTACTTTCAAGCAATTTTTCCATTATCTTCTAATTCGAATTTATTTTTGGCTAAAACATAAAAGTTTTAGGTCTGTTTCTCAACTTTTTAACACTTCAAGAATCAACTCAATCGGACTTCTATAACTTCAGTTATGACTGATTCAGTGAAGCATGTACAGTATAAGTCTTAAAACAGCCAAATCCGAATTCTATTCATTTTAACCATGTCACCTTCATTTGCACATTCATATTATTTGCCATATCATTCTAAGTATAAAAGGCCATAAAAACCTCCCTTTTTACAGAACCAAAAAGTGCCAAAACATCGTCCAACTACAAATCTCTTAATTGGCATAATCATCCTCCACATGCACACATACACCAATCAACACACCCATTTAAACAATCCATAACCAAAACATAGCATCACACTCATATTAACATAAATAAATGTAAGTTTCATAAACCCTAGGTGTTATCAATTGTAGTCATAAGGGAGATTTTTTCCTTACCTTAGTATTCAAAGCACAAAGGTACTCCTCCTTGGCTCCAAAGTTTCACCTTTCTACCTTACACACACAACCACTTATGAATTTCTCTTTTAACTAAAAAATTCAGAAAAACTAGGGTTTTGAAACTCACCTTTAACCCTGAAATTGAAGTTCTTTAAGGGTGGATGGTGATCTCCTTTGAAAATCAACTTGAAATCCTAAGAAAATTTGAGAATAAAAGCTTGGATTAGTGGCTTTTATGGTGGATTTGAGAGATGAAGAAGAAGATGATATGTTTGGGGTGTACAAGGCCGACTACTCTCTCTTTAAACCTTGTAAATATTTATTCAATTGTTGCTCTAATGTGATTGGTCAATAAAAGTTAGGTATAAGGGTCATTTGGCATAAATTTTTCATATAAGGGTATTTTGGTCATTTCCACCACAACATAAAGATAAGCACTCATTTAATGCCATTTGACTTCTTTGAAACACTTATCCATTAAGCAATCCCATTAGGTGAATGACTAATTTACCCTTGGTGCACTTTTATGGACACTTAATCATATGGTTTTGTATGAAAAGACCATTATACCCTTGGTTACTGTTTACGCCATTTAACCATATCAATCAACTTTATGACCATTCTACCCTCATTTCTCTTCAATGACATCACCCCTTACACTTAATAATGGCCACATCTCGAAATACATGTAAATTGACCATTTTACCCTTCCATTCAAAAAAAGAAAATTACTTGAAAAGTAAATTTCATACCTTAAGGCATTGGAATAATAACGCGGGGTTTACACTCTGTTTGGCCATCCGTCTGAGGATGATAGGCAATACTGAATGCTAAACGGGTACCTAAATTTCTCTGTAAACTAGTCCAGAAAGCTGAGACAAATCTCGAATCTCTATTTGACACTATAATCTTGGGCACACCATGTAACCTGACTATCTCTTTCATGTAGATCTGAGCCAATTGATCCGTAGTGGTACTCTCCTTTACTGGAAGGAAATGGGCAGACTTAGTTTATCGATCCACAATAACCCATATCGCATTATATCCTCTCTGTACTCTAGGGAGACCTGTGATAAAATCTATCGAAATGCTCTCCCATTTCCATTCTGGAATACTAAGTGGCTGAAGCAACCCTGACGGCCTTTGGTGTTCTGCTTTCACCTGCTGGCAAGTTAGACATTTAGCTACAAACTCTGCAATGTCTTTCTTCATACCTGGCCACTAGTAGCCTTTCTTTATATCTTGATACATCTTGGTCGCTCCAGGATGGGTAGTGTACGGTGTGTCATGAGCCTCCACAAGAATTCTCTTTCTCAACTCACCATTCTGAGGGATACATAACCGATTTCTGAAATAGATACGATCTACTAAGTGGAACTCTGTTACCTTGCCCTCATGTACTTGCTGAACTATTTTCTGACACCACTTGTCGGCCATTTACTTATCTCTGACTTCCTCCAGTAAGGTAGACTAAACCTTTAACCTGGAAATGCTTCCCGATATCACTTCAATCTGTTCTCTACACAACTCTTCTGTTAGCTCATTCTGCTTAGTGAGTCTTGACAAATGAGCTTTTCTACTCAAGGCATTGGCTACTACGTTGGCTTTCCCCGGTTGATACTTGATCTCACACTCATAGTCCTTAACCAGCTCTAACCATCTTCTCTGTCTCATATTCAGCTCATTTTGAGTGAAGAAGTACTTTAAACTCTTATGATCAGTGTAGATGTTACTCTTGGCACTATAAAGATAATGCCTCCTGGTAGCGTGCCGAATGCACCAAATTAATTAACCTTACTGACCTAACTATTGAATTGTATAAAGGGCAAGCAAGGGTCGATCCCACAGGGAATGACTCGATTAATTTCTATATTCTAAAACAATAAAAACAACAGAAACGCAAATTAAATTCTAAATAGAAAACCTGACAACAGTAATGAAAGGGGGTTTGTAATCAAGGCAAACAAAAGTAAAACAGAGAAATAAAATATCGGGTTAAACAATCAGCTCTCGGTTCAAAATCCACCTAAACATGCACTGGACATAAAGTAACCGTAACACTGTTCTATCTCATCATTATGAAACTACTGACCCTAGGAAACAACAAGCTCTGTTACCCGAATTCTCCCTTAGTTTGTCACTACCGAAACAAGCTCTTCGAGTAGATACTAACCCTTGAACAACCTAGAACAAGCTCTCTAAATTTAATTCAATGGCAGCCTTAAGAATTAGGAGAATAGATCAATCTAAGCAACAATCACGCAAGCTCGGATTATTTAACTTAGGTTATGTTATTCAAGACAATAGACCGAAAACTTGTCCATAATCAGCTATCATCATGTGTCACTCGTTGAATAGAAAAAGGACAATTACGGATCACAATTCCTAATTCTAACAGGTAAATTCTGATTAAACAATTTAGCAGGCCAAAACTAAATCACTCAAACAAACAAACAATTAAAACAGAATAACATAAACAATTCCAATAAAAACGAGATTAAGAACAATGTTACTGAAGTTAGGTTACACCAATGACATGAAATTAGGCTTCAAAATCCCCTTGAACTGAAGAAGGAAATTAGCCGCACATCTTGATCTAGAACGCAAAAACTCTCCAAAATTAAAACTCTACTGTCCTCCCCCCGTTTAACCTAAAAACTTCTAATTAAATAACATGTGTTTTCCTTAATTCTTCCCCAAGAATCACGGAATTTCTTTCCTAGACGTTTCCTAGAAGATAGACTTCCAGATTTGATAAAATCTGATCAGATATGGATTCCAGAATTCGTCTCCAGCTTGCACCAGGATTCTCGCAATGTAAAAGATCTTTTCTGGGCTCCATCACTTCATAAAAATTGTAGTCTAGGATGTGTAGATGAATTTGGGCTTTTGAATCACCCGCTTTCGATATCCGACGCTCCAGTTAGGCCCATTTGAAGATTCGATGCTCAGCTAAGGAATCCTTCTGCGACTAGGATTCCAGGTCCGGTTTTGCAACAACAACTGAAAACCCAAACGAACTCGGATTCTCACTAATAATACCTTCCTGAAAAGCTTGATTTGTCTACTTTAATTTCTCTGAAGACCACTTTTGCAATTGAGGAATCTATCTCCATGAAAAACCTGGAAAACGCAGCACTGGTCAGAATAACGAAAAATCTGGAAAATCTGGAATTTCATAATCATTTATCACTTACTTCCTAAAGTCTATCCAACTATGCCAAACTCACAAAATAAACTCTAATCAATTCAAATAGGCATAAAACATAACAAAAAACATAATATGGAAAGAATAAAAATATATCAATTACACTCTTATCACCTCCAAATCTTTAAGGCAAAGACCATGGCTGCCAACTCTTGGTCATGCATAGGGTATCTTGTCTCATAATCTTTCAATTGCCGAGAGGCATATGCTATCACTCTACCTAACTGCATTAACACAGCACCAAGTCCTTGCAAAGAGGCATCCGTATAAATGTCATAATCTATACCCTCCTATGGCAACACTAACATTGGAGCTGTTGTTAACCTCTTCTTCAATTCTTGGAAACATTTCTCACATGCTTCTGACCATACAAAAGGAGTCTTCTGTTTGGTAAGAGTTGTCAATGGTTTAGCCAACTGGGCAAACCCTTCAACAAATTGTCTGTAGTAACTTGCCAAGCCTAAGAAACTTCTAACCTCTTTTATTGTCTTTGGCCTCTACCATTCAAGGATTGCCTTTATTTTACTCGGATCTACTAAAATCCCTTCTTTCGACATAGTTTGGCCTAGAAATATTACTTGGTCGAGCCAAAACTCACACTTAGAAAATTTAGCATACAACTGCTTTTCTCTCAACCGTTGCAGCACTATTCTCAAATGTTCTCATGCTCTTCTCTCGATTTGGAATAAACCAAAATATCATTAATGAACACCACTATAAACTGGTCCAGACAGTCATGGAATACCCGGTTCATCAAATCTATAAAAACTGCTGGGGCATTTGTCAAGCCAAACGGTATCACTACAAACTCATAGTGCCTATACCTTGTATGGAAAGCAGTCTTAGCTATATCCTGCTCAGCCACTCTTACCTGATGGTACCCTGACCTCAAATCAATCTTTGAGAATACTACTGCTCCTTTCAACTGGTCAAACAAATCATCTATTCGAGGTAGCGGGTACTTATTCTTCACTGTCACCTTATTCAGCTCTCTATAATGAATACACATTCGTAGTGACCCGTCCTTCTTCTTTACAAACAGAATTGGGGCTCCCTAGGGAGAATGACTCGGTCGGATAAAACCTTTATCTAAAAGCTCTTGGAGTTGCATCTTTAATTCCTGAAGCTCTGCTGGGGCCATTCAGTAAGGGGCTTTAGATATAGGTGCTGTTCCTGGTGCTAGTTCAATACTAAACTCAGCCTCTCTTTCCGGTGGCAAACCTGGTAAGTCTTCCGGAAACACATCTAAAAATTCCCGAACTATTGGCACCCTCTGAATTTCTGACTGTGGAACATCACCAATTTGTACTACATGAGCAATGTATCTAGAACACCCTTTATCAACATCTTTCTAGCCTTTACACTATTAATCAACATGCTCAACTGATGGCCCTCTCCAAAACTAAACTTATCTCCACTATCGAGTTTAAATCTCTCTTTCTTCTTCCGACAATCAATTTCTACTCCATACCTCCCTAGGAAATCCATGCCTACTATCACATCAAAGTCGAGCATATAAAAAACTATTAAGTCAACTACCAACTCTCGACCATGGATCACCATGGACTCTCCTAACAACATCTCTTGAGTCAGCACACTAACCCCATCATGTAACTTTATCTTAATGGGTTGACTTACTCTAGTAGGTTTCAAACCTAATCTCTCTATCATCCCATAAGATATAAAAGAATGGGTGGCTCCAGAATCAATTAAAGCATATAAAGGAACAACATGAAATAGCAACTGACTAGTTACGGCTGATGGACTGGCCTCGGCCTCACCCTGTGCCATTGTAAATCTCTGGCATTTGTACCTCTAGAAGTCTGAGCTGCCGGTGGAAGAGGAGCTTTACAATCCCTCATCAGATGCCCTGGCTATCGGCACCTATAACACACATTTCTGTCCCTCAAACACTCTCTTGAATGGTTCCTCCCGCATTTAGCACAAGGGGGAAACCTTTCTATCCTGGGCCGCTTGTTCTACCAATCTCTTCTATTCTTCCTTTGTTGGAACTTCTTCTTGGCCCTTACCTCTCTGTTCCTTGTGGCATCTACTCTCTCCCTCTATGGAGTGGTGGATGGCTCACTAGATACCGTTAGAGCCAACCCTTCTGCAATGTATTTGTTTACATAGATCTCTACCCTTAAAGCCTGTGTTAAAGCTTCACTGTAGGTATGAGGGGGCTCGGCTCCTGTCATTACATCTCGAGCAATATTTGATCTCAACCCTTGCACAAACTTATCTCTCCTTAACTCTGGTGTATACACTATCCTAGGTGCAAAGCGAGCAAGGGAGTTGAATCTTACTGAATATTCTTTCACAGTGTTAGTCCCCTGCTTCAGATTAATAAACTCTTGGACCTTCTCATGTATTTGATCCTTTGTTCGGTACTCGGCCTCAAACAATCTTCTGAATTCCTCCTAAGTCATCGAGTCCATATCATGAGTCTCCTCCATTAACTCCCACCAAATTCGGGCATCTCCCTTAAATAAGAAACTAGCATGTCTGATCCTCTCTCTATCATTCATGGGAAACAGTGCCGCCGTCTGCTCTACAGACTTAAACCACTCATCTACCTCTAGCAGGTCCCTAGTACCCCTAAACGTTGGCTGCTGGTGCTGATTTACAAGCCCCTGAATCGAATCAACCAGAGTCTGTACTGTCTAAGGTACCGACCCTTCTCGCTCTCGTCTTGTGGGTGGTACTATACTAGGGGTCTCGGTTCTCTCCTGAACAACTCTCCCTTGACTCTCCACTAATACATGCTGTACAATGGTTCAAATCCTCGTCTCATCAAGGTTAGAGGGAGTTGGTTCTGGTGGGTTAGAGGATTCTCACTCATTCATCACACTCTTACCCTTCCTCCTGTTACTACGCCTCATCTACAAAACAACCACACTCAATCAATTCAACAAACGCTTAACGTAAGGAAAGAATCAACTTACACAGTCGGCTCTCGGACATCGTAGTGACAAGAATGGTACACTGTCAAATCCCAAAATCTTGGCTCTGATACCAAAAATGTAATAGCTGCTTTCTACTCAAATACTCATAAAATATACATAATAAAATACATATAAAATAGTATAAAGAGTTGGGCCCAAAATTTTCTTTTATTAAACATATACATTCTTTACACAAAATTTGTATCATGTACAAAAGTTGTCAAAAACATGGTGGACAGTGTAACCAGTTCCCCTCGTGTGCCAGCGTCCATCTGACTGTGTCCTCACCTAGATCTTGCAAAACATAGGAAACAACGGGGTGAGCACTAAAACAATGCTCAGTAAGTAAATCCTCTACTTCTCTAACCCCGTAGCTCTCTCTAATTCTTTCCTTACAATGCTCATTTACTCTCTCTCTTATACTTCTCTCTATTTTCTCTTTCTCATAACTCTTTTCTACTAACTCTCTTTTGTAAGTCACGGCCCCATCTTACCAGAGGCACGGTCGGGACTCGCTCCTGCTCTCCGTGACTTTTACTCATTCTCAGCCGATCGGACTCGGTTATGCATGGATTCGGAACCCTTGGCCATGTGAGTGTATGTACTCTCAGTATAGCCCTTATTCGCATGTACTCTCACGGGCTACACCACTTTTCTCTCTCATACTCAAGCCGCTCTCTCTCTCTTTGCGGCGTACATGCGGGAATACTCTACCCATTACTCATGGGTTCCCCATCGCATAACCTACTCTACTCTCTTTTCTCTTTTCTCTTTTCTCTTTTCTTTTAGAGAAGCTCACACTTAAAATACTCTACTCTTTTTCTACTCTTTCTCTCATGCATAATTAATGCATATGGATGATTCATGCTCATTAATATACTCATGAAATGCAATTATGCCATGTAGCAAATAATTAAGGTTCTTTACTCTTACTCATGCCTTTCTCAAGCATTTCATCATACAACTCATGTGCATATAAAACTCTACTTTAACTATAACTATTCTCGTTTCTTTAATCATCCAAAAATGGGAGAAAACTCCCTCATACTCTCTAGATCCCAGTCAAATAAACTCACTCCCATAAGGTTTGCTCAAAACTATCTCCAACTTCTATCAACCCAACTCAACATCATAGAAGCTCAACACTTCTCATACTCAAACATATTCAATAATCATACATAACTACTAATCTCATCTCATCTCATCTCAGCAAACATAATACATACACATACATACACAATCTCTACTCAAATGAATTCTTAAATCTCAACTTAGTTTGGATTTACTTACTTGTAATGGAGAGATTTCACTAACACTTTTCCTTTTCCTTAGTACCTTGTCCCTTCTCTACAACTTTAAACAATAAAACCATAAGACTTCAAGATCCAAATATAAGCAAATTTATATCTAAAGCAAGAATCCTTACCTTAGGATGCTTTAGATGAAATCTCTACTAAAAATTATCCAAAAGCTCCCTAAACTCCTTAGAAATCTTGGAAGATTGAATGGAGGATGGTAAGAAAATAGAGAATGAGAATGGCGGTGGACAAGGGTGAAATGAAGGGTTTACTCCACTTAATCCTTTGTTAGCTCAATTTACATACAAACTTTCCCATTTTGCCCTTGCTCTTTTTTAGAAATGCCATCTTTACCCTTTAACTCTTTGCAAATACACCCTCATCTCCAACACATTCTCTACTAAATTTTCTTACATTTTACTCCCCACTTTTCCTGTTAATTAGGGGTAGAAAGTGTTAGAATAGATGCCCTAGAGCCAATCAATTATTATAGAATTGACTCTTTGTAATAATGTTCATTAATCAATAAAAGGCATTTTATTCTATATCGCGTAAATCATTATTATTGCAATATGTATTGAGATATGTCCTTAGAATGGTAGAACCGTGATGAGGGTATCAAGTGTTTCAAATCTTGATAGTGAGTACCCTATGAGCACATATAGTGGCCATTCTAAAAACGTCCGTAGCCCCAATATTATTCTGAAGTAAGGGCACAGATAATAAGGTAAGGCTATCATAGTGTTGAACGACCCTGTCGAAAGGCAATGACTGATCTCACTTGTCAAGGTTGTTTGGTGACAACCTGGTGCAACACATGAGTGCTTGCTGTAGGCGATTACACCGCAGCAAGTTCACTGGACTGACCCACCAGAGGATTCCATATGGATGGTAACCCCAGTGTCTATGGAACAAATCCTCTAACGAATGGTGGTGCATATGATCCTTAGACTTGAGATCACCGGAGCGCCTTGTGCACCGACTGGTGTAGTTTGACACTAGCCTAACGCAGTTCTTTTCAGAGCTGTCAATACAGTGGTGATTTTTTACTTCAAGGAGTGTATCAAGACTATGGTAGATTGACAGAGGATTCATCACTCTCGGCTATGGGAGAAAGTTATCTCATGGCGCAATTTAGTATATGGCAATGACACTAAAACTGTGGCCACAGTGGGATTGAGTTGTTACTCTATCCAGTTTATAATACGAGTCATTGGTCCAAAAACTGAATAAATAATATCGAGAGTAGCCGAAGGTTGGCACTATTTCTATGCCTTCGTCTCGTCGAGATAACGTATGATGAAAGGATCGAATTGCACGGTAACCATATCGTTGACAGGTAGCTACTTTGCTGAATCCGAATCTATCGGGTGGCCATGATGCCTTGCTAGGGGCCAATCTTGGTCTGTGTATTAGTGAGACGATTAATTGGTGTTAATCGCAATACTATACACTACCGATATGATGAGGAGCCTAAGGGTCACACACATAGAAGACAATTTAAGATGCAAGAAGAAAGAAGGGCGTTTTCGTCTTTTAAGGCGAAAGGGTATTTTGGTAATTTCACAGTGCAATTAAATTTGCTGAGGTCGTAGCCTTTATTTAATTTGTTAGAAAAATTAAATAAATGAAATTACGTTTAAATGTGTGTTCGCACATATTTAAATATATTATCATTATTGTTAAATGTTAATATATATATGAATTGATTTTAATTGAGATAATGATGGAAAATAAAATAAATCAAATTGGGAGTGTTTGGCAACATGGGGCGTTTGGGTTGGAGCCCAAGCCTATTCCGTATGGGATTAGGGCAAATTGTTTTTACTATAAAAAGAAAAGTGTGTGATTTTTCATTTAGATTTTTTTTTTTTCTTTGAAAAACAAAAATACAGCCCCCATTTTACACTCCCACGGTAGTAACACTTTTTGGCCTAAAAAATCAATTTCAATTGATTTTGCTTTTCTTCTGAATCTTGAAGCCAAATAGGATCTAGCAAATCCCTCTTTGGTTCTTTTGAGATTGTCTTCGTATGGACTACGTGGGTTCGATCCTACACTTGGATCGGTAGCAAAACATTCATCGACAAATTTGGAGGAGCCTCTAACGTGCGTTTGTTTTCTTTAAACTCATATTTATTTTTCTGCAGATTCTTATTATGATAAAATTGTAAAATTATGCCCTTGATCTTGGCTCATGTAAACGATCCTGTTATATTATTTTTGTTTCCGCTGTGTATATGGGACCGTTTACTAACAGAAAGGTCATTTTACCCCTATAGAGAATTCTCTAGAAACCTCAAGAAACTTTTCTGCCGTCCCGTCGCCGTGGCGAAGCAATTTCCGTTGCCCCAGTGAAAACTTATAAAGCCGACACCACCATTATAAAGCCAACTTCGCCGCGACGAAGAGCATTCTTCGCCTCAGCGAAGACTGTTCTTCCAAAATTCCTCAAATCTCAACCAATTTCAAGGCAAACACTCAACCAACCAAGACAATATACAAACTCAATTGAAGCTGAATCAATGAACATTTAAGTAATACAGCAAATCTTAAGTATGTACCTCAAGTGGGGCGTTACAAGCACACTCATCATCATCAATGTCACTTGAATCAACATAAGTAGGGGATTCAAAGATTACCTCATGTTTCAGCGCAAGTCCTTTACCTGATTTCTTATCCCATCGTTTTAGGTTTAGCTCAAAGGTTTGCAAGGATCCAATCAATTCATCTAGCTGCATCTCATCGAGGTTATGACATTCTTCAACAGAGGTGACCTTGGACATGAATCTCTTGGGTAAAGAGCACAACACTTTCCTGACAAGTTCAACATCAGTATATATTTTACCCAAAGCAAAACATTCATTTGTAACATCACACAATCTGCCATGAAAATCAGTGATAGTTTCATCATCATGCATAACAAGATTTTCATAGTCAGTTATTAATCTTCTAAGCCTAGTCTTTTTCACAATGTCCGTTCCTTCATTTTTTTTTACTTGGAGTCTATCCCATGCATCCTTAGCTGTTTCATAGTTTGCTACATTTTTCATTTGATTATTACTAACGACATTAAAAATAGCATGAAAAGCTTTTGAATTAAAATTAGAGTCTTCTAACTCAGCCTTAGTCCATTGATCTATGGCTTTTCCTTTGCTTCCATTTTCTTCTTCAACTTTAGGTTCTTTCCAACCAACAATACAAGCCCTCCAATCCCTCTCATCAATGGATTTCAAAAAGGCACACATCCTAGGTCTCCAAAAAGCATAATTAGTTCCCTCTAACAAGGGTGCTATATTGGTAGACCCTCCTTCACTAAACAAACTCATAGTAAACATAACAGCAAAGGTCGTCACACAAGACTGATGTGGTCGTACAGAACACTGATGTGGTCACATGAGGTCTATAGCGAGAAAATTGTAAAAAAAAAAAAAAAAAAAAAAAAGGCAAAATAAAAGCAAAAAAGCAATAGCCACCAAATCAAGATTTAAGCACAAAAAAACAAGCAAGGATCTACTAAAATAACTCTTTATAACATGGCTCTAAAAGCAATTGAAAGTTTTAAACCCATATCATGTTGATTAAAACTTATGCAAAATTAAGATTACTTGTTCACGTTGTGCTTAATGAGTTGCTAAACTCATGATTAAATATATAAACCATCCACGACATAAAATAAAGCACACAACTCAATTTTACATGGTTGACAACATGCCTACATCCATGGGACCAAGTCTAGAAGAAGCTAATCCACTACAAAATAATTATGTGTTCAATTACAAAGACAAGAATAAGTATCAATTGTAAAAGCTCCCTATTTGGACAACACTTCAATCTTCACTCTTTGGTTGAACCTCAAATCTTTATAGTCTAGCTTCTCCACCACGAGACCACCAGGTCGCACTTGAGCTCCTCTCAAGTTTCAACAATGATTGAATTACTTTGGCAGCAGCAGCTCGAACGCGTCCACATCTCAACATGGAACAACTTTCCAGAATCAACTGACACAGTAAGAGATAAAACACAGTAATTCAAAGCCTACCAAAGCATATCGAAAACCTACAAAAACTAAACAACCTCAAAGAAAATATTCAGAGAATAATGGAGGTAAATAATACGGCTTCGTTAAAAAAAATCACAATAATAAAAGGATTATTTATACTTGAGTGACTTTGAAAGGATAAACAAGAAACCAAACCTGTTTTGGAAAGGATTCTTGAGACCTTGGACTCCTTTATAGGAAAGAATTCTTTAATCTATAATTTCCTTATAAGAAAAGAATTCTTAAAATCATAATCTTCTTTTACGAAAAGGATTCTTGAAATCATAATTAAATAAAATCTTTTCTAGCTCACATAATATATAATGTCTAGAATTTTTTTTTCCACAATTGGAAATATAATCACATTTAATTAAGGCAAGTGCGATATGCATGAATATTGAAATAAAATCTGCCAAACGTGTTGTGATCACTGCGATTTAGTTGTGAACACCTTTAAAGTGAAACTGAATAGATTGTGCACCAATCCGAATGAATAAGTTGACAAAACCAAAATACTTACAATCTCCCCCTTTGTCAAACTTATGAACAAAACACCAAAATACTTACAGATATCTATGTGAATTCTCAATGATTCTTTGCATCATTAGTGAACCAGGATGGCCTAACCGATCATGCCAATTAATAAAAGTATTAGGATTAGTAAACTTCTAGTTTACTATAACATGTGTTTCAAATACACTACTATTTGTGTAGTACAATTCGAAAGAAAAAACAGGTCATTTTTCCAACACACATTTCTTGCCTGCAATTATTCTTGTAATATAAAGGTATTCAATATTTCCTTCATTGGTTGTCTCAATATGATATCCATTATAGCGAATATCTTTACAACTAATAAGTTTCTTTTACACTTGGAAGAAAATAATGCATCTTTTATAATGAATTGTGTTCCTCCAGGCAATAATATATTAGCTATTCCAAAGCCTTCAATTAATCTCATACTACCAGATATTGTATTTATGTTAGCTTCACACATTATCAAAGAAGAAAAATGTTTTCTTTCTTTAAGTATAATGTGCATTGTAGCACTATCTCTGAGACAAAAATCTTCATCATCAATCTTGGATCCAATCATAGACTTGGGAATGTACATTTTTCTTTATTCAAAAACAAAATACATAGTAAGGCATATTACAAAGCCAAAAAAACAAAGTAATTTATCTAAAATTGAAAAGCACATAAACATATTAAAAGTAAAACACTTAACTTAAACATATTAAAAGTAAAACACTCAACGTAAATATATTAAAAGTAAAACACTCACAAAAACATAACTTTAATAATATTTGACATTTCTATCCCCAATTAAATTATCAATTCTCCCTTTAGGACTTTCAAATTTTTATGTTGTCTGCTTTTGCCATTTTCCCTTTTCTCTTCATCATTATTCCACTTTTGGTGGCTTTTATAATTAGAAGAGTTATAGTTATAACCACCACGATTGTGATTATTACAACTTTGACCACGTTCACAGCCACAGCCAAGACCACGGCCATGACCTCACCCATGCCCATGATTATCAAATATTGTCACATTCACTTAGGGAATTGGAGTAGAACCTGTTGGGCAAGCTTCATAATTTTTCATTAATAGCTCGCTATTTTGTTTAGCCACAAGAGGGCATGAAATTAGTTTTGAATATTTTGAAAACCCTTTTCTCTATATTGCTACTACAAGAGCACATTTGATGCATGAAAAGTAGAGAATGTTTTCTCTAACATATCTTCATCAGTAATATTTTTTTTTCATACAATTTTAGTTGAGAACTAATTATGAATACTGCGTAGTTATATTCACTTACTTATTTGAAATCTTGTAAGCGTAAATGCATGTAATCATAATGAGCTTTAGGAAGAATCACAATTTTCTAGTGGTCATATCTTTCCTTTAAATTTTTCCAAATAATAAGTGGATCTTTTTCCATAAGGTATTCAGTTTTCAATCCTTCATGGATGGTGTCAACAAGACCCATAGCATCTAAGTGAATCAAGAATCCATGACAAATAATTCTTGCCCATAATATCAAGAGCCACAAATTCAAGTTTCTTAAGATTTTTCATGACAAAAACTATAAAAGAAATATTTAATAAAATAGACAATCTCTAATAAAATGAAAATATTATCACAAATAAGAATTTAGAATAACAATAATGAACATATAGTTTATTACAGTTATAGAATTTAATCATTTAAAAACATAAATCATAAAAGCAAATATTTACAGATATATGTGTCTTTCTTTATTAATCAAATTATAAATCTATCACTATATAATGTTTTGTTTATAATGAAACCAAAACTTTCCAAATTAAAACATTTTCATATATTTTATACTATAAAAATGACTAAACATTGCAACATATTTATAAAACATATTGAGATACAAGCAAAATTGAATTTACTTACTTGGTAAATGGAACTCCACCTCCAAATTTGATTAGGGACAACAGCTTGAAACTTGATAAGAATCTTTTTCCCTTGACAAGTTGATATGGTTAGAGACTTGTGCTAGTAACATATTATAAGATATATTAAAAGAAGAGAGAAGATAATTGAGAGGAAATAGAACCAATGCTTTTTCTATTCCAAAGTTGAGTGTACATCATCTTTAACAATACATCTGTTTATAGTCTCAAGATTATGAAATATTATAAATGAAATTAAAAGCTAATAAAATACTTTAAGTTGTAGAACTTGAAAGGTTCAAGAGTTAGAGAAGATGAAAGATTAGGAAGTTATAGACCTGTAAGGGACATCCACATTTATTCATAACAATTTGAAATTAAAAAATATAGTGGTTGTTTTATTGATAAACTCTATATTCAATTGTTTTTTCTTTTATTATTATTATTATTATTATTATTATTATTATTTTGTATTCTTTTCTTGCTTTTCTTTTAAAAAGGAGAATGAATGATACTACCATCAAGGCATGGAAATTGCTGATAAACTTTTTGAACGAAGACGAAAAATACAAACATATACATTGACATACGGGTGCTTTATAGTAGAAGAGTTAAAAGAAAATCAAAGGTTAATAATATTTTATATAATCTGATCTTATAATTGTATGAGGTACTAGAGAACTAGAAAATGTTTATTAAAACATTGAATCTTAAAATCTGTAAGCAGTTGAAGGCGAAGAGGGCAAAAGTTAAGTCCAACGAAATCCATTGTTTTTTTTTTTTTTTTTTTTTTCATGCCTATACTAGGTAATAAAGGGTGGGCGGGTTCAGGAACCTGGCCAAAACCCTTGGAATCAGAACCAGAGTACTCCGGTTACCCAACCATGTTCTATCAAAGCACAAATACACCCTTACTATTCACAAAAATAACAAATATACCCTATACTATTCACATAAAATTATAGATATACCCCTAACTATTTACAAAAATTACAAATGTACAATACAACAGATCCCTAAATTCAAAACTTGTAGCTTGTTACTACTTTGTAAATCCACTCTCATTCTCTACCATTCAAGTCATTACCCAAAAGCAATTCCATATACTCCACACTTTTCTTATTAGGCCACGAATCAACAACCAGCGCGTTACCACCTCTCGAAATCCATCTCACTTTTGCTTCGTCAGAACATATGTATTGTAAAGTTTAATTTGATTGAAATGCATAGCATAATAGTCTTTTAATGATTTTATTAAACCTTAGTCCCATGATCTAGGAATTGATATAATTATTTTTACATGTTAATTCACATACAAAGGAGTGAATTACTTACCTTCATTTGGAGGCTCCTTCTCTTTGATTCTTCGCAACTCGATTCAAGGGTAGAATCGTATTTCAACATCCACATAGAGAATCTTGCAAATTAATCAAAGGAAATCCCACTTGATAGAGAGGAAGTGGGCGGCGGTTAGGGTTTTTCTCTCTAAAAAATTCTCTGAATTTTTGATTGAATGAATTCTCTTATTAAACCTAGTTTTAAGTTGTCTTATTTAGGCAACTTAAAACCCTATTCCAATTTGGAAGATGATACTATTCTTTTCCTTGTTTGGTTTTAATTATAAACCAAATAAGAATAGTATTAATTAAGATTCCTAATAGCATTAATAAATATTAATCAATTGATTAGGAATTTTATTTTTCAATTAATATTAAATATAAACATTTAATACTAATTAGGGTAATTTAATTAATACTATTAATACTAATATATTTAATAAATATATTAAATATTAATTTGGTAATTTATTTATTACACAATAAATACACATAGGTGCCAACCATGTAGAATTACCAAATTGCCCTTGTCTTTGTGTAAAGACCAAAGTACCTTTTAACCGTTCCTTGATTAAATACACATTCCACAATCAAACTCTCCTTATGTATGTGACCCATAGACTGCCTATCATGTTGGCAATCAATACTATTGCGATCAACCACCAATTAATGGTCTTATTAGTCATAGACTAAGATTGGCCTCTAGCAAGGCGTCATGCCCACCCAACAAGTAGAGATCAATGAAGAGCTGATATCTGTCAATGGTATGGTTACCGTGAAATCCAATCTTTTCATCATATATTATCTCATCAAGGCTGAGGTAAAAAATAATGTCATCCTCAAATCATACCCTTGATGTATTTGGTGTTTGGTTATCAGACTAATGACTAAAATTAAATCAGATTTGAGTGACAACTCAATTCCACTGTGGCCACAGATTTATGGTCATTGCCATATAACCAAACAACGTAATGAGATAACTTCTCTCGTAACTAGGAGTGATGAATCTTTTGTTGATCCACCATATCTATGATATATTTCATGATATAGCTAAGGATTATGTTAGGTTAGTGTCAAACCACACCACTATGTACACATGACACTCTGATGATCTCAAGTCTTAAGATCACATGCACCACCATCCATAAGAGGATTTGTTCCATAGACATTGGGTATAACATCTACATGGAATCCTCCGATGGGTCAGTCCAATGAGCTTGCATCCAGCAAGTACCCACGCGTTGCACCAAGTTATCGTTTAACAACTTTGACATGTGAGACATGTCACTACCTTTTCGTAGAGTCGTTCAATGTTATGATAGTGTTACCATATTATTTGTGCCCTAGGTTAGCATAATACTAGGGCTATGGATGTTTCTAGAATGGCCACCATATATGCTCATAGGGATCACACAATCAAGACTTAAAATGCTTGATTCCCTCATCATAGTTCTACCATCCTAATGACATATATTATAACATACATGAGATGCAAATTACATAATATAAATATTGCCTTTATTAATATATAAACATGATACATTAGAGTCAATTACAATAAATTGATTGGCTCTAGGGCACCTACTCTAACATGTGTATCAACTTCAAAGAAAACATGACAATAGTTGACCCATTGAACAACAATTATCTAAACAACAAGACCAATAACATAACCAGATGGTTCGCCATTTTAGGTATAGAGAGTGAAAAAGAAAGAGATAGTAATGTATAATGTCAGAGCTTGATTGAGCTTAAGTGTTAAAGTGATGTGTAGTGCGCACTGGCTAAGGCCAATAATTCGTTGGAGGTTTTCTTTTTTCTTTTTTTTTTTTAAGTGTTTCACGTGAAAACCTAGTATACTAGTAGCAGGTTGGGAGTGCAAGAGTTGCTATTGCTAAATGTCAAGTCATGATCGTTTGGGCCAATGAGGGTTCAAATTTTAAATTGATAGAAATGACAATGATGGTGGTTAACAATTAATCCCTAACCCTAGAAATTGATTCGAGCCACTACTAGAGCCGATACTAGAATCAATCGATAGATATAAAAGAGGAAAAATCAAATCGGCAATCGATTCAAAGAATAGAAGAAGAAAACAAATCGAATTAAGGGAGGAAAGATGGATATCAAGAAGGGAAATGTTATTAACAAAAAAGGGCACGACTAGGTTTCGGTTTCTTGAGAACTTAATTATTGTAGGAAAGGGGTGAAAGCCAAGAGGAAGACGAAGAACAAATGAAACTAATAAATAAGAAGAGGTGGATGGGGAGATTCTGAGAGAAAAGACGTGGCTTGAGATTGTGAAAGCCAAGAGGAAAACGAAGAACAAATGAAATCGAATTCTTGATTTATATGAAGCGTAAAATTACAAAATAAACCCCAATTTTTGCAAAATTTATAGTTTGCCAATGGTTCCCAGCTTCGGTTCCTGAAGTGGTGGAACCAAACCGGAACCACACAGTACCAATTCCAGCAAATATGGAACTAGAACTGACCACATGAGGGTCAATTTCAGGTAGGAATGGGAACCGACACCCTAAGTACCCGTCGGTTCCGGTTCTACCCGAAAAATTTGCGTACCCTTACTGGATATTAAAGTCAAGGTTAAGTATACATGGCCCTGGCCACAAAAGATAAACCCTGGATAATTTCCCAAAGATACGGAGTAATACAATACACTAGGGTTGAGTTCAAGGATAGTGGTCTTGACCTTAACCCTGGTTTTTATCATCCCTAAAAGTGGCTATTAAACCACCAGATTAAGTCCTTGGAAGCATTTCTTACTAATGATTTGTGTGAAATTTTTTTTTAATACTTAATGTTAATTAATTAAAGTTTAGTGTAATGTTACTCTTTTCTAAAAATGTTCGAAATTTTTTATTTTAAATGATGTGTTGTTCCATGTGGTATTGATATATCATTTACTAAATTATCACTATATAGTACAATTGGATTTTACATAATTT
This sequence comes from Pistacia vera, assembly GCF_008641045.1. NCBI lineage: Eukaryota > Viridiplantae > Streptophyta > Magnoliopsida > Sapindales > Anacardiaceae > Pistacia > Pistacia vera. Next base: position 81,677 of record NW_022196327.1, read on the forward strand.
TGTATGAGCTTTTTTGGCATATATATAAAATGAGTAATATTAAAGAAAATTTATAAGTGAATAATAGAATATTTTAGTTTTTTTTTTTTTAAGTATGAGCGAATATTTTACTTTTAAATTTGGATTTAGTTCACCTCATTCATTACTTTAGTTATCAAAATTGTGTAAGGACATAATAATTGAAACGCTGCGTTTAGCTGATTGGACGGAGCAACCAACACATAGTCGTTTTGACAATCTATAACACTCAGTTTGGTTTCTGAGAAGCTGCACGAAAGTAGTTGTGAAAAAAAAAAAATTATATAAACTGATGTAGCTCTAGTTTCTTATGAGGATTTTTTTTTTTTTTTTTTGGCTAGGGTAGAATTTGCGTTCTGGTGTCTAATTAATGGAATTCATGTGTAAAATGCTCCGTATATAAATAAGGTTCTTTGATTCACTTTTAAAATTTTTGGTGATTCTTATATTAATTTGTTAATTCTCTCTTTTTAATTGAATTCATTCTGCCTTATGTTTGCTTTTATGGTTGCTTAATTTGTTAAATTCATGAGTTGGATTTTCTCTGTCTGATCATATTGAGATTCATAAGGCTCGGTTGAGTCACTATTAGAAAGAAAAATAACTTATCTTATTGATATTTTAGGAAATTAGCTTACTAATATTTTCATGATTATACGATATCAATAATTGTTTCGTGCTTTTTGTTTGTAAGTTTTGTAATGAATGTGTTGTTTTATGCAATTAAATTAGTTGAAGAAGGCAGCTGTTGATATTGTTCAGGGATTAACCAGGTTTGACGATGGCCTGGAGTCCCTTTCCAAGTATGCCAAGATAGCGTTGCCACCACCACTGACTCGGCTATTGAGTGAAAATAAGGTATTCTTTTTGTGAAAATTAGTGTTACTTTAATATTGATTCACAGGATGATGCTTTTAAATCTCATTCTCATCAACAAGCCCTAAACTTTTGAAATCATTGTTTTATTTATATTTATTTCAAATTCTGGTGATTCTATTTGAGTCTTTTGGTGACAAAGCTGGAAATGGAGTATCCAAATATATCATGCCTATCCAAATATCTCACTTTTTAGTTGATATATATATTTTTTTTTTCATATAGTAAGACTCCTCCGTTTTTATCAATTTAAAATGTTTGTTGTTGAACTTGGATAAACGGTGAGTTTCATGGGAAAAATATTAAAGATCTAATGAAAAACTTACAGCAGCTTGCCAAACAAAGTAAGAGCACAAGGAAAACAGGTATTGCTGGCATAACATCTACTGGATATAGAAAATTTTAGGCCTATGGCAATTTTGGCATGTAAAGAAATGCTTGAATAAGCAACAGAATTATGGCAGATATAGATCAACTTAGTTTTGGGAGTTTGGTTTCATTAATATGATGCATAGCATTGTGTTGTGTTATCATTCTACCTTGGGTAGGATTTTGGATTAATTATTTGTTAATGTTTCAGGAGGTTTCAGAACTTGCAGCTGAAGCACTTGTAAATCTATCCCATAATTCTCAATTAGCCGCGAAGATGGTTCAAATGGGTATGATTAAAACGGTTATGGATTTGTTATATAAGCCAGACTCAAGTATTACACAATTGCTGGTTATGCTTCTAGTTAATCTCACACAGTTGGATGATGGCATCTCTTCCTTGCTTCGGGTACTTTTCTTCATTTTATTCAACTTTCAGTTTATCACTGATGCTTTTGTATTTTTTCCAATCTTTTAAGTAATTACGATCTCGTATACGCCTAAAGATAGTGAAAAATGATTATGTATTTTATGCCAAACATTAATTATTGACGGTGCAAATTTGCCTGGTTCGTAGACTGACTGACGATGAGCGGATTCAAGGATTGTATCTTATGAAGCTTGTAAGATCTTTCTGTAGGTCCTTCAGTGAAACTAGTGGTAGGTTTTTCTTCTTTCCTGTTATACTGAATTTTATCCTGGTTTGTAGCCTCAAAAATACAGAAGTTATTTTTATAAAAAAATTAGTGTTTCTGATAACTCGATTGAGTCCTAAATGTATCCCAGTTGGAGAATGACACCTTATTTGCTTCTACTTTACATGGCTGTTCTATTAGAGATATTTAGGTGGTTATGGGACTGGATTTGAACGGCGGTCTTAGCCTTCTAATTCTGTGGAATGTTCAGAAATTATTATTATTATTATTATTTTTTATTTTTTTGAGATTTTTGATAAAATTATAGGCTTCATCGGGTAGGAGTCCCAATATCTCGCAGTTGATAGCCACCTCGTTTTGAGGTTATTTCTCGAAATTTACAAAAGCATGAGTTCATTCTTTTAAGAATTTCAAAATTCTTAGTCCTTTGGGGCTTAATTTTTTTTATTTTTATTGTGTTTTTACTCTGCACTTACAACTTTATTTATCTTTTTCTTCTCCACAATTTGGTCTAACATTTTATGTTTCATCTTATGAACCAGATGATCCATTTGAACATGTTGGTTCCATACTGGTAAATATTTCAAAGAAAGCAGGAAGGAAGATTTTATTGGACCAAAATCGAGGACCGGTGAAGCAGATTATTAGACAATTCGATTCAAATAGTCAGTTGTAGAAGAAAGGGGTATGAGTGAAAGATTACTTCAAAGTATTAAATTTCTTCCAGAGGACTCTTAATTAGTAAAATTTTCACTTATGTATATGTTTTTTAACTGGACGAGCAACTTAATAATGGGAGAAAATAAACCTAGTAAGTGAAGTCACAAATTGTAGGTCTCTACTTGTTAGGCTGTGTCTTGTTATGATGCTCAGCCAATATATAAAATTTGTTGAACAAAGCCATTGTTCTTTAGATCATCCATAATGATGTAGGAGTTTATAATCTCTTTGAATAAGCCATAACTATATTTCTTGTGCAAGATATAGCTCTCAATGAGTCATAACTCGACCGTAGTTTCTCTAGAAAAGCTTCCAGAACCTAACTTAGGTAAGTATCAAGAAAGGTGCTCAACCGAAACTTGATGATATCTGGAGGAGAGCTCCACCCCCAAGCTCCAAGTGAGGCTACTTGAGAGATGAACACCGTCATAACTCAAGAGCTATACTTCGAGGTGGCTGCTCGTCATAAGCTGTAGGCAGCTGCAAAAAAGACAACCTAGTCGGAACTTGCATTCAAATACGGGAAAGCAGCAACCTAAGACTCTTTTAGAACAGTGACGTACTAAAAACTTTAGAAAATAGAACTCGATCCAGATCAAAATAACTCGGTCAATGCACATGCAGACAACGTTCACAAGTATTCAAAGACAACAGAAGCAAAGCAAGAGGCTATTCATTCATTTCGAAAAAATAAAGATTGTCTATTTATTTGAAAAAAGAAGTCCATACATCATAAAAAAATGTAGACGAAAAGGAGAAAGCCTTAACAAGCTCGACTAGCTCTCAGTGGGGGGCTTCTCGGTGCTTGAAGAGGTTTGGGGGGGGGGGGGTGTTGGGAGAGGTGCGTGGGGGCCCGGCAAGCTCAGTAGCGGGCTTCTCAACGCTCATAGAATGTGAGAACCAGGTTTAGCAGCGGGCATCTCAATGTTTGCAGGTAGAGGACGAGCAAGGTCAACATCGACCTCAGTGGGAGGGAGCTTTGAAGGAGCTAAAGGCCAAAGAGACGGAACTGGCAATAACTTCATTCTTCCACTCCTCAATTTCCTCCAAGTAGTCCGAGGGAAGGAAATAGTAGTCGAGGTGGGGATGTTGAGTCCACAAGGCCTCTACAACCTTCAGTGTCCTATCAAAGGCCTCAAGCTCGAGTTCGTAAGCACTGTCCGCAAGCTTTGCCTCCAACTTGGCCTTCTCCAGCTCCAGTTTTTCACAAGCCACCCAAGCTTGGTCCAAAGAGGCCACTGACCTCTCCAGCTCATTTCCTCTTGTTTTTAGCACATATATAATTAAATGAAATTAAGAAATCACAGTTAAAAAAGAAAAAAAAAGAAATATATTATATTAGAGTTAGCTTGAGATTTCAAATTCAGATAAAAGTTTATAATTCTTTAGTTTTTTTTTTTTTTTATTATAAGATAAAAATGAAAAACAAACAAATTAGTTTTGATTAATGTCCTAGGTCCATAAGATTAAGATGTAAGTGCCAAAAAATAATCCCCAAGTTGTTGAACTGTGATTCACATAAAATATGAGACTAAGGGTGAATTTTAGGATAGTTGTAACTTATCTTATAATCACTTGTTCCATAAGTTATCACCTTAAATGTATTTGGTAAACACATTTCAAAAATAATTATAGGAGAAATAGATTATCCAATATTTTATAAAATGATTATAGAATAATTGATTTTTATAAAACGATTCTGAAAGTAGGTTTTTGTGACTTTTAGGATTTAAGAGTTGCTTTTGAAAAGTCAATTACAAAAATACATTTTATATATACAAAATAAATTCAAATAAAACCTTAATTCATTAAATAATTAATTTATAAATTTAATATATATATATATATATATATAAAGCTGAATACCCATGCGGGTTGTTCACCATGTGGCACGTTTTGGAACTCATAGAATTGTTCCATTTTGACACATAGGATTTGCGGTTGCTATGTGGTTGAATTTTATTGGTAATGTTGTAGAGAGATATTAATTGCTGAATTGGTATTCCAAATCCAAAGGTAAAAGCATAGCTATTTGACTGACAAGTATGACACTTTTTTCTTTTCTTTTCTATTTTTTTTTAGCTCTAAATTTGGTTTATTTTGGAGCTCTAGAATTGCTCTCTCTTGCCATGTTGGATGTGTGGTTTAATGAGATATTTTTAACTCTAAGATTCATGAATACCAATGTTAGTTGTTCGCCATGAATACCCACGTGGATTGTTCACCATGTGGCACATTTTGGAAGATCTAGAATTGCTCAATTTTGACACATTGGACAGTCAAATTACTCTATCTTGACACGTTGGGTTGGTATTTATTGTTTCATCTATAATTAATAATTAAAAATAATACAGGTACATTGCATTGGCATTCCAAATATGTGAATTAATAACAAGTATGCAGGTGTATTGGATTGCTATTACTTATTGCATTGTATTGACATTGGAAAACTCTCTTCGTATTGAATTCATATTTAATTGCGTTGGTATTTAGAAGGTCTAAATAAGGGATTATAAAAGGGGCGCATGTTCAGTTGTGGATCATCGCAATTTGTTAATTGGTGTTAACAATACATTTGGTCTTTTGTTAATTGTTTATAGGTCATGTTAGTTTGTGTCAATAATAAGTCTGTTCTTCATTGTTTTTGGATTATTTATGTTTTTGTTGTTCTTCATTGTATTGACATTGGAAAACTCTCTTCGTATTGAATTCCTATTTAATTGCGTTGGTATTCGGAAGGTCTAAATAAGGGATTATAAAAGGGGCGCATGTCAGTTGTGGATCATCGCAATTTGTTAATTGGTGTCAACAATATGTTTGGTCTTTTGTTAATTGTTTAGAGGCCATGTTAGTTTGTGTCAATAATATGTCTGTTCTTCATTTTTTTTTTTTTTTTTGGATTGTTTATGTTTTTGTTGTTGTTTATAGGTCAAAGGTCATGAATCGGCATGGAATAAAGGCACGATGTATGATTGACACTGTCAGATGAGTTGTTATTTTGATTTGTTCTTCTGAACTGTAAGTATATGTTCTAACTATTTTAATGTGAAACTGTAAGTATGTCTCCTATCTATTTTAATTGTTATTGTTAGATTGAATGATTGTTTTTGTTCAGTCAATTTATTTGATTGATTAATTGTATTCTTTCCGAATGATCAGTCTATTCCTTGATAATTTTAATATGAAGATTAATTAACTTTTGATGTTGTCGTTTCTAGGTACCAATTTTTATACGAATGGATAATTGTTCATTAACGATGTTGACATGAAGATCGATTATGTTTTATTGTGTTTGTTTTCAAGGGGATGAGGATATGCGTTTGTTATTTCGTTTATAGAGTCATTTTTACGTTGCGTTTTTGCTGATCAACCGACATGAGATGTTCATTTGTTGATTCTGTTGATTTCGTTTTTAGGTTACAGGGAAAAAAGTTGACGTGTTCATACAATGGTCAACGTGTTTTGTATCAAGTTGTGTTTATTAAGTCTTCGGTGAGGTTATTGATTTGGTATGTATGTGGTTGCAGCCGATCGATGTGAACTACATGAAATAACATGAATTGATTGGCTTACAGTTTCGGCCGAACAATGAGTATTTGTTTTCGGTATATTCATACTATGGGCAGTTAGTTTTTCCCCGTATTGTTGATGTTGAGTAACATTAAACGTTCATAGTTTGTATTTTGTTTAAATATTTTTTTACTGTTTTTTCGATCATGCTATCTATTTGTCCCAGTCAATATGTGAGTATTTGTTTTGGGACTGAACATTTTATGTTAACAAGCTTGTATGAGTATTGTTTTTGTGGGCTGTGTTTTTAGGCGACACAATTGGCCCTAAACTATTATCGATTTGTGTTGCTCGGTGCACCGTTGTCACAAAGTAGCATTATCCGACAGTAGTTGAGGTTTGATTTTCTGATTTACGGATGGAATCTTATTGTATCGGAGTTTGTCATTGTGGATGTCAACTATTCGTCCTAGTCAACCGACATAAGATTTGGTTATTCCGGTTCAGTGTTGTTGGATTGTGATAGTTGCTTTTGTGCAAGTTATTTTACCTACATGAACATTTGCGGTTTGAAATTTAATGATGTAAAGATTTGTTGGTTGTATTTAATATAAGGTGATTTTGAGATATTCAGCTGTGTGTCCCAATCATCTTTGTATTTATTAATACTTAGGTAATATATCAAAGGTGTGCTTTCTAGATCATAATATTTTATGGGAATGAATTATAACAAACAAATCGAGTTTTTTTTTTTTTTTATTTCTTTTAACAATATGTGGGTATTGCATTGGCATCCCAAAGATCTAACCATTTTGACATCCTTGTAATCTTTTCTAAGTTGTGGGTTTAACAAAATATTTACTATCCTTTCGTTTGGACCTGCACCAATGAAATATTCATAAATCTTACTGTCTAATACTTCGACTATAAAAAATAACCTGAAAGTGATTGATATAGTAATGGGTGGAATTGTGTCAAGGTATACAAATTCCGATCAAATTCATAGTTTAGCGGTGTTCCTAGAAAAGTTATAACAAATTATATATGCAATTAATTACATCATGGTTATGGTTCGGTAATGCAATGTAGACCTCGATGATACCTTAATCTGTTGAAATTTCAAGCATTCTTAAATGATGGATGAATTATATATCGGTGTTTGCCTTATTACCATTCTATAGCCAAATTGATGGTTTGACAGTGAAGTTATCGACCATAGCAGGCTTTGAGCAATCATAATTATGGACGATGGTTAGCCAACAAATTCCATACAATTTATTAGACAATTTTTTAAAGGTCCTGAACTATAATATTAATAAAAAAAATTGAAGCGGCTCGAAGTCTCTTTCAGTTGAAAATTTCAGTATCAGTATATAAACGATAAAGTTTATGATTTGCATTGTAATAAACCATTTGCTGTAAAATATATATTTATCCAAAATTGATAGGTACAGTGTACTGTTATGTGATACTTTCAATGTGATATTAGTATTAATGGTCACGATATCAGAATTTTGGTTTAATTATGGGTTAATGTACTTTCTTTTTTATTGATGTGTTTGGTATCACGATGATGTTTGGTATTCTGATATTTAACGTGGTTCTTAATATTATGTTTTTATTAGAGTGTTGATGAAATAGATGGTATTGTTTATGTCACATAATAGTATAAGTTTGTGTCATATGTGATTTAAATAAGAATTACAGTTGTCCACATAAAAAATTATAAAAATAAAAAACTTCCAGTCGTTATTTAATTTTGTTATTATTGTTTTGTTGTTTATTAAGTGTTATTGAAGTTGATGCAATTTTGTGGATATATATTTATCTGAAAGAAATTGATAGATTGTATTTGCTATGTATTATTGTTAATACGAAATTAATGTGAATTGTGAAGATTGTTTATCTGAATGTGAAGGGTTTTATACATAACTCTTGAAATTAATGTGTTTGTACATCATTAGTTCGTATATCAAGCTATCCAAATTTCGTCCATCCTTAAATCATGGGTGAGTATCCAAATCCATGGTTTAGCATTGTTCCTAGAAAAGTTATAAGAAATTATAAATGCAATTAATTATATCGTGATTATGGTTCGGCAATGGAATCTGGGTCCTGATGAAATTCTAAGCATTCTTAAATGATGGTTAAATTATGGATCGGTATTTGCACTATTACCATTCTATAGCCAAATCGATGGTTTGATAGTGAAATTATCGATCACAGCAAGCTTTGAACAATTATAATTATGGACAATGGTTAGGCAACAAATTCCATACAATTCGTTAGACAAATTTTTAACAATGACGAACTATAATATTAATAAAACATGGAGTGGTTTAATTTCTCTTTGAGTTTATATCAGCAAAGTTGCCGAACTATAATATTAGGGAAAATTTTGAAATGGGTCAATGTTTGTCCCGAATGAAAATTTCAATATCAGTCTATAAACGATAATGTTTATCATTTGCATTGTAATAAACCATTTGTTGTGTTGTAATTTATTCAATATGTCAAAGCCTTGGTTTCTAAATGATGGTATTTTATGCAGATAAATTGTATCAAACATGCTACCAAACTAATCATGCAGCCTGATGTAACGCCCACACGAAGGTACGTAATTTAATTTATGTTTTTATAGCCCTTAGTTGATTTTTGTTAAAGTTATTTTAAGAGAATATGAAGAAAATGCCTAAAAACTTGCATTAAGGGTAAAATGGTCTTTTCACTCAAAATTAATTGAAAAAGTGGGGAGTGAAAAGAGAGAGAATTTCATGTAAAATGCAATAAAAATGAGGGCATTATGGTAATTGAATAAAGGATATAGATGGAATTTTTAAGAAAGTGTAAGGGTAAAATGGGAAAGTATGTTTATAAAATAAGATATTAAGGGTTTGTAACCCTTATTTCTCTCCTTTCAACCGCCACTTTCCTTCTCCATTTTCCCTTAAATTTTCACTCAATTTTTCAAGGATTTTGAGGGCTTTTGAGTGGAATTTAATAAGGTTTTGTTCCTAGGCAACAAGGGGTAAGAATTCTTGCTTTATATATATGATTTATTTGTGTAGAAGTTGAATTCTTATTAAGTTTATGCTTAGGGTTAAGAGAAGGTTGGAATCCAACAAGAGTAGAGAGCTTTAGTGGAGACTAATCAAGTATAAGGTAAGTAAATTCCACTCAAACTCCAACTCAAGTTAAGGTTTAAGAAATCAATTAAGTAGAGATTTCTTTAAGCACGTATATGTTATGATTGTTGAGAAATTGAAATAAGATTGATGATTATTTATGCTTGTTGTTGGATATATTTGAGTATGAGAAGTGTTTTTGATTGTATGATGATGGTAGAAATTCGGTTGGAATTGGAAGAATTTGGGAGTGTTTTTGCAGTGTAGGGATTATGAGGATACATGGGAGTTTGGCTCTCATTTTGGATGGTTAAAGAGACAAAGAGAATTATAATTAAAGTAAAGTTTGTATATGCACATTTATTATTTGATGAAATGCCTAAGAGAAGTATGAGTATGAGTAGAAACTTTAATTTTATGCAACATTGCATATTTGCATTTCGTGAGTACATTTAAGTAAGAATTCTAAGCATGAGCCATCCATATGCATATATTTATATTTGTGTAATAACTTAAGAAAGAATAAAGAATTTTAAGAATAAAACACTTTAAGAATAAAGAGAAAGAAAAAATAAGCACTAAAGAATTAAAGAAAGAAAAGCATTAAAGAAGAGAAAAGAATAGGTTATGCGATTGGGAACCGTGAGTGCTAAGAAGAAATTCCCACATACACGCCACCTTAATTGAGTAGCATAAGAAGAAGAAGAATTGTACGACCCGTAAGAGTGTATGTGGATGAGAGTTGTACCAAGAAGAATTCCTACATGCATGCCACCTTAATTGAGTGGCCTAAGAAGAAAGAAAGAATTTGTATGGTCCACAAGAGTGCATGTAGATGAGGACTGTACTCACTCACACGACCAAGGTTCCAAATCCATGCATCAACCGAGACCGATTGGCAAAGAATAAGAAAAGAAAGAATAAGAATAAGAATAAGAAAGAATAAGCAAGAATAAAGAACAAGAAAAGAAAGAATGAGAAAGCTTGAACAAGCAAAGAAAATAAAAGAAAAACAAGAAAGAAAGAAAAGAGAAGCTTGAGCAAGACAAACAGGAGGAAAGGAAGAGAATAGAAAGAAAAGAAAAAAAAAGAAATAGAAAGAAGAAAGAAAATGCATTTTTATGCATTATTGCACATGGATTTCATTCATGCATATTACCATGTATTCCACCATGGTTAGAAAGAATAGAAAGAAAGAATAGAGAGAAGGAAAGAACAACGAGAATTAGGAAGAAAGAAAGAACAGTAAGAATTAGAAACAGAGAAAGAAAAGAGAAAGAACTAGGAACGAAAGCAAGAAGAAGAGAATTAAGGAAAGAACCAAAGAAGGAGAAGAGATAAGGGATTTACTTACTGAGCATTTTTATGCTCACCCCATCGTTTTTCCATGTTTTTTCAGGAAATAGGTGAGCAGCGGTCGAAAGGGAGTCGTCAAGTGAAGAGAATTTGCATTACTGTCCACCGTTACTAAGTTTTTGTACTTGTTATTTTAGTATATGTAAAGAATTATATTCTATAAGTAAAGAAAAATTTGAGCCCAACTATTTTCATATGCTAAGTATGTATGATTTTATTGTATATATTCTAAAGTATATTAGTAGAAAGAAGTTATTATATTTTTGGTATCAGAGCAATGATTTTGGGATTTGACAGTGTGCCATTCTTACTGCCGCGACGCTCAGTAGCCGACCGTTGTAAGTTAAATTTTCTTTCCTAACTTAAAGTATTGCATGAGTTGATTAAATGTGGTTGCTTTGTAGATGAGACGTAGAACCCGAGCAAGTTGTAAGAAAACAGTGAGTATGGGGGAACCTTCTAACCCACCAGAACCTACTCCCCCTACCCTTAATGAAGCTAGAATCTGGGGGATTATATAGCAAGTCTTAGTGGGAAGACAGGGGAGAGTTGAACCAGAAAGAATTGAAGCCCCTGTTCAAATACTGCCTACTAGAAGGGAAAGAGAAAGGTCAGTACCTCAGACAGTACAGACTCAGATTGAACCGATTTATGGGCTTCCAAGTCAATATCAGCCGTCAGAATTTAAAGGTACAATAGACCCTTTAGTGGCAGAAGAATGATTTAGGTCCGTTGAGCATACGATGGCATTGTTTCCTATGATGGACAAGGAGAAGATCCAGTATGCCAGTTTCTTGTTTTCGGGGTAATGCCTGAATTTGGTGGGAATTGATGGAAGACACCCATGATGTTTCGGCGATGACCTGGGGCGAGTTTAGACGATTGTTTGATGTCGAGTACAGAACAATGGATCGGGTACATGAGAAGATACAAGAATTTATTAATTTGAAGCAAGAGTCAAGTACAATGAAAGAGTATTATGTGAGGTTTAATTCCCTTGCCAGGTTTGCACCCGGAATAGTCAGTACCCCAGAATTGATAAGAGATAAGTTGTCCATGGGTTGAAGCCAGAGATAGCTCGGGATGTAATGACAGGAGCTGAGCCCCCTCGAACCTCTAGTGAAGCTTTAAAGAGAGCTTTAAGGGTAGAAATTTTTGTAAACAAGCTCACCCTAGCGGGACCAAGTGAACCATCTCCCGCTCCATAGAGAGAAAGATTTGAGAGTGCAAGAAATAGAGAAGTGAAGAATAAGAAGAAGTTTCAGCCAAAGAAGAACAGAAAAGATTGGCAGAATAAATGGCCAAGAATAGTGGAGTTTCCCTCATGTCTTAAATGTGGGAAGACTCATCCAGGAGAGTGTCTGAGAGAGTTTGGCCACAATTTATGTTATCGATGCCGGCAGCCAAGGCATCTGATGAAAGATTGTAAAGCTTTTCTTCCATCTGCAGCACAGAATTCCAGAGGCACTAATGTCAGGGTGTTTACCGTAGCACAAGGTGAAGCAGAAGCCAATCCATCAGTTATTACTGGTCAGTTATTATTTCATGCAGTTCCTCTTTATGCTTTAATTGATTCTGGAGCCACTCATTCATTTATATCTTATGGGATGATAGAAAGATTAGGTTTGAAACCTATTAGAGTGAGTCGACCCATTAAGATAGAGTTACCTGATAGGGTTAGTGTTGTGACCCATAAGATGTTGTCAGGCGAGTCCGTGGTAATCCATGGTCAGGAGTTAGCAGTTGATTTAATAGTGTTTGATATGCTTGACTTTGATGCGATTTTGGGTATGGATTTCCTAGGGAGGTATGGAGTAGAAATTGACTGTCGGAAGAAGAAAGTGAGATTTATCTTGATAGTGGAGATAAGTTTAGTTTCGGAGAGGGCCATCAGTTGAGTATGTTGATTAGTAGGATGAAGGCTAGAAAGATGCTAAGAAAAAGGTGTTTTGGGTATATAGCCCATGTGGTACAGAGTAGAGATGTTCCACAACCAGAATTGCAGAGTGTGCCAGTAGTTCGAGAATTTCCAGATGTATTTCCGGAAGACTTACTGGGTTTGCGTCCGGAAAAAGAAGTTGAGTTTAGTATTGAAATGGCACCAGGGACAACACCGATTTCTAAAGCCCCTTACCGAATGGCCCCGGCTAAGCTTCAAGAATTGAAGAAGCAACTTCAAGAGCTCCTAGTTAAAGGGTTTATCTGACCAAGTCATTCTCCCTGGGGAGCTAGATGTATTTCCAGAAGACTTACCGGGTTTGCGTCCGGAAAAAGAAGTTGAGTTTAGTATTGAAATGGCACCAGGGACAACACCGATTTCTAAAGCCCCTTACCGAATGGCCCCGGCTAAGCTTCAAGAATTGAAGAAGCAACTTCAAGAGCTCCTAGTTAAAGGGTTTATCTGACCAAGTCATTCTCCCTGGGGAGCTCCAATCTTTTTTGTAAAGAAGAAAGATGGGTCATTACGGATGTGTATTGATTACAGAGAGTTGAATAAAGTGACAATGAAGAATAAATACCCATTACCTCGGATAGATGACCTTTTTGATCAGTTAAAAGGTGCAGCAGTATTTTCCATATTGATTTGAGGTTGGGTTATTATCAGGTAAAAGTGGCAGAACAAGATATAGCTAAGACTGTCTTCCGAACAAGATATGAGCATTATGAATTTGTGGTGATGCCTTTTGGGTTAACTAATGCCCCAGCAGTCTTTATGGACTTAATGAACCGGGTGTTCCATGATTTTCTAGATCAGTTTATAGTGGTATTTATTGATGACATCATAATTTATTCGAAGTCGAGAGAAGAGCATGAGGAACACTTAAGATTTGTACTGTAGCGATTGAGAGAAAGAAGTTGTATGCCAAGTTTTCTAAATGTGAGTTCTGGCTTGATCAGGTGATATTTCTGGGCCATACTATTTCTAGTGAGGGAATTTTAGTGGATTCTAGTAAAGTAAAGGCAATCCTAGAATGGCAAAGGCCGAAGATAGTGAAAGAAGTGAGGAGTTTCTTGGGACTAGTAGGTTACTATCGCCGGTTTGTGGCAGGGTTTGCCCAGTTGGCTAAGCAATTGATAGCTCTTACCAAACAGAAAGTTCCTTTTATATGGTCTGTTGACTGTGAAGAGAGTTTTCAAGAGTTGAAGAAGAGATTAACGACAGCTCCCGTGTTAATGTTACCACATGAGGGTGTAGATTATGACATTTATGCAAACGGCTCACTGTAGGGACTTGGTGTCGTATTGATGCAGTTAGATAGGGTTATATCTTATGCTTCTCGTCAATTGAAAGAGTACGAGACAAGATACCCTACACATGATTTAGAATTGGCAACAATAGTCTTTGCCTTGAAGATTTGGAGGCATTACCTTTATGGTGCCAAGAGTAATATCTACACCAATCATAAGAGTTTAAAGTATTTCTTTACTCAGAAGGAGTTAAATATGAGATAGAGAAGATGGTTAGAGCTGGTTAAAGATTATGAGTGTGAGATTAAGTATTAGCCGAGGAAAGCTAATGTGGTAGCCAATGATTTGAGAAGAAAAGCTTATTTGTCCCGACTCACACGACAGAAAGAGTTAATAGAAGAGTTGTGTAAAGAGTAGATTGAGGTCATACCAGGAAGGATTGCCAGGTTAAAGGCTCAGTCTACCTTACTGGAAGAAATTAAAGAAAAGCAAGTAACCGATAAGTGATGTCAGAAGATAGTTCAGCAGGTGCATGAGGGCAAGACATTAGAGTTTCAATTGTTGGATGATGTCCTCCGTTTTAGGAGTCGGTTGTGTATTCCTCAAGATGATGAGTTGAGAAAGAGAATCCTTATAGAGGCTCATGACACACCGTACACTTCTTATCCTGGAGCAACCAAGATGTATCAAGATTTAAAGAAAAGCTTTTCCAGAGGCCATCAGGGTTGCTTTAGCCACTTAGTATTCCTTAATGGAAATGGGAGAGTATCTCAATGGATTTTATTACAGGTCTCCCTAGAGTGCAGAAAGGATACAATGCTATATGGGTGATTATAGACAGATTGACTAAATCAGCCCATTTTCTTCCAATAAAGGAAAGTACTACTTCGGATCAATTAGCCCAGATGTATATTAAAGAGATAGTGAGACTTCATAGTGTACCCAAGACAATAGTATCTGACAGAGATTCTAGATTTTCTCAGCTTTCTGGATGAGTTTATAGAGGAACTTGGGTACCAGGTTAGGTTTTAGTACTGCCTATCATCCTCAGACAGATGGCTAAACAGAGAGAATAAATCAAGTGCTTGAGGACATGTTGAGAGTATGCTGTATGGATTATAAAGTATCCTAGCATGAGATGTTACCCTTGGTGGAGTTTGCTTATAATAATAGCTACCAGTCTACAATTAAGATGGCTCCTTACGAGGCTTTGTATGGTAGACGGTGTAGATCTCCATTGCATTGGGATGAGATGGGCGAGAGAGATGAGTTGAATATAGCTCTTGGGCCAAAAATGACTCAAAAGATGATAGAAGATGTAAAGCTAATCAAAAGCAGAATGAAGCAAGCCCAAGATAGGCAGAAAAGTTATCCTGATCTGAAAAGAAAAGAAGTTGAGTTTGAAATAGGTGACAAAGTTTTCCTGAAAGTTTCCCCCCACAAACGGGTGATGCGTTTCGGTAATAAAGGAAAGTTAGCACTGAGATTCATTGGTCCATTTGAGGTGTTACAGCGAGTAGGAAAAGTGGCCTACAGATTAGCATTACCACCCAGTATGGAGAAAGTTCATAATGTATTTCATGTCTCGATGCTTCAAAAGTATGTAAGTGATCCCTCCCATATTCTGAGCATAGAGGATGTAGACTTGGAAGAGAATCTTGTGTATGAGGAGCATCCAGTGCATATTTTGGACAGAAAAATTAAAGAGCTCTGGAACAAGAGTATCCCTTTAGTGAAAGTCCTCTGAAGAAATCATAAAGTTGAAGAAGCTACATGGGAGACAGAGCAAGACATACAGAACCGTTACCTGGAGTTGTTTGTGTGAATTTCGAGGACGAAACTCTTTTAAGGGGGGAGAATTGTAATGCCCACACGGAGGTATGTAATTTAATTTATGTTTTTATAGCCCTTAGTTGATTTTTGTTAAAGTTATTTTAAGAGAATATGAAGAAAATACCTTAAAACTTGCATTAAGGGTAAAATAATCTTTTCACTCAAAATTAGTTGAAAAAGTGGGGAGTGAAAAGAGAGAGAATTTCATGTAAAATGCAATAAAAATGAGGGCATTATGGTAATTGACTAAGGGACAAAGATGGAATTTTCAAGAAAGTGTAAGGGCAAAATGGGAAAGTATGTTTATAAAATAAGATATTAAGGGTTTGTAACCCTTATTTCTCTCCTTTTCACCGCCACTTTCCTTCTTCATTTTCTCTCAAATTTTTACTCAATTTTCCAAGGATTTTGAGGGCTTTTGAGTGGAATTTAATAAGGTTTTGATCCTAGGCAACAAGGGGTAAGAATTCTTGCTTTATATATATGATTTATTTGTGTAGAAGTTGAATTCTTATTAAGTTTATGCTTAGGGATAAGGGAAGGTTAGAATCTAACAAAAGTAGAGAGCTTTACTGGAGACTACTCAAGTATAAGGTAAGTAAATTCCACTCAAACTCCAACTTAAGTTAAGGTTTAAGAAATCAATTGTGTAGAGATTTCTTTAAGCATGTATATGTTATGATTGTTGAGAAATTGGAATGAGATTGATGATTATTTATGCTTGTTGTTGGATATATTTGAGTATGAGAAGTGTTTTTGATTGTATGATGATGGGTTGAAATTCGGTTGGAATTGGAAGAATTTTGGGAGTGTTTTTGCCGTGTAGGGATTATGAGGATACATGGGAGTTTGGGTCTCATTTTGGATGGTTAAAGAAACAAAGAGAATTATAATTAAAGTAAAGTTTGTATATGCACATTTATTGTTTGATGAAATGCTCAAGAGAAGTATGAGTATGAGTAGAAACTTTAATTTTATGCAACATTGCATATTTGCATTTCATGAGTACATTTAAGTAAGAATTCAAAGCATGAGTCATCCATATGCATATATTTGTATTTGTGTAATAACTTAAGAAAGAATAAAGAATTTTAAGAATAAAACACTTTAAGAATAAAGAGAAAGAAAGAATAAGGACTAAAGAATTATAGAAAGAAAAGCATTAAAGAAGAGAAAAGAATAGGTTGTGCGATAGGGAACTGTAAGTGCTAAGAAGAAATTCCTACATACATGCCACCTTAATTGAGTGGCATAAGAAGAAGAAGAATTGTACGACCCATAAGAGTGTATGTGGATGAGGGTTGTACCAAGAAGAATTCCTACATGCACGCCACCTTAATTGAGTGGCCTAAGAAGAAAGAAAGAATTTGTACAGTCCACAAGAGTGCATGTACATGAGGACTGTACTCACTCACATGGCCAAGGTTCCAAATCCATGCATCAACCGAGACCGATCGGCAAATAATAAGAAAAGAAAGAATGAGAAAGAATGAGAAACCTTGAACAAGCAAAGAAAAGAAAAGAAAAGAAAAGAAGAGAAAAACAAGAAAGAAAAGAGAAGCTTGAGCAAGACAAACAAGAAGAAAGGAAGAGAATAGAAAGAAAAGAAAAAAAGAAAAGAAAAGAAATAGAAAGAAGAAAGAAAATGCATTTTTATGCATTATTGCACATGCATGTCATTCATGCATATTAACATGTATTCCACCATGGTTAGAAAGAATAGAAAGAAAAGGAAGAATAGAAAGAATAGAAAGAAAGAACAGAGCAAAGGAAAGAACAGCGATAATTAGGAAGAAAGAAAGAATAGTAAGAATTAGAAACAGAGAAAGAACTAGGAACGAAAGAAAGAAGAAGAGAATTAAGTAAGGCAAGAACCAAAGAAGGAGAAGAGATAAGGGATTTACTTACTGAGCATTTTTATGCTCACCCCGTTGTTTTTCCATGTTTTTGCAGGAAATAGGTGAGTAGCGGTTGGAAGGGGGTCGTCAAGCAGAGAGAATTAGCATTACTGTCCACCGTTACTAAGTTTTTGTACTTGTTATTTTAGTATTGTAAAGAATTATATTTTATAAGTAAAGAAAAATTTGGGCCCAACCATTTTCATATGCTAAGTATGTATGATTTTATTGTATATATTCTAAAGTATACTAGAAAGAAGTCATTACACCCGATGGGTTAATACACTTACTTTTTCATTGATATGTTCAGTATTTTGATCATGTTTGGTGTTCTGATTTTTAATGCTGTTCTTTATAGTGTTATTCTGTTGATATTGTGTTTTGTAGCTTTACAATTGTTCCTTTTTGATTTGTTGGATTTGTACTATTAATAATTTTATAGGTGCATTCTGTTGATGCTGCAAATACTTATAAATATATATAATTATTCAAAATTGATTGATGCATTTACTGTTGTAATGCCCACTTTAAGGTACGTCTTTGATTTATGTTTATTTTGCCCTTAATGTGGTTATTTGGTGGATGGTTAAGTTTGTATGTTGATATGGTTGTATGGATGCCTTGATTTTGGTGAAGACTTGACGAATTTTGGAAATGCAGACTTCGCCGGGGCGAAGAAAACACTTCGTTGCGGCGATGTAGCTTCTGTAATTTTTCGCTGCGGCGAAGAGTCGGCTGATTTTTCTTGTGAAGTTTCTAGAGAATTTTTCATAGGGGTGAAGTGACCATTCTACCTCTAATTAGCAGGAAAAGTGGAGAGTGAAATGTAAGAAAATTTCATGGAGAATGCTTTGGAGTAGGGGTGAATTTGTAAAGAATTAAAGGACAAGAATGGAATTTTCAAGAAAGTGTAGGGGCAAAATAGGAAAGAATGTTTAATTACATGAGATATTAAGGGTTCCAGCATACAAACCTTCTCATTTTCTTTATCCCACACGCCACCTCTACCCCCAATTCTCTCATATTTCCATAAATTTTCCAAGGTTGATTTGAGGGCTTTTGGTTGGATTTTTACAAGGATTTGAGCCTAAGCATCAAGAAGTAAGAATTCTTACTCTAGATATGAGATTAATTTATGAATTATGGAATTCTTATGAAGTTTATGCTTAGGGTTTAAGAGCAAGAACTAGTCCCACAAAGATAAAGAGTTTCTTGTGGAATTACTCAAGCCAAAGGTAAGTAAATCCAACTTAAGTTATGATTTAAGTAATCAACTAATTTGATATGCATGTATGTGCTTATGAGTTGACTTTGATTGGTGGGAATGTGAATATTGATGAGTAGATTTGAGCCATGAGAAGTAGAGTTGAAATTGCAGTGACCAAGTGAAGTTTGGTTGCATGTAGAAAGAAATTGAGTAGAATATTTGAAGTGTTTTTCTTGGCCATGTTTAGCTTTATTATGGAGGAGTTTTGCTTCATGAATGGATGGTTTAAGAAAGAAGTAAAGATTTACCAAAGATAGACTTAAAGTGTGCATGCATGATGTTTGATGAAATGCCTAAGAGAAGCTTGTGCATAAGTTGAGAAACTTATTTTGTGCAACATAGCATAATTGTATTGCATAATTGCACTTAAGAAAGAAACATAAGCATGAGCCATCCATATGCATATACTTACATATGCATGAGAACTTAAAGAAAGAATAAAGAATTTATAATAACAAAGAGAAAGAAAGAAAAACACTAAAGAATTAAAGAAAGAAAAGTGCTAAAGAAGAGAAAAGAATAGGTTGTTGTGATGGGGAACCTATGGGTGATAAGAAGAATTTCCCACATACACACCGCCTTAAGTGAGCGGCATAAGAAGAAGAAGAATTTATACGACCCGTAAGAGTGTATGTGGATGAGGGTTGTACCAAGAAGAATTTCGACATGCACGCCACCTTAATTGAGTGGCCTAAGAAGGAATAAAGAATTTGTACAGTCCGTAAGAGTGCATGTGGATGAGGACTGTACTCACTCACACGGCCAGGGTTCCAAATCCATGCATCAACCAAGTCCGATCGAGAAAGAATAAGAAAGAATGAGAAAGCTTGAGCCAACAAGAAAATAAGAGCTTAAGCAAGCAAGAATAAGAAATAGAAAGAAACAAAATAAGAAATAGAAATAGAAAGAAAAGAAAAGAAAAGAAACAGAAGAAGAAATAGAAAAGAAGAAAAGAAAATGCATTTCTATGCATTCTGCATGTGCCTTATATTCATGCATATTACCATGATTTCCATCATGGTTAGTGAGAATAGAAAGAAAATATTAGAAAGAAAGAATAGAGAGAAAGAGTAGAAAGAAAGAGAAGAATAGTAAGAACTAGAAACAGTGAAAGAAAAGAGAAAGAACAAAGAAAGAATGAAGAAGAGAAGGAATAAAGTAAGAAAGAACCAAAGAATAAGTTACGGGAATGAAGTAGTAGAGGGTTTACTTACTGAGCATTTTTGTGCTCAACACGTTGTTTTTCCATGTTTTACAGGAAATAGGTGAGAAGCGATCGGATGGACATCAGAAAGTGGAGAGTAATGGCATCACTATCCGCCATTGCTAAAGTTGTTTTTTGTATATGTAAAGAATTATATGTTTAGTAAAGAAAAATTTTGGGCCCAATTACTTTTTATTTAATAAGTATGTATGTTTTTCATACTATATTTTCTAAGTATAGTAGAAGAAAAAAACTATTACAACTGTTATGTGATACTTTCAATGTGATATTACTGTTAATGGTCAGGGTATCAGAATTTTGGTTTAATTATAGGTTAATGTACTTCCTTTTTTATAGATGTGTTCGGTATTATGATGATGTTTGGTATTCTGCTATTTAATGTCGTTCTTAATGTAGTGTTCTCATTAAAGTGTTGATGAAATAAATGATGTTGTTTATGTCACATAATAGTATAAGTTTGTGTCAAATGCAATTTAAATAAGAATTACAGTTGTCCACATAAAATATAAAGAAAAATAAAAAAAATCCCAGTTGTTATTTAATTTTGTTATTATTGTTATGTTGTTTATTAAGTGTTATTGAAGTTGATGCAATTTTGTGGATAGATATTTATCCGAAAGAGATAGATACTTTGTATTTGCTATGTATTATCGTTAATGCGAAATTAATGTGAAGTGTGAAGAGTGTTTATCTGAATGTGAAAGATTTTATACATAACTTTTGAAATTAATGTGTTTGTTATATATATGTGGTTGGTTATGTTGTCGTACATGATTAAGATGAATAAGTAAAGGTACTTGAAAGTACATCATCAGATCATTGTTTCAAAAAAAAAAAAAAAAAAATGAAAGAAAGAAAGAAACAGATTGCTGGCATAGTTCATATATAGCTCCTGTTACATGTAATGTGATACCTTCTATTACTTTCATTTTTCTATTGTAATACTACATATGTTGGGTTATGAATTCGTCTATAAAAGCTACTAATTTGTGTATAATAATATTATAGAATTGTAATAAAGAAATTCACGAACAATATTATAGTGACGATTATAAATCAGTAAGTTCTTTTCTGGAGTTTAAAATTACATTGCCAAATAAAAAAGTTCCGCATACTATTAAATTGTGATAAGAAATATTTATAGTATGAATTAGATTATAAAATCGAACATTATCTTATTTATTTATAATTGTGATACACCGACATTTGCTTTAATTGTAAAATCTCCATTGGGTATCATTTTTTTCTTTTATTGAATTGTATTAAGGATGAATTTCTTTTTGCAGGCAATTCATAACAATGTCTAATAATTTTCTTAAAGATATTGATGAATCAAGAGATGATTGGATAGTTACTGTCAGAGTATCTAGATTGTGGGAGTGTAGGAATTTCAGAATGGGTGACGAACTTATGAGCCTTGACATGATTTTGATTGATCAACAGGTATAAAATATACTCTGAAAATAATGTAAAGATTTTTATTTCTAATTTATACAGGTTTGTTGAAATTTGTGGTTTTCATTGGTTTTTTAGAATCAAGTTATGCATGGCTCGATACCAAAGAATAAGATTGCAAAGTTTAAAAATTCAACTTCATGAAAAGTCGATATATTTGATCAGACATATAAAAGTTATACCATCTGCTCCCTCTTACAGACCTGTTGAGGGAAAATATCGTATAGAATTTCTCATGATCACGACTATACAAGGATTAAAAGAACCGAGGATTGTTATTCCGAGATATAAATTTGATTTTGCTGGTCTTCATGATCTTCATAATATGACAAATGATACAAGGTTATTATCAGGTATAATTAATTTGAATATTTGTATTTTAAATGCGTGAGAAATATTATTGTACATCAAATATGATAAATTATATGCAGATATCATTGATGTTTTGAATGCAATAGGAGAAATTGAAGAGATCAAACCAACGAAGACTAAAAAAAGAGACATCAGATAGCATATGGCATTATGTTATGGGGTAAGTTTTTTGAAGAAATAGGTGAAGATTTGCAATCAGCGAGCACTAGCCCAATTGTCATAGTAGTTACTTCAATGAATGTTAAAGATTTCCAAGGTAATAAAAATATTGTTGGAGTAGGTGCCCTAGAGTCAATCAATTATTGTGGAATTTACTCTTTGTAATAATGTTTATTAATTAATAAAAGGCATTATCTACTATATCATGTAAACCATAGTTGTATGTATTGATATTTGTCCTTAGAATGGTAGAACTGTGACGAGGGTATCAAGTGTTTCAAATCTTGATAGTGAGAAACCTATGAACAGATATGGTGGCCATTCTAAAAACGTCTACAGCTCTAGTATTATTCTAACCAAGGGCACAGATAATACGATAAGGCTATTATAGTGTTGAATGACCCTATCAAAAGGAAGTGACTGATCTCACTTGTCAAGGTTGTTTGTTGACAACTTGCTGCAACACATAGGTACTTGTTGTAGGCAAGTTCACTGGACTGACCCACCAGAAGATTCCATATAAATGGTAGCCCCAACGTCTATGAAAAAAAATCCTCTAACGAATGGTGGTGCATGTGATCCTTAGCCTTGGGATCACCAGAGCACCTTGCACACCGATTGGTGTAGTTTGACACTAGCCCAATACAGTTCTATTCAAAGCTATCAATACGGTAGTGATTTGCTACATCAAGGAGTGTATCAAGACTATGGTGGATCGACAGAGGATTCATCACTCCCGAGTACGGGAGAAGTTATCTCACGGCGCAATTTAGTTAATGACAATGACAGTAAATATGTGATCATGCTCGGATTGATATCTCATGTGTATCGAGTACTTATAGGGGATATCAATCGGATCCAAGTGAGCGATGCTGTGATTACATGCTTAGACTGATATCTTATGTTCATTAAGCACTTGCAGAAGATGTCAATAGGATCTAAGTGAGCAATATGTTATGTACTCGGATTAATGTCTTATGTGCATTAAGCACTTGTAGAAAATATCAATCAGATCCAAGTGAGTGACATTAGATGAGTGACAATGGACATCCTTAAGTACTTGAAAAGGCTTCAAGATATGTTCTTGGATTATGGAGGAGAAGATGAGCTCATTGTAAGAGGATACAGTGATGCTATTTTCCAAACGGATAAAGATGATTATAGTTCACAATTTCAATTTGTATATTTTGTCTCAATGGAGCTATAGTGAGCTAGAAGAGCTCGAATCAGAGCACTGCAGTGGATTCTACAACTGATGCTAAGTATATCGCATTATTTAATGCAGTTGTGTAGGCATTTTGGATCAAGAAGTTCATTACTGAACTTGATGTGGTTCTAGGCATTGCTGATCCAGTAAAATTCTACTACGATAACAATGTAGCCATTGTTGTGGCTAAGGAATCACGGTCTCACCAGTAATCCAAACACTTAGTTGATTCAATTTGATCTAAGAGATCGATTAGAAAGGGAATGTGCAGATTTGCAGAATACCTACTAACCCATTATTGAAGTTTCTGTTACAGTGGAGCATGATGGGCACTTGGGTCATTCGATGTTAAATGCATGCATGATTAGCTATAGTGTAAGTGGGAGATTGTTGGAGTAGGTTCCCTAGAGCCAATCAATTATTGTGGAATTGAGTCTTTGTAATAACGTTTATTAATCAATAAAAGGCCTTATCTACTATATCATGTAAACCATAGTTGTATATATTGATATATGTCCTTAGAATGGTAGAACTATGACGAGGGTATCAAGTGTTTCAAATCTTGATAGTGAGAACCCTATGAGCACATATGGTGGCCATTCTAGAAACGTCCGTAGCCCCAGTATTATTCTAACCAAGGGCACGGATAATACGGTAAGGCTATCATAGTGTTGAACGACCTTGTCAAAAGGCAGTGACTGATCTCACTTGTCAAGGTTGTTTGCTGACAACCTGGTGCAACACATTGGTGCTTGCTGTAGGCAGGTTCATTGGACTAACCTACTAGAAGATTCCATATAGATGGTAGCCCCAGTATCTATGAAACAAATCCTCTAACGCATGGTGGTGCATGTGATCCTTAGCTTTGGGATCACCAGAGCGCCTTGCATACCAATTGGTGTAGTTTGACACTAGCCCAATGTAGTTCTATTCAAAGCTATCAATACAGTAGTGATTTCCTACATCAAGGAGTGTATCAAGACTATGGTGGATCAACAGAGGATTCATCACTCCTGAGTACGGGAGAAGTTATCTCACGGCGCAATTTAGTTAATGACAATGACAGTAAATATGTGATCACAGTGGGATTGAGTGGTTGTTCAATCTAATTTATTATTCTGGTCATTGGTCTAGTAACTAAATATCAATATATTGAGGATAACTGAGGTTGACACTATTTCTATACCTTAGTCTCGATGAGATAAAATATGATGAAAGGTTTTAATTGCACAGTAACTATATCATTGACAGATAGCTATTTCACTGAATCCGAATCTATGAGATGGCCATGATACCTTACTAAGGGCCAATCTTGATCTATGTGTAGTGAGACGATTAATTGGTGTTAATCGCGATACTACTCACTGCCTGTATGATGAGGAGCCTATGGGTCACACACATAAAAGATAATTTAAGAATCAGTTTGTGTAAAGGGCATTTTCGTCTTTTACGGTGAAAATGTTTTTTGGTAATCTCATAGTGCAATTAAATTTGCTAAGGTTGTTGCCTATATTTAATTTGATGTTAAAATTAAATAAGTGAGATTATATTTAAATATATGTACACATATATTTAAATGGATTATTATTATTATTAAATGTTAATATATTTTAATAAATATATTAATTGATTTTAATTAAAATAAAATATCATGATTGGGAGTGTTTGGACATAAGGGTTGTTTGGGTTGGAGTCCAAGCCTATTCCTTTTTGGAATAGGGTTTGACATGCCTTATATAAGTGTATGTGTTTTGTGATTTAATAAGGAATTCATTTTTCATTCCATCATTGAAAGGAGGCAGCCCTCTCTCCGATTTTCTCTTTACTCTCACGCCACCCTTGGTTTATTGAATCAAAGTTTTCTTTGATTCAATTTGGTTCTTGAAGCTAAAAAGGATCTAGCAAATCCTCTTTAGCTCTTCGGGTTATCTTCGTGTGGATTATCGCTACTTTGATCTTGTTCTTAGATCGGTAGCGAAAACATTTAGAGACAAGTGTGAAGGAGCCTCCAAACGTGTGTATGAACTCTAATATTTACTTTGATCATTCATTTTTTTGCAGAATTTTTTATTTAACATATTAGTTGTATAATCTGTACTCTGATCTTGGCTTTAAAGGAATCGATCTATGCTCTAAAATTTTTGTTTTACGCTGTGTTGGTTAGATCATTTTCTTACAGTGGTATCAGAGCCTAGGATACCAGATTATATAGTTTAATCTGAGATTGATAACATGTTATTTCGTTAAATCTGTATATATTCTGCATTGATGGCATGTTTCGAGTAATCAATCGACTCAAGGAACTTGATAAATCTTAATTTGTGATGATCTGCAAGTTTGGTATGTTTTGATATGGATTTTTGTTGAGATCGGATGTTAAGATTGATTGCAAAATCCTTTGGCATTCTTTGTTGTTGGTTAAACTGATCTGATGTAGATCAGTGTACGCTCGCCGCGGCAATATAACCCATCGCCGCGGCGATCATTGTTTGGTGTACTTGTTGTTTGAAAATTTAGCGCTCGTCATGACGATATAACCCATCGCCACGATAATCGTTCTTTAGTGTGATCGCTGATTGAGTATCAGAGCTTTTTGCGGTGATTTAACCCATCATCATGGTGATCCCACTCTCGTGTGCAAGCTAAATGAAATCAACGCTCGCCGCGGCGATCGTACATGTTGCGTGTACGTGATGAAAACCAGTGCACACCGTGGCAACATAATCCATCACCACAGCGAGCGTACCTTCGAGTGCATAAGGGCCTAATTGAAAAGTTTCAAAACTTGTAGACCAAAATGTAATTCTACAAATTGTCAATGGTAATTGATAATTTCACCCACCCAATTCAAAATTGATTGTTTTGAATGTATGCAATGTAGTTGTTTGAATATTGCATGGTGCCCAGTTTGTTTGAATATTGCATGGTGCCCGATACATGAGCCTTAGACCTATGGCGAATGTTTTAAATTATTTTTGGGTATGTATGATTGTAAATTTTAAATAGGGCATGCGTGTCCTGCCTTTCTTCCCCTTCTCAACGTACATTCTCTTCTCATCTCATTCCCTTCGAATGTAGATCGAGGTTTCTAAATTTATTGATGTAAAATTAGTTCAATATTAATTTCACTATAAATTTTGTATGATGAATTTTGTAATGTACTTGAAGACAGAGCAAGGACGAGGCAATCATACTTGAAGACTCAAGATATTCATTACAGGACCCCTAGGTGACCCATCGATTCCTCTAGGCTTGAGGAAATCGATTTTAGCTAGGCCATGTACCGACACGTTTACATTTTCCTTAGAAAGCATGCTAAGGTTGAATGTTTAATAACATGCCAAGCGATGTCATTCTAACAAAGATAATAAAACTAATAAAAACCCTCAAATAAAGTATATTAAGTCATATGTAAGCGTTCCATCACCATGGGTTTAATCAAACCATTGTTTATCGGAACCTTGTTTGCCACAGCGAAGGGTACACCTCTACCAGTGGGAGGTTAAATTTCATTGGAGTTTTCCTTAATGTTGATGGATTGATTTAAGATGACAGTTTTAATTGTTCGCCAGAGCGAAGGTTGATAAACACGTCATAGGCATAGTAGAGAAGTACACTTGTTGTGTGTACGTGGCGACATATAGTGTCTACTCTACTGATACTGAGAATCACACTTGAGGATGATGGCTAGGTCATTGAATTGTGTGATTGGCTTGTTGGCTTGTTTCACATTGGAGGTTAGTAGTAGGAGCTATCAACTAGTGTGGATTAAGTATGTTGGCCTACCTAATCAACCCATTTTGGCTTGTTTGCCATAGCGAAGGTTTGAAATGGGCCAGATGGGATCTCAGTCCACTAGGAAAGCCAATGGGCTTTCCCGAGTTAATAGTGAGGGCTATTGACTTGAGGAAAATAGTGGGATCGATTGTTTAATAAAAGGCCTTATTAAATAATAATAATAAACATTGTAATAACGGTTACTTATTTTGCACTTGTAGATTCACTCAAAATTGAGCAAAATAATCCTAACATCACTGTGACAAATTATCCAACTGGGAGAGAAATGGAATGGTGAGAATTTCATTGACTGGTATAGAAGTATAAACAATATACTTAAGTCAAGCGATAGATTATACAGCATTGAGCAAGCTTTGTCACTAGAGCCTGCTGATAGTTCTATCCATTAGACTGGGTATGTACATGTGAAGCATACACATGATGCAAAAGCAAAAATGACTAGATACATTGTGCTTGCATCAATGACACTATTACTACGACAGTAGTGCCAGAAAATGGACTTACCTTCTATTCTTCAATTTCTTCAGAGAAATGAGAAGCATATGGTGTCTCGGTCGTTATTTAGACGTAGGATGGGAGAGGGTACCAAAATTGGCGATCATATACTCAAGTTTACCGAGTATATGAACAGGCTTGACATTTTGGGATGCAGACTTAATGAAGATTTAGTGATATACCTAATATTACAATCTTTGCCAGATTCTTACTCTCAATTTGTCTATGACTTCATTGAGGATGATAAGAAGAATACTCTTTCCGAGCTTCTGGATATGTTGAAGGCTATTGAGTCAGGCATGAAAATGTTAGAAATGTTGAAGTTGGTTGAAGCCAGCTCAAGTGGGAAAGAAAGGGCTCATAAGTCATTGGAAAGAACTATTGCAAAAAGGAAGGGTGTTTGTCCTCACTGTGTGAATCCCAGGCATTGGAGGAAACATTGTAAGGCCTTCCTAGCAAAAAGGAAGAAGAATGTTACTTCTTCGTTAGGTACGTTCTTGAGATTAACTTCTGCCGTCAACTGATTATTATAACATAGCTTGTGAACAAAAATTATAATTGTATAGGTGATGGGGTATACAATTAAGGCCAAGATAATCGAAGTTGATATAGATATGGTTGTTGTTACAATTCCTGCACCTATTACAAGAAGAAAATTCCTGATATTAATACCTATTTATATTATGACAAATGCAACAAGGAATCGAAATCTCCTCAGATGTAGTATAGTATTGTTTATTTTTTAGTGTTTATAATTATGTATTGTAAATGCAATAAGGAGTATATTCAGTTTCAGACATTTATTTGTAACAATGTTTAGTCAATGTTATAATAGGTACAAGGTAGAAATGAGAGTGTCAGATGGAACTGCCGAAGCAACTTTTATATTGTAACAACTACTGTAAACTAGTACAATGCATGCATAATAATAATAGAAAGTTGGCCCAAAACTTTTCTTTTTATTATAAGTAATAACTCTTTTATACACAAAGAG
The DNA here is from genome assembly GCF_008641045.1 of Pistacia vera. Classification (NCBI taxonomy): domain Eukaryota; kingdom Viridiplantae; phylum Streptophyta; class Magnoliopsida; order Sapindales; family Anacardiaceae; genus Pistacia; species Pistacia vera. The sequence continues at coordinate 110,199 of NW_022196327.1, forward strand.
CATTATTCACAAAATGCCATTTAAAAAGACAAAAACAGGGGAAATAGTGTAGCTATTGCTCCTTGCTTGCCGACGCCCCTCCGACTGCATCATCACCTAGATCCTGCATCCATAAAGGAAAATAACAGGGTGAGCACAAAATAATGCTCAGTAAGTAAACCCTCTATCTGTCTATCCCCGTATGTATTTCTCTTAATTCTTTCCTCACACTTTCTTTCTATTGTTTTCTACTAAACGTCATGACCTCATCTTACCGGAGGTACGGCCGGATAGCGTTCACACAGCACTATCTCACTCTTCATGACTGTCGGGTGGAGTTCACACAGCACCAACCCGCTCTTAGTGACTACCGAGCAGGGATCACGAAGCACCTACCCAGTTTTTGTAACTATCGGGTAGAGACCACAAAGCACCTACCCGTTCCTCATGACTTTCGGATGACGATCACAAAGCATCAACCCGTTTCTAATAACTATCGGGTGACGATCACAAAGCATCAACCCGTTTCTAATGCTCTTCTCATTCACTCTACTCTAGCACTTCTCATTCTCTCTACCTTTAGAGTAGTTGCATTCACAAAGTTCTCTACTAATAGAGCAAGTGCATACACAAAGTTTTCTACTCTTTCTTAAGTCACTTCTCAATGCACAATTAATGCCTATGGATGGTTCATCTCCACTAATACACTTATGAAATGCCAACATGCAATGTTGCAAGAATTAAGGTTCACTACTCATACTCAAACCTCTATTAGGCATTTCATCAAACAACTCAAGTGCATAACAAAACTCTACTATAACAATAATTCTATGTCTTTCTCTAACCATCCAAAATGGGAGAAAACTCTCTCACATAGCCATAATTCCTGCCATAGAATAGAACTTCCAAAAAGGATTTCTCAATATCCGTCAATTCCATCTCAAACTACATTTCCAACCCACATCTCACTTCTCACAATTGAAGTGTATGAACAACCACAAGTAATAATAATCTCCATTTACAACTCAATAACACAACATATAACATGTATATAACATACATACATAATTGCTATTAAAACTCTAATCAAGAAAATTCTCAAATCTCAACTTGGGTTGGGATTTACTTACCTTGTTATGGAGAGATCTCACTAGCACTTCTTTTCTCTTGGTTTGCTTGACTTTTCTCTACCCTTAAAACAATTCAACCAAAAACCCTCAATATTCAAATATACTCAAAATCTCACAAGACTTCACATCCAAAGTAAGTATCCTTACCTTAGGATGCCTTAGCTTGATTTTCTACCCCAAATCACTCCAAAAGCCTTCTAAAAATCCTTGAACAATTGAAACAGAAATTGAGAAAGGAGAATGGCGGTGGAGAAGAAGAATGAAGGGTTTGCAATGGCTTAATTCCTTTTAATGCAATTTATGCACAAGCATTCCCATTTTACCCTTACTCTTCCTTAGGAATTCCATCTATATCCTTTGATTCATTACAAACACATCCCCATATTAACAAATGCTCCAAGAAATTTCCTTACATTTTACTCCCCACTTTTCCTACTAATTAGGGGTAGAATGGTCAAATTGCCCTTAGGGGAGAAAATATCTAAAACTTAACAAACATTTTGGTCAGCACGTCGCCGCGGCGAAGAAGCTTCTGTCGCCGCGGCGAAACTGTCCAGCGGCTTCCCCGTGGGCTTCAACACCTATTCACCGCGGTGAAGATTCTTCTTCGCCCCGGCGAAGCCTGGAATACTAAACTTCTTCTATTTTCAACCAATTTTAAAGCAAGTGTTCAACATATTACTCAATCAAAGGCCAATCAAACAATACGACTAATAAACCGACTCAAAAAGAGCGAAAGAAGAAACAGTATCTACATACCTCAAGTGGGGCGTTACATATATTGTTTGATACTGTGATGCAGAGATTGGTTGGGTTATCATGTTCACAACTGTTGAACAAACAAGGTAATGATCAAAAGAATATCCCAAAAGTTTTAAGTGAGCTATCTGAACAGATGTTCGTTTTTAAGATCAAGTTGAGAATTATGAATCTGAAGGAAGGATACGAATCTTATACTGTGATGAAACTTTATTCGATTGATGAGAATCTTGATGATGAATATAATTGCGAGAATTGCAAAAGGTCAGTATAATTTTTATTCTTAAATAGTTAACTTTCATAATTTTGAGTGATATCAATGTTTTGTATAAAACAACAGGCAAACAATGGAGAATATGGATCACAATCCTCGATTTCAGACGTGACTAAATAGAAAATATAGACACCAAAAATCAAGGATGTGTCTGGAAAAATGGTGGCAGGTTAGATGCTGATGATGCTAAAGAAAGAATAGATAATTCTTGTACAAACATGTTAGACACATTGAAAGAGAGGGAACGAGGAAATGAACAGAAAGAAAATGATGATGAGAATGTTAAAAGCAGTAGTAGGAGTTACAAAAGCAACCTGAGAAAAAAGTTGAATTCTTGATAAAGTGATCATGTCACATTTGATGGATTAAGTGTATAGTGTAATTGTGACTTCACTTGTGTAAATACTTTATCTTAATTGATGGATGCCAACATAAATAAATATAACATTAAACCGCAATTAGTATAAAACACTGGACAAACTATTTTGCGTAAAAAAAAAAAAAAAAGAGAGAGAGAGAGAGCATTCCAAGGAAATCGAATATATTGGTTGCAACTTCAATTTCAAGGCTTTGTTTAGACAAAACAAGTCAAACTAATGAGAGACATCAAAATCAAGATGTGGTTCCAGTAATTCCATATGTGTATTATACGGGATTAGAACAATCATATTTTGACTTTTATGATGGTTTTTAACCACAAGATTCATAATAATTACATAGGCATTCAAAAATTTGGAATTGAATATTTAGCAATTCAAAATTTTTATTCTTAAATAGTTAAATTGATTGAACATTTGACTCTACGAATAATCAAGTTGTGTGTTTGGAATATGAAATATGATCGAATTACATAACGCATAACAATAGAAATACAAAAAGGTGATTAATAATCGGGTATAATTCTAGGTTCGACATATTGTTTAATACAATTAGTATAAAATGTTGTGGTTTAGTTTTGATATTTTGAGCCGTAGTAGATAGTGTATTACTTCATAGATGTTATTGTGAATGAATAAAATGCATGTTGTCCCCTGAAATTCATGTGATTTTATGTCAATATTTATTCATGGGATGAGATTTTTTTGAATTATAGTTTACTGATAGTAATACATCATTTAGGAAATACAATTTTTTAAGATAGATTATCACAACATTAATAGTTCGATATACTTTTATATCCGAAAATCTAATTTTTTTTTTTAAATAATAAGGAAACTATGAAATTTTTAATTAATTATAGTTTTCAAATTATTAAATTTTTTGTTACTGTTTTAAATGATAAAAACAAGTATAACATATGTTTGTGGTTGGTCCCACAGTAGGACCATTATCCATTTAATTTTAGTAAATTTTTCAGTAATGTTATATCAAGAAAATGTAGATGTGAGTATGTTTGACAGAATTGCGAAAGTAACTTTTATGTTGTTTGATATAGTAATCCAGAAATTAATTGGATTATAATGTTCTCAATTATTAAACAAACAAAATTTTTGAATGAACTATGTGACCAGATGTTTATTTTGAGAATTGGACTATAGGTTACTGATTTTAAAGAAATATATGAATAATATGTTGTGTGTAAAGTTTTAGTAGACAATGTAGAACTTGAAAATTATTATAAGTTACAAAAATTACAGAAGATCGGTATAAATTTTAAGTTTAAATAGTTGATCTTGATAATATTCAGGTGATATTAAATATCATGCATAATTCATTGCAAAATATTGACATCGAATGTCAAAAACATGTCTGCAAATATAATATCGATTGTACAAGCAGGTGATGCTGAAAATATAATTAGAACATTTTTATACAATCATATTAGGGGTATCAGAAAAGAGAAAAAGAAATATAAAAGCAATCCAAAAAAAAAAAAACAACACAACATTGCAAAATTCATGCAAAAAAGCTAGTCAAATGTTTTTTAGGTTCACATAAAAACTATAAAAGCAGTTCAAAACAAACAACATTGAAATTTTCATAAAAGTATTCATTTCATACTAAATAGATTAAATACATAAGCAAATTGGGTCTTCATTTGTGAATATTCTTTCTCTTGCTTGATGGGGGTCTACCTCTGCGACGAGGTTGTTGCTCATTCGTTGGTTGAGAAAATACATTGACTATGTCCTAAAATTCTACTGAATTTATTGGTAAGATCATGCTCTTCTGTTTACTCATCAATTCCAGACATAATCCAGTGTACTTCTCTCTCTGCAAGCAAACAAAATAAACACAATTTTTTGGTCTTCTCAAGTGTTCAAATTCATTTCACAAATTTCATATATTAAAAATAGTTTGTGCAAAGACATATTATTTTGCTATAAAAATATTGTGAGTTTATAAAAGCTATAAAACAACGTAACTGATTAATAATGTGTAGAAGTCATACTGCTTCAAGTTTTCCAGATGCATTTTGTAGTTTGAAAGCCAATTGATGATTTTCTTTTGTTGAGGTTTCAACATGAATTTGAATGAAAAGAAAATCATTAAGATCATTAACAACACTTAAATAAATATAGTGTTTTGAATCATCTAAAAAAGCAAATGATATTCTACCAGAATCTCTATACCTTCTTCTGGGATTCGAAGTACAGATCTCTGTATCTGGTTTGGTGATTTTTTATTACATGTATCAAATGGTCAACCTTTGCTTTCAAATTTTCAATTGTATTACTTGGTTCAGGCTCTTTTATCTGCTGAGGTCATTGCAATTCGATCTTTTGGTCGTTGTCAATGAAAACCACCGATTCTATCACACGCTGAATCTCGTCATTGTGAGTTTCCGCAACTATTCCTTGAAGTCTTGTAGAGCGCCTACCAGGACATCTACCAACTTTCTTCAGTTTAGTTTCCACAACTGTTCCTTGAAGTCTTGTAGTCATTTTGTGATTCGTCTTTTCCATTCTACTAAGATTACATAATAAAGCAGATCAAATACGAAACTGAAATATATTAACGAGAAAAACAACTGGTAAAAAAAAAAAAAAAAAACACAAAGAAAAGCATCGTTATCTCAAACATGTAAATTATGAAACAAGAAATTTCTCTCTAAAAATTGTTGTAACAAGTTATTTTTTGTTTCTTCCCTTTTTGTGACCCTTCAAGTATTGATTTCTTATGAATGGTAAACCTAGGTTTTCATTTTTGATAACGCTTGATTCAAATTTTTGTGCAGGTGTTATAATTGCATAGAAATAACTTCAATTGGTAGGAATGCCCATGAAATACAACTGTACACTATAACATTAAACAAAATTTCACGATAGATTACAGAAACAAACATATGAAACTACTACCAAAAACAAAGAACAGTATTGAAAAGAGGGATGAGATATACAATAACTAATTCAGCAATGTAGAAAATCTCAACACGAAAGCTTTAAACCTTTTGAGGGATAATCAACACTGACAGAAGAGAAAGCTAAAACGATTACATTGAAAGTGTGTTCGACAGACAATGGGCGTGAACACTGTTTAAAGAAATAGAAAATGTGTTAGATAAAGAAACACCGAATAAATGAATATAATAATGAAACATAAATGGCTATTAATCCACTGACTGTAGAAAACCGGTTGGACTGATGTTTCTGAAATAGCTGGTGCACGTCTTAATAAAATAATATTTAATTTTTTACGAATATTCGAAACAACATTATTGTTAGATACTGCAAAAATTAGGTGAAATATACTTAATTCAAATAAGTCAACCAGCGAAATATAACTGGAACAAAAAACTAAAATGTCATTACTAATTTAATAAAGTATTTACCCAATTAATATAAAACTATGAAGCAAATTAAAATAACAAATTACTTTAATATATAGTTTCATATTAATTGAGTTTGATAATGTTTATAAACATTATATCATTCATTGAAGTATAACATTCTTACCATTGGTCTACTAAACAATTAATAATAACTTAAAAAGAAGAGCTTAAATAAGAAGAGAAAACGACATATGGAAAACAATTGGACATGTACTATTATACTTTTTTATTACTATTTCTTTTGTTGGTTTTCCAGATGTAATAATATATTAAATTGATGAAACGTTTCAAGCCAGTGCATGTTACCTCGGTTGGGTTTTTGATGTTTTGGGGTTCTTCAATCGTCGTATTCATTTAATAGTACATATCTGTTTATTTTCTGTGTCTTCGTTTTCTCTTCTTATTTAAGTTATTCTCGAAACTGTATGTATATATAAGTATCAATCTCAACTTCTATTCATATAACTTTTATACGTTTGTACACTCTTTTTATCTGTTTTAGCTTTAATTGGTTCGATAATGCTGGAGAAAAAGGAGACCTACAACAGATTTTGAGCGACATCAACCAGAATGTTACCGATATAAATACTACGAAAACAAAAATAAGAGAAGACACTCATTTGCTGGTTCAAGTCATGAATTCTATAGTCACTGTTGTTTCAGATCTAAAAGCAAAGGATACTTTGCTTTCTACAGATGAGGAATGACTTGGAATGGGAAGACGTCAAGAGAAAAGATAATACAAATGTTATGTAATATAAAACTAAACAAAAATTATTATAAACTCTAAGCATTTCAATGACTTGTTTATTTGGAATTCAATTTTATATTTTCCCATTATTTTCATATATATACAGTTATAATGCAATTTGTATTTCTAGCATGTTTAAATATTTATTGAAATTCATTGTTTTTTTAAACCTGTTGATGCGGCAATGGGTTATAGACAAAAGGAGTTCAAACAGATACTACCAAATGTTTGCAGCAACATTGAAAATCCAAATGGTACAAGAGAAAAATGCAACGATATGATTAATGCTTTATTTGAATTCATGGACCATGTTAAGCTTATTGTTGCTGGTCTTAATACATGGGAGTATTCGATTGATCTCAAAAAAGAAGAATCAAAATGTTCTGATCAAATGACTACAAAACCTGAATCTACACCATTTTTCGAACCTTGATAAATATATAAGGCAATGTACACATGTATTTTGATATTAAAACATATTAAACAGATCTTTGCTCTCAAATAAATTTTTTTTTTTTTTTTTTTGTTTACTCTTTGAAATTATTTTCCATTGGTTAAACAATAGGATTACAATATTGTAACTCCAGTATTTCAATATTTGCTTATACAATCCAAGTTAATGTTCTTAAGAGTGTACCAGTGATTAACCAAGTACAAGATGTATAGCAATTACAATAGCTCCATGCACAGTTTAGTAATAATATATCAAGGAATAATTTTACAGATACAAACATAAACCACTATGAAATGTAACCCGTAAACACCATCATTCAACACAATCCTTGATGACATCAAAAGCTCACCAAATGGATTCACATTAATACACTTTTCAATATTCTTCTTAAAGTCAATCCCGCATTGTCGTAACATCTCCATTGAATCACTTGCAAACCACAAGTAGGTAAATTTCCATTGTCGTCTGAAAACGTTAGCCCCAATCAAATGAATTTCAACGTAACTTTCAACATCTGGTACTTATAATTGCTTATATTTATATTCTTAAAACTCCCAAACAAACACAAAACAACACTAGCAAACTCGGTACCCATGGCTACGTAATCTGACTTATCAACAATTTCACGAATTCAAGCAAATTCCTTTTTGAGATTATCATTCAACACCTCTCAAATGTGAATCGAATCACCCTTTGGGAAAATTGATATTTCCAAAACAAAAAATCCAGATCTGAACAAAAAAAATTTGATGGAAGTACTATAAGAATCAGATCCATAAACAAACTATAAGTAACAGCAAACGTCAAGGAACATCCGCGTTTCAATCCTCTTTTACCAGATTTGTCTCTTCCTCTTGAAGAACAAAATTCTCTAAGAAACTGAAATCTTCATCAGGAAATATGGACTTAAATGCATCACAACATACTTCTCAAGTGTTCAAGAATATGCGTGAGACAATATCAAAAGCTCTATCTCTTTCCTTTTCAACTACAAGAAGGCTAGATTTCAGCTTGTTGTTGCAATCCAACAATTCCTTCTCCTTTCTTTCAAGAACATCATTTTATAACTTTGCATTTGAGCATGATTGTTCAATTACTGATATTTCTTCCTATGAAACTCCAATTCATTCATAGCTTCTGCATTTGCTTCTCTAAATCCATTATTTCCTTTGTGATTTTGCCCCTCTGAACAACAAATATTTTTTTGTTTCTTTCCAAATCTTCAATGATCTTATTGGGGCCCAACCATTGCCTTCTGATTTCCAAATAAGCCATAACTCTCTGTGCCACAAACATGTCAACAACAACAACAACAATAATACAAATTTTTTTTAATAAATTAAAAGTAAATTAAATTCATCAATTTTAAGTCATAGAATTCGCCTCTTTTGACGTAAGTTCTTCAAGATCTTTTTTAGACATTGCTTTTAACTTATTAGGAGGGGCTGTAACTTGAACTTCCTCATCACACACCTTTTTACGCTTGGTTCGTCTGATCAGTGGTAGCTCTTTTATATCTTCATTTTCAAATGTAGATGGTCCCACAGAAATAGCGCCCATCAATTTGGGTGTAGAAGTTGATGTTGAAGCTATTAAATTTGGGGATTCAATGTCGATATCCACTACAACCAGCAAAACAAAAAGTTACATAAGAATCAGTTAATAAACAAATGAAAAGTGATCACTTAAAAAATTACAATACCTCTTTTGAATTGAAGAATGGAGTATTTCTCCAACATATCGAAAACATCGAATGTTTGTTGATTTTGAATAAACTTCTCTAATGTCTGGATGCTAGGTTCCTTCACATCTATTTAACCGAGATTTTGGTAGGGTATTGTAGCTTTTGTCCATTGTGCGGGTAGTCCACCCCAACCTTTTTTGCAACCCAATAGAAAATATCTATAACTCCATCCTTGCACTTTATTTGATAATCCAGTTAATAGTACTCGACCTTTTCTACCCTCGATAAAATAAAATGGACTATTCGGCCTCTTCTTCAATGCATAGAAGTAGTTAAAAATATTAAACATGGGTAGAATATCGTGCATTAAACACATACTTTCAAAACTCAAAATTAATCTCCAAGCATTGGAATGGAGCTAAGTGGGTGCAATGTTATAACAAATCATGACTTCTTCCACAAACAAAGAGAAAGGAGGCACAAGACCACACTGGAGAAAAATTTCAAAAAAGGTGAAAAACCCAGGAGGTGTAACAACTGCTGTAAGCTAATACAATGCATGCATAATAACAATAGAAAATTGGGCCCAAAAACTTTCTTTTCATTATAAGTCATATGTCTTTTATACACAAAGAGGATTGTTTACAAAAATTCATTTTAAAAGACAAAACAGGGGAAACAGTGTAGCTATTGCTCCTCGCTTGCCGACGCCCTCCGACTGCCTCACCTAGATCCTGCACCCACAAAGGAAAAAATAACGGGGTGAGCACAAAATAATGCTCAGTAAGTAAAACCCTCTATCTGTCTGTCCCCGTATGTATTACTCTTAATTCTTTCCTTATACTATTTCTGTTTCTATTTCTATTTCTACTAAACGTCATGGCCTCATCTTACTGGAGGTACAGCCGGATGGCGTTCACACAGTACCATCTCACTCTCCATGACTATCGGGTGGAATTCAGACAGTACCAACCCGTTCTTAGTGACTACCGAGTGGGGATCACGAAGCACCTACTCGGTTTTCGTAACTATCGGGTGGAGACCACCTAGCACCTACCCGTTTCTCATGACTTTTGGGTAACGATCATCACGCATAACCCGCTCTAATCTTACTGCGGGTGATGATCACAAAGCATCAACCCACTTCTAATAAATGTCGAATGATGATCACAAAGCATCAACCCACTTCTAATAAATGTCGGATGATGATCACAAAGCATCAACCCCTTCTCTAATGACTAACCGGGTGGTGGCCACAAAGCATCCACCCGTTTCTACTACTTATCGGGTGACGATCACAAAGCATGACACATCTCTGAGGCTATTCGGGTGGTGATCACAAAGCATCAACCCGATCTCATACCGCGGTGATGATCACAAAGCATCAACCCATTTCTACTACTCTTCTCATTCACTCTATTCTAGCATTTTTATTCTCTACCCTTAGAGTAGTTGCATCCACCAAGCTCTCTACTCATAGAGTCATTGCATACACAAAGTTCCTACTCTTCTTAGGTCACTTTTCAATGCACAATTAGTGCTATGGATGGTTCACTCTCCACTAAGCACTTATGAAATGCCAACATGCAATGTTGCAAGAATTAAGGTTTACTACTCTACTCAAACCTTGTTAGGCATTTCATCAAACAACTCAAGTGCATCATAAAATCTACTATAGCAATGATTCTAAATCTTTCTCTAACCATCCAAAATGGGGAGAAACCCCCTCCCATAGCCACATAACCTGCCAAAGAAAGACACTTCCAAAAGGGTTCCACAATACCCCTTCAATTCCATCTCAAACTACCTTTCCAACCCACAACTCATTCTATATTGAAAGGTATAAACAATCACAAAGCACTAGAAATCTCTATTTAAGCCTCAATAACATGGCATATAACATGTATATAACACACATACATAAGTGCTATCAAACCAATCAAGAAAATTCCCAAATCTCAACTTGGGTTGGGGGTTACTTACCTTGTTATGGAGAGACTCACTAACTCTTCTTTCACTTGGTTTGCTTGACTTTTTCTCTACTCTGAAACAAAAGAACAAAAACCCTCAATATTCAAATATACTAAAACTCACAAAGCTTCACAACCAAAGCAAGAATCTTTACCTTAGGATGCCTTAGGTGTTTTTCTACCCCAAATCACTCCAAAAGCCCTTAAAACTCCTTGATCAAAAGAAAGAGAAGTGAGAGGAAGCAAGGAGAGGAGAGTGGGTGGGAGAAGAAGAATGAAGGGTTTGCAATGTCTTAATTCCTTTTAATGAAATTTATACACAAGCCTTCCCATTTTGCCCTTACTCTTCTTGGGAATTCTATCTATATCCTTTGATTCATTACAAACACACCCATATTAACATATTCTCCATGAAAATTCCTTACATTTTACTCCCACTTTTCCTGCTAATTAGGGGTAGAATGGTCAAATTGCCCTTAGGGAAGAGAACATCTAAAACTAACAAAATTTTGGTCAGACTGTCGCCGCGGCGAGGAAGCTTCTGTCGCCGCGGCAAAACTGTCAGAATGTTTCCCTGTGGCTTCAACACCTCTTCGCCGCGGCGAAGATTCTTCTTCACCCGGCGAAGCTTGGCACACTGAACTTCTTCTATTTTCAACCAATTTCAGGGCAAGTATTCAACACAACACTCAATCAAAGGTCAAACAAAAATATTACCAAGAAACCAGCTCAAATAAGAGCAAAAGAAGAAACAATAACTACGTACCTCAAGTGGGGCGTTATAGGAGGGTCTCGATTTATAAAAGATTTAAAACTATCGCATGGTAAAAGATCAAAATCGTCGGCGATATTGTGATGTTTTTGAAATTGCAAAAGATCGATACAGGTAACTGTGCTAGGAATTTCTACGTGCGACATTGACAGAAAAAATGAGATACAGATAAAACCAACCAGGAAGATTTAAATTACCCACAAATTTTGGTTCATACCAAGAAAAACAAAGTTGAACAATAATATGAGTCGATTAAAACAATCAATTTTGAAGTGCAGCTGTGATTACAAAGTCAACAATAAATGCCCTTAATCCTAATTGCTTTTAAAGACGATGAACTTGTTAAACGATGACGTTTTAACCAAGCAGAAGAGTCCAACTCCAAATATATTACACTTGATAAAAATATAATTAATTATGAACTTCATCTCGTTTCATATTGTTTAAAAAAATATAAAGATATATCGAACTATTAATTTCTAATTGTTTATTTTGTAAAATTTAATTGCTTATTAATGTATTGCTCTTAATAAACTGAAGTGAGATGAATTTGATCTATAAATAAATGTGAGGTATATACGAGGCATTTATAAATACATATATAAATAGTTGTGAATTTCAACAAAATCATACATTGTAAATTTTATAGAATATCGTGTTGACTGGTTATTGAAATTAATAACATTGCTATATATATATATATATATATAGAGAGAGAGAGAGAGAGAGGGAGAGAGAGAGAGAGAGATTCATCTGAACGTTAGACTGAAATTATTTTATGTATGGTGTGTGATCTACTTTTATGTTTTCTTTTTATTTTTTTATATCGTACTGCTTTTGTTTCTTAAATAATTTATGCATAATAATATTACATCCCTCTACCATTGTATCCTCTTACATCTTTATTTTATTGTTCTGTTAACGGTATATATTGTAGAGTGTAAATGTATGTTTTCTTGTAGGTACAGTGTGAGCTATTGAAGGTAATGAATGTATTCTTTCTGTGAACTTTTTTACAATGTTAATTGAATATGATGTGATATCAGATTCAAATAACTCAAGTTTTTTATACAAGTGAATTTGATGATCCTAATTTTGAAAATATTTTATAAATTCTTGGAAAACCAATAAAGAACAAACTGAAAACTTCATGGTTAATCATAATTTTTCATTAGAATTGTAATCAATTAAGATTCCATGAGATCAAAATTAATTGATGAACCATTTTATTTATATAATTGGTATAGAATTGTGACGAGTTAGAAGAATACCATAATATAAGTATAATTGTAATAATGCAGGTTGTTTTTCGTTTTAATGTTGAGGTCGATCATATCTCTAGCTGTCAAACCAAAAAATAGATGATATCTTTTGATAGACCATTGCAGAACAACAACTTTGTTCGTATTATAATAATAAATGTTTCTTTGTTTGGAAATCTCATGTTGCGAACTATTTTAATGTGTGGCTGAAACAGATGAATCTGTGCTTCGTTCAAATCTTGATGCAAGATCATAATATTCTATGCTATAAAGTTTTAATAAAATATTTGTCCATTCATAAATTTACATAGAAAACTGTAGCAATCATTTGTTTATCAATTTTGCATATAACTATAAAATTGGACTTGCAGAGGTTAAAAAAACAATGCAATAACACATATATTTTTTGTTTGGCGGGTGCAAGATATAAAATGGGTCTTACGGATGAAGATGAGCAGCTATACAGTCATACATTCAAGAATTATATTTGCAAGCGATTGAAAACTATAGATTGGCATATGATTCTGGACAAATAAGTACGTTTATTTCAGAACAAAAGTATGCAAGGAGAATAGAAAATTGAGAATGTTTATATGGAAAAAAAAAAAAAAAAGGCCTAGATTTCCAAAGCGAGTCAGAAAGTCAATCTCCAAAAGAAAAAAAGGTATATTATATTAGAACTTCATATAATTATTATGTAAAGAGTAAAAGAGTTTAGTCTATATCTTGTTCGTTTAGTTATTCATGAACAATAAATCGGTGCTTTGATGTATGAATTTCATAGCAAAATGATCCATAATAAGTATCCAACAAAAGTAACTACCTTATATTTGGTATAGTCATACAAATATTTGTTATTACATGTTGAGGTAATCAGTTTCTGTTTTTTTAATGATATAATTTGTTGGGTAACATAGTCTCAATCAAAAACTTGTGTATCGAAGACAAAGAAATATTGATAATTTCTTTAAATGCTTCTATAAATAAAATGAGATATTTAATTACTGTTTTTTTCTGGTTAAGCTTTCAATTATATAATTTGTTGCATTGTATAGCATTAATTGTTATTATTATTTTTTAATTCAGATGAGAGATCTAAAGAGCAGAAACAATGTGTATCAAACACAGAGAAGCTGTAATACCACATTTAGAAATATGGTAGGGATTATTTTATAGTCATAGTGAATATATTTAACTAGTTTTATTGAGGAATTCATCTAAAAGTTCAATAGGGGCAAAATGGTCATTTTACATAGAATCAAGTGTCGGTGAAAAGTGAGTACATAAATTAATGTATTAAGTGTGCTGGCCATGAGAATTGTAACGCCCCACTTGAGGTATGTAGTTAAATTATTGTTGCATTTATTGAATGTTTATTGATTGTTCTCATTTGAGCTTGCATGTTGTTATTTGGTTGGTTGGCCCTTAATTGAATTTTGTTAAAGTTATTTGAGAAAAATGAAGAAAATCCCTTAAAGCCCCACTTGAGGTTAGTAGTTAAATTATTTGCATTTATTGAATGTTTATGATTTGTTCATTTGAGCTGCATGTTGTATTTTTGGTTGGTTGCGCCTTAGTTGAATTTGTTAAAGTTATTTTGAGAAAAATGTGAAAAAAAACCCTAAACTTCATTAGGGGTAAAATGGTATTTCACTCAAATTAGTTGAAAAAAAATTGGGGAGTTAAAAGATAGAGAATTTCATGGAGAATGTAATAAAAATGAGGGCATTATTGTACTTGACTAAGGGAATAGATGGAATTTCATAGAAAGTGCAAGGGCAAAATGGGAAACTAATATTATTATATATATATATATATATATAATATATATATATATATATATTTATATATAATATAATATATATATTATTATGTAATAAGAGTTCAAGAGTAGAAACCCTAGCCACTCTATCCCTCCATTCATGCCATTCTCTAATCAAATTCTCTCAAATTTCTTCACAGATTTCCAAGAAATTCATAGATTTTGTGATTTTTGAGTGGATTTTCATCCTAAGCATCCCAAGGTAATTCTTGCATCAAGTGTGAGATTAAATTTTAAAGTTTTGAATTCTTATGGTTTTATATGCTTAGGGTTTAAGAGGAAAAGGAATCTTATCAAGGAGAGATTAGTGTTGGAGGTGTCAAATTCAAGGTAAGTAAAACCAACCAAGTTGAGATTCAAGAAGTAAATGAGTAGAGATTATTTTAATTGTGTATATATGTTACACTTACTGAAAAATTGAGAGAGATGTGTGCTTAGTCATAGTGTTGGATATGCTTAAATTATAAGTGGTTTGATGTGTGATGAGATAGTGAAATTGAGTTGAAGTTGGAGGAGTTTTGTAGAATATTTTGGGAGTGTTTTCCTTGGTAGGAATTATGACTATATGAGGGAGTTTTCCTCCCATTTTGGATGATTAAAGAGAAGAGTAGGTTAAGATAAGAAAAGAGCTTTGGTATGCACATGAGTTGTTGATAAAGCCTAGTGAGAAACTGCCCTGTCACAGCCGTGACATTCTGAGTGGTTTTTCGGCATTTTCCGGTTGAAATGGTTTAGACCAAAACATAAAAGCTGTAGCCGTCTCTAAGCTTTAAAACGGACCAAGACCGTAGCAATCCGATAAGTATAACGCAAGTTATGCCTTTTTTAGTGTGACCTGTACAGAATGACAATTTTGGAGCAACATTGCATTTGTTCATTTTAGAATGCATTATGAACATGAATCATCCAATGCATTAATTATGCATAGAGAAGAGTGAAAAAAGAGCAGAGGAACTTTGAGTGTGAGCTTTATTAAGAGAAAGAGAGAAAAAAAAGAGAATAGAGTAGGTTACGCGATGGGGAACCGTGAGTAATGGGTAGAGTATTCCCGCATGTACGCTGCATTGAGAGAGTGGCATGAGTATGAGAGAGAGAAGTGGTGTAGCCCGTGAGAGTGCATGCGGATGAGGGCTATACCCGAGAGTCCCGAGAGAGAGACTATATACTCACATGGACAGGGTTCCGAATCCATGCATAACCGAGTTCGATCGGCTAGAACGAGTAGAAGTCACGAAGAGCGGGAGCGAGTCCCGGCCATGCCTCCGGTAAGATGAGGCCGTGACTTACAAAAGAGAGTTAGTAAAAAAAAAAAAAAAGTTATGAGAAAGAGAAAATAGAGAGAGGTATAAGAGAGAGAGTAAATGAGAATTGTAAGGAAAGAATATAGAGAGAGTTACGAGTATAGATGAGTAGAGGATTTACTTATGAGCATTGGTTTTGTGCTTACCTCGTTGTTTCCTATGTTTTTGCGATCTAGGTGAGGACACAGTCGGATGGCCATCGGCACGCGAGGAGGAATGGTACATTGTCTACATAGTTTTGTTTATGAAACTAATTTTGTATAAAGAATGTATATGTTTAGTAAAAGAAAAATTTGGGCCCAACTATTTATGTTGTACATGTATTTTATTATGTTATTTTTATGAATATTTGAGTAGGAAGTAGTTATACAGAATAGAGTGGTAGAAAGGTTATGGAAAATACACGTGATGTGATGCCGAGATAAATATGTGTTTGTAAAGTAATAGGAAGAAATTAAAGAATAAGGGTAAAATGGCCTTTTCAACATAAATTAGAGTTATGAAGGGAAGTGAAAATGACACAAGAACATGTATTAAATCCCTGAAAGTGAGGGTATATCGGTAAATGACGTATGGCATAATTGAGTTCATAAAAGTGCAAGGGCAAAATGGGAATATACATATATATATATATATATATATATATATATATATATATATATATATATATATATATATATAAAAGATTTCAATTGACAAAACCCTAACCTTTACACACCAAAATGCCAGCCACCTTCTTCCCCATTTCTCCTCATTTCTTCAAAGTTTCCAAGAGAATTACATGAGAATTTTAGAAAAGTTTGTGATTTGTGTTTTATAAGTATGAGTTCTCATGAATTTATGTGTTTAGCATGAATCAATGGAGAAAGTGAGCAAAGGAAGCAAAGAAAAGGATTCTTGCAAGAAAAGGTAAATGAATCAAACTTAAGCCTTGTTTTTGAGCCACAATTGTAATTGTTGATTTCATATGGTGTAATGATGTATGGTGAGAATTGTTGGCCATTAAATGCTTGAATGATATGTAAAAGTTCAGCCAGAAGGTTGTTCATTTGTATCTGATGATTTGGTGAATTATAGATGAAATATGGAAGAAGTATTGATGGAATGTTGATTTCGGCCAGATTAGGAGTTGAGTTTTTGGTGAATTTGTTCCAATTTTGAGCTATTTGGAGAGATGTGGAAGTGTGCCAACCAAGTACTTGTATGTGATGTAAATTGTTTGATGAAAATCAAAAAGAAATGCATGCAAAATTATTGATATCGTTGAAGATATTGTTTGAGAAAGGAAGAATGTGTTAAAGGTTGTACTAGACTTGACCAAGTAGAAGTTTAAGTGTTTAAGAGTGCATTTTGTTATGCCAAAATTTAGAATAACACTTGGTTATGTTAGTTTAATGAAATGAATGGCCTTTAGTGCATGGTTCAAGTTGCTTGAACTTTTAGCATTAGTTTGAATGGCATATTGTATTTAGTCATTGAATTATGAGTTTTGAAACCTATGACTTTAGAAAAGCAATGGCAAGAATTGCATATTAAATTGTTGCAATAGTGTAGTATTGATGACAGTAAAAGATGGGTGATTATATTATAGTATTACAATATGCCACAATAAGTTGTCAAGCTTGTATGCTTAAAATTAGAAAGATCATCCAAATAATAGCTTGGCCAAATGAGTATATTGTTGTTTCTTGTTTTGAGATTAGTTCCAAACAATATGTAATAAGTGATTTTATTGTATAAAGAATAGAAAAGCTTTCCCAAGTGTAGATATCAAAAGAAACATCAAAGAAATAGAAGTTTGGTTTATGTATTAAATACATGACCATTTTAGAAATTGATTGGTATGAGTATAGTTTTCATGCCTTAATATATATTACAAGCTATAGAATTGTGCTAGAAGATCTTGAGAATATTTTGTATTGGCCAAAAGTTTAGTTAAGAATGTTAGAAAGAAATTAGAATTTAGCCAAAGTATATATGTTGTGCCATATGTTAGATTGTATTTACAATGATTAATATGACAATATAGACTGATGTATAGAATGTAGCTAAAAGAAAAGAAGAAAGAAGGGCATGTATAACAATTGAAGTTGATGGTCATGTTAAGAGAATGCAAATTTATGGCATTAAAATTTGTATTGAGAAAGTTGTACAAGACATGTTTGTAACATTAGAAAATATTAGAGAGTAGTTTAATGACATAGTTATGTGATATATATATAAATTTGAGAAAATCTAGTAGCATAATTGGGCAAGTTAGTAGACTTAATACCTAAGTTGTGGCATAGATTTTTATAGAAGAAATTAGAATGCCCAAAATGTAGAATTCATTCCTTAGATTAATTGTGCCGTTTTAATATCTCACTAATAGAATTATAGAAGAGTCGAATTTGTGAGAGATAATGTAATTGTATACGTGTACATTTTACATAGCATGATAGAACTGAAGAATTATATAATTATGTAGCAATTATAGAATCGCATGTGTACACATGATGCATAGAATTCAGAAATAAAGAATAAAATAGAAAATGTTTAAGTTAAGCGTGTTACTAGAATAGAACTTTAGGCTTTCCAGAAAAGTATAGAAATAAAAGCCTTAGAATTAATAGAATACATGCCAGAGTTAGACACGTATTTTGGAATCTGCATAGACAGCATATAAATACATGACATATTATTGGAATCATGCATAGACAGCATGTATTTTAGAAACTTTAAAATTATTGGAAAATGTCTAGCTGGTTATTTTTCAGATTCACAGAGCATGTTTTCAGAGGGCTGTTGCGATGGGAAACCTGTAAGCATTCGCTGCGTTAGTTAGTGGTGATAGAGATGCAAAAGTTTCCCACATGCACGCCGCCATTAGTGAGCGGCCTCAGAATAGAAAACGGAATTGTACAGTCCGCTAGAAGTGCATGTGGATGAGGACTATACCAGAAAGAATTTCAGAATACGCTCACATGGCTAGGGCTCCAAATCCATGTCTCAGCCTAGTCCAATTGGCAAACAAAAAAAAAAGAAAAGAATTTTAGAAAGAAAAGAAAAGAATTTCAGAAAGAATTAGAAAAGAATTTCAGAAAGAATACAAACATGATCAGTTGTATATGCATCAGACATTTTATGTGCATTGCATTTTATATAGTTATGCATAGGTCAAAGAGTTTATTTTATCATTGCGTGCCTGACTAGCCAAGAAAAGAAAATAGAAGCCTACGAGAATAGAAAAGAAATTAGAGATATACTAGAAAAGAGCAGAAATTAGATACATGCTAGAAAAGAATAGAAATTAGAAACATGACAAATAGCAAGGAAACTTAGCGATTCGTTGAGTAGAGAAGGAAATAGAAAGATGTAATCTAGCAAAGAAGAGAAATAAAATGATAAAGAATGGCATAGAACTAGAAAGATTTAGAAAGATTTGAGAATAAATAGAAGACTGCTAAGCAGTATGCCTAAGAATAAAGAGAGAAAGCAAGTAGAAATTTAAAAGCATTACAGCAAAAACGGGGACAATGGAGTAAAAGCACAGTTAGGTTTGATTTACTTACTGAGTATTTATAGCTCACCCCATTGCTTTCTTTATTTTTGCAGGTATTAGATTGTAGCAGTCGGGAGACGTCAAGCTGGCGAGAGGGTTGCACACACTGTCTTAGTGAAGGAATTAATGTGGATTTATATATGTATTTTTGGTAGTAATAATATTTAGAAAACATCTTTACACTTTCCGGTTCATTAGAAAATAATTCCTTGTATTTTTATATATGTGAGAAATGGTCATTGTGTAATAGTATTTTATAACTGGATTAAGGATAAAAATTTTAGACGAACACCCTTTTTAAGCTAGCAATTCTCTGGATTCTCTCTATAGGATACTCAGTGAATACTTGCCTAGTGAGAGATTACAGAAGTGTTCTACAAGTTCTTCAAATGCTTCTGTAAATGTAAATGAGATATGTGAGGAAACTAGAACAGAGAGAATGTCCGCATTAAAAAGGAAGAGAGGTAAAAAAATATTATATTAGTGGTTACCTATATTTTTCAGATTATGATAACTTAAATTGACTAACTAAATCTATGTTTTTCAGGTGCTTCTCCGTGTGCAAAGCCTGACTCTAATATTCCAATTACTAATGCAAAACAATACAATCGTGAGCCTTGAATCTGACAACATATGTTTAAACATTCAATTTGTTATATCTTAAAAAAATTATGTTATTTCATTATTTTGTAAAAATAAAGTTGCAGAACTTTGCCGAACAATTTTGACATTGCAAGTGTTATTGAAAATTGAGATGATCTTTTTTATTATTTTCATTCTCAGGTCAGACATTGAAAAAACAAAAGAAATTTTTATCGAAGACAAATAGAGGTTCAAAATCTTGCTCGACAGAAAGAGGTAATAAGTGTCGCAGTGTTAGTTATACATATTTAAATGTTAACTTAAGTATTAAACTTAATAAAAAAAAATGTCATTATGAGTTTCTAAATTAATAGAACACGTCAATTACTTTCTAAAAATAACACGTTATTTATTTGCACAGTGGAAAAAGAGTCTTGGAACTTTGGTGAACCATCCTACAAGTGCATTCATTATGGATTAGTCATGTGGTGTGAAGAGTGAACTGTTAAGAACCAAGAGCCAGCCTTCCCTTTGTTTTCATTATGTTGTATGGATGGCAACGTTTAGTTACCGTTATTGAAAGAACCGCCAAAACCATTAAAAGGTTTATTGGATATGTCCAGTGGTAACAAAGGGATTAGTTTCAGGAGTAAAATAAGAATATACAATTCATTGTTCTCATTTACATCAATGGGAGGGCATGTTGACCATGAGATTAACCCAGGGGGTGGTCCATACGTTTTCAAACTCTGCGGATAGAATTACCACCGAATAGGATCATTACTTCCACCTGAAGGAAGGAAACCTCAGTTTGCGTAGCTTTATATTTATGACACAGAGTATGAAATGAATCATAGATTAAATTCTATGAGGTAATACAACTGATGCTACTGCTGACAGGGAATTAGTACAAGAATTGCAATTGATGTTTGATGCGAACAAAGAATTAGTTAAAAGTTTTTGTTCTATCAGGAATCATATCCATTGGAATGATATTAGAGATGTACATTTCCAGTTAAAAATGAAAAGGGAAAAGGATGGAAGACAATACAATTTGCCAACTGCATCTGAAATTGCGGGTTTAATTGTTGGTGATATTGGAATTTCATAAACTGGAAAAGATGTCATTGTTCATCATTCGAAAAAGGGTCTTCAAAGAATTTCTGACTTGCATCCAAGCTTTATGGCATTAAGTTATCCAATATTATTTCTGTATGGAGAAGATGGATATACAATTGGCATTAACCATAAAGACTTTCCTGACAAAAAGTCTTCAAAGAGAAACATGCTGAGCATGAGAGAATGTTATACATTTCGATTGCAATATAGATTATGTGAAGGGCACACTCTATTGAAATCAGGTAGATTATTGCAGCAATATATCGTGGATGCATATATGGTTGTTGAAGAGGAAATATATCATTGGATTAGAAACAATCAGAAAAAATTGAAGAGTGATTTGTACAGTGGGTTGATGGATTCCATTTCAAAGGATGATGTTAATGCACAACATCTAGGGAAATCTATGTTGCTCCCTTCGTCTCACACTAGTGATGCGTTGTAACTACAACATGCATAAATAGCAAGTGCACCAGTCGCACAAAGTAATAAAGTGATGAGTGAGTATCGTTCCCACGAGGATTGGCTGTTAAGCACTAAATTTCCTAACTGTTTTCAAGTTGGAGGAACCGAATGTGTTTGGATTAATGGGAGAGATTAAATCTAAAACTAAAACAAAACTTACTAAGTATTAAAGACTAATTAATGAAAGCAAGAAATTAAACGCAAGAATAATATTAGTTTAACAAACGGTTAGGGTTTTGACTTCATTCGAACTCTATGGATGAATTCTACGGACTATGTTAATTCCACACTCACATGCACAGATTGTAAATCAAATTCTCTAAGTTGTCAGACATACCTTCTCAGGCTATGAATTCCTACTTTTCCCTATTAAACTTCCGCACCCAACAAATTGAAGAATAATAGATCCAAGTTCATTATGCTAATGGAATCCTAGATTGATTTCATTGATTCTCAAATCAATCTCTAGAATTCAATACTACAATGGTGATTACCCAAGAAGCTTAACATGATTCATTTCTCAATCTCATCATATTCATCAAATAAATTCCATTAAAAACAGAATAACCACACAATCTATGCAATAGAATATGGAAATAGCAATAATCAATTCATTAACCCATAAAAATCCGAACATAATCAAAACCCTAACCCAAAATGGGTTAGTTCATAACCAAATCAAAATACACGGCAAGAAAAACAGTAAACGTAGCATTCAACATATTGAATTAAAGAGAAAAGAAAAGATATCTCCCCTAGTTAAAGAATCCACGAGGTTTAATCTCCAATCTTCTCACTTTCTTAACAAAAATGTCAAATCTATTCTAAGGAAAAATGAAAACCAGGCGAACTCCGACCACCCTCTCAAAATGGTAAAGTTTTCCTTCTATAGTTTGCCCAAAAACCTACAACTTTCCTAAAATAAAACTGTACATTTTGAAGAAAACAAAAATCCGCAAACTTTGCCGCAGCGACAAGGTAAGTTAGAATCTCGTGTTTCACTTCCTTCGCCACGGAGAACCTTCATGAAGAATTTTGAAATTACAGAATTGCCCTCCGCTTGCTTCTTTGCTTGAATCTTCGATCTCCGATGCTTTCTCATGGGAACAAGCTTCATAGTGCTTCAATCTGTTTCAGAACTCCTCCAAATTCCAAAATCCACTCACTTTTGGGTCCAAAAACTCCAATTCGCTCATTATTTGCTCAAAATGTCCATTTTGGCCTGAAACACAAAATGTAAAGAATTAAGTAGCAATTCAGGCAAAAATGAACTAAGAAGTATCTAAAATCCAGCCAAAAAGCCTAATAAAAACAGTATAATTCTCGGATTATCAACTAGTAGTCCCTGATATCGTGTTTAGAATTATCAAGATGCAATGGCGATTTGCAGATGTTATGGATATCCAAATATTTTTCTAACGTTCACCTATAATCCCAAGTGGCCGGAGATACAATATCTACAAAATTGTATTGGACAATGTGATAAAGAAAGTAGAATAACTGCAATTTGTAGAGTTTTTGAGATCAAATTGCTTGAGATAATGCGGGAGATAGAAAAAGGTGAATATTTTGGTGAAACGATGGCAAGTAAGTATTCCAACAAATAATATTTCTACTTTTTTAACAAATTATAGTTCATTGATAATTTATGATATGAAACTATGTTATACCAACAATTATTGAACACATTATAATTGTTTCTGTCTGTTATCTACACTATCGAGTTCCAAAAGAGAGGCCTTTTACATGCTTATAAATTGGTTTTTCTACATTCCCAATATAAGAATCCCTTGGCATCCAAAATAGATGAAATTGTTTCTGCTGAAATTCCAAATAAGGAAACTGATGGTGTTGCCTTAGCAGCTGTGGAGAATCACACGATCCACGATCCGTGCGGTGATGTTAACAAGAATTCACCATATATGGAGAGAGGAAGATGAAAAAGCATTTTTCGAAGAAATTTGACAATGAAACATCTGTGGATGACAACGGATACCCAATGTATAGACGACAGAATAATGGAGCATTTGTTGAGAAAAAGGTTATCAAACTAGATAACCGTTTTGTTGTTTCTTATCATAGGAATCTTTTGGCTAAGTTTGATGCTCACATAAATATTGAGATATGTAATCAACATTGATCAATCAAGTATCTATTCAAGAATCTCAACAAAGGGCCAGACAGAACAAGAGTTTCTATGGAAATTGAAAATAATGGTCAACAGAAAATCAATGCAAGATTTTACAAGACAAAGATGAAATAAAGGCATATCCAGACTGTAGGTATGTACAAAATACATCAAATATAGTGTTTTTATATTGTTTGTTGATATTTTTTATAAATACAATATTAAGTAATTCAATCAAAAACATTACAGATATATCTCTTCTATGGAAGCTTGTTGGAGGATATTTAAGTTTGACATGTATTACAAAGAACTAGCTGTTGAAAGATTGCCATTCCACTTAGAGAACGAACAAACAGTTATTTTCGATCCAAGTTCAACTTTTGGAAAGCAAGGTTGTTATGCAAACGAAATTGACTGAATGGATGAAGTGTAATTAACGATACCACTTTGCAAGATCATTGATTTATCCTGATTTTCCAAGCGAATGGGTTTGGAAGGATACAGAAAGACAATGATCCCCACAACAAAAATCAAAGTGTATTAGCAGGGTGTATTTTGCATTTCCAGGTAGTGGTGAGAAATATTATTTGCGAATGCTTCTGAACTTATGTAATGCCCCACTTGAGGTACGTAGCTAAGTTATGGTGTATTGCTTGAATGTTTATTGTTTTGCTCTCATTTGGGTTGATATATTGTTAATATTGGTTGGTTGGCCCTTAGTTGAATTTTTGTTAAAGTTATTTTGAGAAAAATATGAAGAAAATCCCTTAAACTTTCATTAGGGGTAAAATGGTCTTTTCACTCAAAATTAGTTGAAATTGTGAGGAGTGAAAAGAGATAGAATTTCATAGAGAATGCATTAAAAATGAGGGCATTATTGTAATTGACTAAGGGACATAGATGAAATTTCTAAGAAAGAGCAAGGGCAAAATGGGAAGACATGTGTTAATTGTGAGTTAATAAGGGTTTGGGTCTAGAAAACCCTTCATTCTTCTTCTCCACCGCCAACTTCTTCTCACCACTTCCTCTCAACTCTTTTTTTCAATATTTCAAGATATTTCAAGAATTTTAGAGAGCTTTTTGAGTAGTTTGGGATAGAAACTTAATCTAAAGCACCCTAAGGTAAGGATTTTTGCTTTAGATGTGAAGTTTTGCTTATATATATATATTGAAGTCTTAGGGTTTTATTGTTTAAAGGTGTAGAGAAGAGACAAGCTATCAAAGGAAAGGAAAAGTGTTAGTGAAATCTCTCCATTACAAGGTAAGTAAATCCAACCAAGTTGAGATTCAAGAAAAGTAAATGAGTAGAGATTTATTTTAATTATGTATATATATGTTATACATACTGAGAAATTGAGATGAGATGTGTGGTTAGTCATAGTTGTTGGATATGCTTAAATTATGAGAAGTGTTTTTGAGATGTGATGAGAGGATGTAGTTTGAGATGAAGTTGGAGGAGATTGAGTAATTTCTTTGGGAGTGTTCCTTTATGACAGGAATTATAGCTATGTGAGGGAGTTTCCTCTCATTTTGGATGGTGGAAAAAAGGAGTAGAGTTATAGATAAAGTAGAGTTTGTGTATGCACATTAGTTGTTTGATGAAATGCCTTAGTGAAAAACTACCCTGTCATAGCTGTGACTTTCTATGTGATTTTTGGGCATCTTACAGATTGAATTGGGTTGAGACCAAAACATAAAAGTTATAGCCCAGTCTCTTAGCTCTAAAACGAGACCCAAATCGTAGCAATCTGATGTGTATAACTCAAGTTATGCCTTCTTGAGTGTGACCTGCGCAGAATGACAGTTTTGATGCAATATTGCATTTGTGCATTTCAAAAGTGCATTAAGTAAGAAACTTTAAGCATGAACCATCCTTATGCATTAATTGTGCATTGAGAAGTAGTTTGAGAAAGAGTAGAGAACTTTGTGAATGAGCTACTCTAAAAGTAAAGAGAATGAGAAAAATCTAAGAATGGGTTGGTGCTTTGTGAACTCCACCCGGAAGTTATGAAGAATGAGTTGGTGCTTTGTGAACTCCACCCGGAAGTTATGAAGAATGGGTTGGTGCTTTGTGAACTCCACCCGCGAGTTATGAAGAATGGGTTGGTGCTTTGTGAATTCCACCCGAAAGTTATAAAGAATGGGTTGGTGCTTTGTGAACTCCAGCCGAAAGTCACAAAGAGTGGGTTGGTGCTTTGTGAACTCCACCCGGCCATGCCTCCGGTAAGATGAGGTCGTGACATACAACGGAAAGTTAATAGAAAAGAGCTATGTGAAAGAGAAACAGAAAGAGAAAATAATGAGATGAGAAGAGTGTAAGGAAAGAATTAAGAGAAAAAGTTACAGGGACAGATGAGTAGAGGATTTACTTACTGAGCATTATTTTGTGCTCACCCCGTTGTTTCTCTTTGTGTTTGCAGGATCTAGGTGAGGACGCGGTCGGATGGGCATCGGCAAGCGAGGAGTAATAGCTACACTGTCCACTGTTTTTGATAACTTTTACAAAGGATACCTTACTTTGTATAAAGAATGATTATATGTATTAAAAGAAAATTTCAGGCCCATTTACTTTTGCTAATATAAATGTATTTTACTTGATGTATTTCTATGAGTATCCTAGTATGAAGCAGTTACTACAACTTAGTAAGATGAGCAACATCATTTGAAGATATTCGAACTATCAACAGAGAAATATTCCTTACATTCAAATAAGCATGTTATGCATTAGGATTGCTCGATGATGATAAAGAGTGGAATTATTGCTTGGATGAAGCATCAAGGTGGGCTACCAGAAGATAGTTAAGACAGCTCTTTGTAACCATTCTTGTATATAATGAAGTGGTGAGTCCAAGAGATTTGTGGAGAGCAAATGCAGAACGCCTATCAAAGACATTCCCTATATTCTTAAATAGAAAATGCAGATGACAGAATTGAGATGCACTAAGGAACAAATTCACAATCATGCATTGTTCGAGATTGATGAGCTCATGAAAAAGGGAGGAAAATCCTTGGCTGATTTCCATCTCTACCCTTTAATTCTTTACACATCCAACCCCACTCTAATGCATTCTCCTTGAAATTTCCCTGCATTTCACTCCCCACTTTTCCTGCTAATTAGTGGTAGAATGGTCAATTCACACCTAAGGCAAATTCTCTAGAAACTTCACTAGAAAAATTATCTAGCTCGTCGCCCCGACGAAAAATTCCAGAGCATACGTCGCCGTGGCGATGCTTCTTCTTTGTCGCGGCAAAGTCTGCATTTCCAAAATTCTCCAAGACTTCATAAAATTCAGGGCATTCACACAACCATATCAACATACAAACTTAGCCAAGCACCAATTTACCACATTAAGGAAAAATAAACATAAACCAAAGATGTACCTCAAAGTGGGCATTACAATTCACTTTTTTATGTAACAGACCGTACCCTAACTCTGATACCGGTCCGGCCACTTCACGCACGCGTCCTTCGTGGAAGGTATTCATGGTGCTTCCCATTTGCCTATAGCCCCTTGGGCATGGGTTCGCGCCATGGGGGAGGCGAAGAAATCCCTTTGAGAGGGGAGTGGGGGGGGGGGGGGGGGGGGAAAACCCTGCCCGGGGGGGGGGGGGGGGGGGGGGGGGGGGGGGGGGGGGGGGGGGGGGGGGGGGGGGGGGGGGGGGGGGGGGGGGGGGGGGGGGGACAATACCTGACACGAAGGACGCGTGCGTGAAGTGGCCGGGTCAGAATCAGAGTCAGGGTACGGTCTGTTACATTCTAAGCAAAAGGCAATCTGGCGTGGGAGAGTGTTTTGGGGCTGGAAAAGTTCTTTCAATGAGTGAAAATGAAATAATAAAGAATCACACACTCAATCAATTAAACTTCGTCTTTTATAGTGCAAGTTTAATTGCCCTATTCCCTTATGGAATAGGCTTGGGCTCCATCCCAAACACCCTTTGTTTCCAAACACTCCTATTTAGATATTTTAATTTTTGTTTATCATTATCTCAATTAAAATCAATTAATATATATATTAACATTTAACAATGATGATATTTATTTAAATATATGCGAACACATATTTAAATATAATCTCACTTATTTAATTTTCTAATAAATTAAATAAAGGCTACAACCTCAGCAAATTTAATTGCACTGTAAAATTACCAAAATACCATTTTGCCTAAAAAGACGAAAACACTCTTCTTTCTTTCTGGCTCTTAAATTATCTTCTATGTGTGTGACCCATAAGCTTCTATGGCATAATGGTATGTCATGACATATTCTACCATTCTCTACTATCACAATTGCCATATCAAAGTAACACTTTAACTTGCAATTCTTCTCTAACACTTCCATGTGCATTTCAAGAAGTGGTAAAGGTTCAAGTAACTAGAACCAAGCACTAAGGGCCATTTCTCTCATGGAACTAACATGACCAAGTGATATATTAAATTTTGGCATAACATTATGCATTCTTGAATACTAACATTTACACTTGGTTAAGCCCAAACATAATCTTCCTATTTCAATTTTTGCCTTTCTCTAACCCTGTTTTCAATAGGGTTTAGCCAACTCATGCATGCATTTTCTCTTTGGATTTTCATCAAACAATTCATATGCACATGCAACTACTAAGTTGGCTACACTTCCACATCTCTCTAAATCCACCAAAATTTGAGTTAAAAAAATCACTAGCTATAGCATCAAACCTGGCCCTTTTCAACAATTCTCAACACTTAAAAAATTCCATCACTAATTCTTCCATAATTCCACCAATTCACCACATACTCAAGCACCACTTCTCATGGCTGAAAATTATACATCATTCGACATAAAAAAAACAACCAACAATTCTCACATACCATCATATACAAACATTTAAAAATTCATTCAACACAAGTCTTGCTCAAATCAAGGCTAAAATTAGGTTTACTTACTTACTTTGAATGTGTGAGATGTAATATCCCACTTGAGGTACGTGTTTAAGATTTGCTGTATTAGTTAAAAGTTTATTGTTTCAATTTTAATTGAGTTTGTATGTTGAGTTGGTTGAATTGTTGCCTTGAAATTGGTTGAGTTTTGGTGAAGTTGGAAATCCAATCTTCGCCGGGGCGAAGAAGAAGCTTCGTCGCGGCGAGGAGGAGGGGTTGCACCCATGGGTAGGTTCTGCCCTGTTTCGCCGAGGCGACGAAAAGTGCTTCGCCGCGGCGACGAGCCTAAGACAAAGTTTCTTGAGTTTTCTAGAGAATTCTTCTTTTGGGACACAATGACCATTCTACCCCTAATTAGTAGGAAAAGTGGGGAGTAAAATGAAAGGAAATTTAGTAGAGAATTGGTCTGATGGGGATATATTTGTAAAGAATCAAAGGATATAGATGGAATTTCCAAGGAAGGGCAAGGGCAAAATGGGAAATGATGCTTATAATATGAAATAAAAAGGGTTAAGTGTAGAGAAACCCTTTATTTCTTCATCCACTGCCTCTTCCATTTGCCCATTTTCTCTCAATTTTCCATCAATCTTTCAAGATTTCTAAGGGTTTTAAGAGGGGTTTTGAGTAGAGATTTCACTAAAGCATCCTAAGGTAAGGATTCATGCTTTAGATGTGAGTTTTCTATAATTGTAGTGAAGGCTTATTTAGTTGTGTTTGTGGGTGGTTTGAGTTGTAGAGAGGAGACAAGATAACAAAGGGAAGGAAAAGTGCTAAAGAAGTCATCTTTTGACAAGGTAAGTAAATCCTACCAACTTGAGTTTGAATAAGCTTTGTGTAGAGATGTAGCATAATCAGTATGTAGTATGATTGATGAGAAATTGAGTTGAGATGAGTAGCTATTTTTAGTTGTGGATAGTTCCATGTATGAGAAGTGTTTTAATGTGTATTGAGAAATGGAATTTGAGATGAAGTTGAGAGATGAGGTGTAAACCTTTTGGAAGTGCTTTTCTTGACAGGGAATTATGGTGTTAGAGGGAGTTTTCCCCCATTTGGATGGCTAGAGAATGAAGTATAGTAGTAATTTTAGTAGAGTGTTTATATGCACATGAGTTGTTTGAGGAAATGCCTAAGTGAAATCTGCCCTGTCACTGCCGTAACTTTCTAAGTAATTTTTGGGCATCTTACGGTTTGAAATGGGCTGAGACCAAAAAATCCAAATTGTAGCCCTGTTTCTAAGCTTTAAAACGAGACCAAAACGTAGCAATCCGAGGTGTATAGCACAAGTTATGGCCGTTTTAGTGTGACATGCGCAGAATAACGGTTTTGAGGAAATCTGTAGTTGGCATTTCATTAGTGCATTAGGGAGCATGAGCTAGTCTACACCTTTATTTATACAATTGGGAGTAGCTTGAGATTTAGTAAAAGTTTGAATATAAGCTACTTTAAGAGTTAAGAGAAAGAGAATAGAGTAGGTTGTGCGATGGGGAACCCGTGAGAATGGGTAGAGTATTCCGCATGTACGCGCATTGAGAGAGCGGCATGAGTATCAGATAGAGAAGTGGTGTAGCCCGTGAGAGTGCATGCGGATGAGGGCTATACCCGAGTACCGAGAGAGAGATTATACACTCACATGGCCAAGGGTTCCGAATCCATACATAACCGAGTCCGATCGGCTAGAAGAGTAGAGGTCACGTAGAGTGGGAGCGAGTCCGGCCGTGCCCCCGGTAAGATGGGGTTGTGACTTACTAAAGAGAGGTAATAGAAAAGAGTTCTAAGAGAAAGAGAAGAGAAAAAAGAGAAGTACCCAAAGAGAAATGAACGAGGAGTTGTAAGGAAAGAATTAGAGAGAGAGAGTTACGGGGCTAGCATGAGTAGAGGATTTACTTACTGAGCATTATTTTAGTGCTCACCCCGTTGTTTTTCCATGTTTTGCAGGACCTAGGTGAGGACACTGTCGGATGGATGTCGGCGTTCGAGAAGGAGTGGTTACACTGTCCCTTATGTTTTTGATGACTTTTGTATATGTTATACATTTTGTGTAAAATGTATATGTTTGTAGAATATATAAATATATTTAATAAAAGAAACTTTTGGGCCCAATTTCTTTATATTATTTCATATGTATTTTATTATGAGAATTTGAGTAGTAGTGGCTATTACATGAGATCACTTCCTTTTGCTAAAAATATCTTCCTCTTGGACCTAGATCATATAAAAACCATAAGAATTTAAAAATTTAAAGTTTAATCACACTCCTTTTGCTAGAATCTTACCTTTGGATGCTTTAGGATTGAAAATCTATGAAAATCCAAGCCAAATCTTATGACTTCCCTTTGAAATTTAGTGAAGAAAATTGAGAGAAAATGGGTTAAAGGTGGCGTGAACAAGGGTTGAAAATGTGGCTAGGGTTTCTTCAATGAAACCTTATATCTAATATTATACCCATGTATTCCCATTTTGCCCTGGCACTTTCTATGAAATTCCATCTCTATCCTTTAGTCAATAACCAAAACACCCTCATTTTTATTATCTTCTTCACATTATTTTGCTTCTTTTCTTTTGCCACTTTTTCAACTAATTATGAGTGAAAATACCATTTTAACCCTAATGACGTTTCAAGGAATTTTCCTTCACATTTGGCTAAGGTAACATCAAAGAAATCTAACTAAGGGTATTAGGGCATAAATAAAATTACGTACCTTGATGTGGGTGTTACGCCATAGGAAGGTTTTGCCTGTTCCACCATGTCCATAAACAAAAAATGGTGTTCCACTTTGATTATTGATGGAATCAAGGATCGAATCGTATACATGTCTCTTGCCATTGTTGAGACCCTTGTATAAATCACTGTGCACTGTTTTCATGTTGTCGATATCATAATCTAATTCTTCAGCAATTAATCTACTTTGTGAATTCTAAAAAATGGAACAGTTCGAAATTGGCAACCCTCATTTACTCAACAATATGGTTATAGTTCTGGAGCTAATGGACCTGTCTCCTATAACACATTTGGAAGAGGTCGTGGCCAAGGAAATGGTCGAGGAAGGCCTATATGTCAAGTTTGTAACAAAATAGGACACATAGCCATCTAATGTTATCATCGTTTCAATGGGAAAGAGTGCTTATTTATATCAGCTAAAAAGGGTTTAGCCTTATAAACCCTCCCATTCTCTACACCTCATACACTTCTACTACTCTCCATTTCTCTCAATTCTTCATCCTTTTTGCTAAGGAAATTGAGGGCTTTTGGTTGGATTTTTACAAGGATTTGATCCTCAGCATCAAGAGGTAAGAATTCTTGCTCTAAACATGAGATTAATTTATATACATGTTGAATTCTTATTAAGTTTATGCTTAGGGTTTAAGAGGAAGAACAAGTCCAACAAGGATAGAGAACTTTTGTGCAATTCTTCAAGCATAAGGTAAGTAAATCCAACCCAAGTTAAGGTTTAAGCAATCAAATGATTGATATGCATGTTTATGTTTATGAGCTTGAGATTGATTGTTGAGAATAATATTATTGATGAGTTGATGGCTTTTGATGAGAAGATTTGAGCCATGAGAAGTAGAAATGAAGTTGTGGTAACCAAGTGAAGTTTGGTTACATTTAGAAAGAATTTAAGTAGAATATTTGAAGTGTTTTTCTTAGCCATGTTTAGATTTATTGTGGAGGAGTTTTGCTCCATGAATGGATGGTTAAAGAAAGAAGTAGAGATGTATCAAAAATAGAATTAAAGTATGCATGCATGATGTTTGATGAAATGCCTACGAGAAGCTTGTGCATAAGTAGAGAAACTTATTTTTGAGCAACATAGCATATTTGCATTGCATAATTGCACTTAAGAAAGAAACATAAGCATGAGCCATCCATATATATATATTTACATATGTATGAGAACTTAAAGAAAGAATAAAGAATTTTAAGAATAAAGAGAAAGAAAGAAAAGCACTAAAGAATTAAAGAAAGAAAAGTGCTAAAGAAGAGAAAAGAATAGGTTGTTGCGATGGGGAACCCGTGAGTGCTAAGAAGAAGAAATTCTCACATACACGCCACCTTAATTGAGTGGCATAAGAAGAAGAAGAATTTGTATGACCCGTAAGAGTGTATGTGGATGAAGGTTGTACCAAGAAGAATTTCCTACATGCACGCCACCTTAATTGAGTGGCATAAGAAGAAGAAAGAATTTGTACAGTCTGCAAGAGTGCATGTAGATGAGGACTATACTCACTCACACGGCCAGGGTTTCGAATCCATGCATTAACCGAATCCGATCGGCAAAGAATAAGAAAGAATAAGAGTAAGAATAAGAAAGAATAAGAAGGCTTGAGCAAGCAAAGAAAAGAAAAGAAGAGTTTGAGCAAGCAAGAAAAGAAACAGAAACAGAAATAGAAATAGAAAGAAGAAAGAAAATGCATTTCTGCATTATTGCATATGCATTTCTTTCATGCATATTACCATGAATTCCATCATGGTTAGAAAGAATAGAAAGAAAGAACAAATAAAAAGAAAGAACAACGAGAATTAGAAAGAAAGAAAGAACAGTGAGAATTAGAAATAGAGAACGAACTAAGAAAGAAAGAAGAAGAGAATTAAGTAAGGAAATAACCAACGAAGGAGTTACGGGGACAGAAGAGATAAAGGATTTACTTACTGAGCATTTTTGTGCTCACCTCGTTGTTTTTCCATGTTTTGCAGGAATTAGGTGAGCAGCGGTCGGAAGACATCGATAAGCGGAGAGAAATGGCATTATTGTCCACCATTGTAAAAGCTTGTATATATGTTATTTTGGCTATGTACAGAATAATATATATTTAGTAAAGAAAATTTTTGGGCCCATCTATTTTTCATTTGATATATGTATACTTTTATCATAGTATATTTTCTAAGTAAACTAGTAGAAAGAAGTTATTACATAGAATCAAAGTATTCTTTGATTTTTCTTCTTGGATCTTAAAGGCTAAAGAGGATCTAGCAAATCCCTCTTTAGTTTCTTGAGGTTATCTTCGTGAGGACTACTACGGTTTGATCCTACAATTGGGTCGGTAGCGAAATACGCTCAGAGACAAATTGAAGGAGCCTCCAATGAGCGAATGACTTCTTAAACTCTAAATTAATTTTCTGCAAATTCTTGTTTTGATATAAACTGTAAATTTGTGCCCTGATCTTGGTTCTATGGAACGATCCGTGTTGTTATTAATTTTTGTTTTTTGCTGCCTCAATGGATCGTTTTCTAACATAATACACTCTACGTAATCTCCTAATTATGTCAATACAATATACTGATATAATTAGGAGATTATAGGATATCAAATACATTATGAATATCCTAAGACTAACATAATTAGGAGATTACAATATATTCCTGAAATATTCAGTAAATCTCAACACTCCCCCTTAAGTTGGTGCGTAGATATCACACATGCCCAACTTGTCTAACATTTGTGAGAAAATACGTTTAGAGACAGCCTTGGTAAGAATGTCGGCCAACTAATCCTCTGATTGAATCTTGGGTAATTCAATAATCTTTTCATCCAGTTTTTCTTTGATGAAAAATCTATCTACCTCAACATGCTTCGTACGATCATGTTGAATTGGATTGTGACCAATATCACATGCTACTTTATTATCATAATATAACTGGATTGGTTGATTAGGTTTATAGCCCAAATCTTCCAAGAGAAATCCTAGCCACAAAGCTTCACAAATCTCAAGTGCCATTCCTCTAAATTCTGCTTTAGCGCTTGAGTGTGCCATAACATTCTGTTTTTTGCTTCTCCACGTGACTAGATTACCACCTACAAAAGTGAAATAACAGGAAGTAGATTGCCTATTATCCACTGCTCTAGCCCAATCAGCATCAATATATGCATTCACATTTTGGTAGTTCTTATTTTTAGTAAATAGGATTCCCTTTACAGGAGCATGTTTTAAATGCCTCAAGATACGCATGACTGCATTCATATGTTGTTCTAAGATTGTGCATGAACTGACTAACTACACTCAATGCATAAGCAAGATCTGGCCTAGTGTGAGATAAGTACATCAATATTCCTTCAAGTCACTGGTATCTCCATTTGTCAACTGGTACTTGATCAACTTCGACTCCCAATTTTAGACCTTCTTCAATTAGTGTATCAATTGGTTGACATGCTGACATACCAGTTTCTTGTAGTACATCCAAGGCATACTTTCTTTGTGATAGAAAGATACCTTTATAAGATCGAGACACTTCGATTCCGAGAAAATATTTCAAAGAACCTAGGTCTTTCATCTTGAATTCTTTTGACAAGTACTTTTGCAGAGCCTTCCTTTCTTCTGGATCATTTCCTATCACCACCTTATCATCCACATATACAATAAGTGCAGTGATTTTTCCTTGTTGTTTTTTAAGGAACAATGTGTGATCTGAATTGCTCTAATGGTAGCCAAAAAACTTCATAGCCTTGGTGAACCTCCCAAACCATGCCCTCGGAGATTGTTTTAACCCATACAGTGACTTCTTTAACTTACATACCTTTTGGCTATGTTTCCCTAGTAAAATACACCCTTGTGGAGAATCCATATAGATCTCTTCAGACAATTCTCCATGTAAGAAAGCATTCTTCACATCAAACTGTTGTAACAGCCGGTCTAGTTTTGCAGCCAAAGATAATAAGACACGTACTATGTTGATTTTGGCTATGGGTGCAAATGTCTCTGTATAGTCTATCCTATGAGTTTGAGTGTACGCTTCTACTACTAGTCTTTCTTTAAATCGTTCGATCGTACCATCAGCTTTATACTTCACAGTGTAAACCCATCGACATCCACAATCCTCTTTCCTAGTGGATGATCAGCAAGTTCCCAAGTCTCATTCTTCTGTAATGATTTAATCTTTTCATTCATTGCAGCTTTCCATTTTGGATCAGATAAGGCTTCTTACACACTGTTAGAATAGATACAGTAGATAATTGCTTCACAAATGACAGATTTGATTCTGACAAACGATAGTTAGACACATAATGGCTCATGGGGTATTTGACCTTACTAAATAGCTCAGGTTCATATGTTGGTTTAGGAATCCCTCCAGTACTCCGTGGTGGTAACTGTTTCCTAATTGGTTCAAACTCTAAAACAAGAACATTCTCAACAAATGATGGTTGTGACATACTAGGAGTGAGAGGCTCAGACTGAGAAATTTCTACGAATGGGTTTGATACCACCTCTACATCTTCAACATCCACTTCATTTTCTTGTTGAACAACAGGTCTAGTCTGAGACTCATAGTCTCGCACATCTTGAACAGCATAGTCAAGAGTCTGAATTTCTTCTTAACAATAATCCCTCTGAAGTTCAGACTCAGAAGAAAAATACATCAAATCTTCATGGAAGACAACATACATCATCACAAATGTTTGTTGAGTTGGAGGATGATAACATCAATACCCCTTTTGATGAACACCATACCCAATGAAAACACATTTCAATGCACGAGGGGACAACTTGTTGCGCTAATGTTTATGGAGGTGAACAAAGGCGATACAACCAAAAACATGAGGCGGTAAGTTTGGGATCGTTAGAGCATTCACTATGTTACTAAGAGCCTGAAAAGGTGTTTGGAACCCAATGGAACTAGAGGGTACCCGATTGATTAGGTAGGCTACAGAAGTAAGAGCTTCTTCCCAAAAAGATAACGGCATGTGAGCTTCTATTAATGAAGCACGAACGACCTCCAATAAGTGCCTATTTTTTCGCTCAACAACACCATTTTGCTGGGGTGTGTTGGGACAAGTAGTCTAATGAGTGATACCATGTATTGCCAAGTATTGTTGAAGATCTGAACTGTGATATTCTCGTTCATTGTCACTTCGGAGGACCTGAATCTGTGCATTATACTGCATATAAACAGTTTTGTGAAATCTCTGAAACAGCAAATTAACCTCCCCTTTGGATTTCATTAGACATACCCAAGTCATCCTTGTACAGTCATCAATAAAAGTAACAAACCATTGGGATCCACCTAAAGTAGTAACTTGTGATGGGCCCCAAACATCTGAATGTATAAGCATAAAAGGACTTTGACTTTTGTTTAATGTTATTGGGAATGGGACTCGATGACTTTTGGATAATTCACAAACGTCACAGCAGAAGTTACTGATATCATTTTTTTCAAACAAACTTGGAAAAAGTTTCTTCAAATAGCCGAACGAAGCATGTCTGAAGCACTGATGCCATAACCAAATGTCAGATTTTTTTTTTTATGCCTTTTAGGGTAATCTACAGTCAAAGCCTGTTGTAACATGGCAGAACTTTGTGACTCTAAATCCAAGTAATACAATTGCCCCCGTCTAATACCACAACAAATCATCTGCTTTGTTTGAATACTTTTAAACTCACAAAATTCAGGCCAAACAATCACTACACAAGATAAGCTTTTGGTTATTTTGGAGACTGACAACAAGTTATAATTTAGGGATGGGACAACTAAGACAGAATCTAAGTGTAAAGATTTTTTTAGGGTTAACGAACCTTCCCCAATGACTCGGTTAGATTCACCATTGGCAATAGAAACAAAGTTTTGTGAAGATGACTTAAGGTTAGAAACATGCCTAGAATCAAGTGTCATATGATTGGTAGCACTAGAATCAATTATCCATGCACTATTAGAAACAAATGTACACATATTTAAAGACTTACCATCATTTCCAACAGTATCTACAAATGATGAACATTGTTGGGCATTTGCTTTCTTTTCCATAATAATATCAGTAGAACTTTTCATTTTGTCGTTGTTGAGCATGTCAAGTTTAGTTGCCTCTGAGTAACTTGCTTCCAAATTTGGAACCAAGTTTCGTAGAATTTCTCCACACATCCTCCCCTGTTTTTTTGTTTGACTTTGTTGACCTTGACCTTTTTTTTTGGGAACTAGTTGACCCTTTTTTTTCACTATTTGACTTTTTTTTTTTACTTTTCCTTCTTTTTTTTTTTTTACTTTCAAAATATTATTTGTCCTTTGATTTTTTTTTTTTTTTTGACCCTTTTTTTTTTTTGTTCTCTCTTTTTTTCCCTTTAAATAAAAACTTGAGCGAGTCTCAAACACTCAAACTCTCGAAAAAAAAAAAAAAAAGAGTTCCTCGGCGCCTCCTCTGGGTAGTGGCTGGCCGGCGTCGTTCACTCCGACAGACGGACTAATGGGTTTCTCGATGACAATGGCAGTCATAGATTGTCGTTAATGCGAAGGTGACGTGGTGGTTTGATCTTCTCAGCAACGACAGCAACAGATCAGCAAGCTGGGCTTCTTCTCTGACGACGGCAGCAACAGATCGGCTCTTTTTTTTTTCGTGTGTCACACTAGGCTTCTTCACCAACGACAAAAGCAACAGAAGGGCATCAGATGGTAGCAGTAGATCGATTAATTCAGCTTTTGGTTTTCCTGGTGTTGGCGATTGGTGGCGGCAACGGCGGTGGTGAGGTGATTTTAGTGGTGTGGTTATGCTTTGTGAATCTGACGATTTGATTGGTTGTCGGGGTGTATGTTCTTGTGTGGCTGGAGTGAACAGCTACTGAGAGTGATTGGAAGTTTTTTTTTCCTGGGTATTTTTTGTTGTTTTACAGTGGTTGTTTTCTTTTGGGTATGTGGTTGAAATGTGATGGTGGTTTTGCGGTGATAGAGAAGAATTGGTTGTGTGTGTTTGGTGATGAGAGTTGCTTTGGTTGCCGACAAGTTTATTTCCCTCTTGCGGCTGAATTTGATGGCTGGAATTTGGGTTAATTACTTTTTGATTTGGATAGTTGGGTGATATTGAGACGGAAAAGGCAGTGGCGGTTTTGGTTTAATTGGTTGTTTGGTTGGTGTTTGGGTTTGATGGCAGATTGATTGTTTGGTTGTAGATGGCTGGAGTTGAAGGTTGGATTGGTTTCTAATTGGAATTTTTTTTTTTCGTATTTGTTGTTGTTTGCAACGGCCAGGATTGGTGGTTGGGCTTGATTGGATTTTTTTTTTTTTTCCTGGAGGGGTGATAGTTGGCTGGAGGTTTGTGTATTTGGTACATTTGATATGGGCAGGATGGTGTTTTCTAGTGACCAAAGTTTGGAGGATTGGGCTGGTGGGTTGGATTGGTTGTGGTCATTTTCTCCTTCTTGGATTGACGGCGATGGGATGATACTCGCCACTGATTTTTCCGAGGGTTGCTTTACAATGAGCAAATTTTTATTTTATGTTTTTTAACATCAGAGAGTGGCTTTGATACCAAGTTTGAACAAAGAATTGTAAGTTTATAATTCATATCTTTACACTCATGATTACAGGTTTTCATAGGTAGAATACACTCTACGTAATCTCTTAATTATGTCAATACAATATATCGACATAATTAGGAGATTATAAGGTATCAAATATATTATGAATATCCTAAGACTAACATAGTTAGGAGATTATATGTAAATCTCAACAAAAAGACCCTCTTATTTCGTAGCAATCAATGCATCATGTTGGTGAAAGCAAGATTAATTGCACTTAATTGAGAGAATTGTTTGTTCTCCGTACTAAAGGGGAAGCCTTTCTTTTCCTTGAATCCGTCTTCACAAGTAGTTGAGCTGACTTTTAAATTAGTAGATTGATAGTCTTTTTGCTTGATGCGATCAATAGCTTCTTGTAATGCGGATTTTGCGTCTGAATAAAGCCTAAACCAGTCTTGTAAGGCATCATAGTCTAACCTACCATCGTCAAGAAGTTGGGCAATTCGTGTACTAATGTTCGTCGCACTAGATATAGTTAGCTCAGTTGAGATGTCTACCAATTTCTTGGGATTGGCTTCGAGGGCTATAACACAAAATTTGGAATTCACAGTTGGACTACTGTGTGCAGCTTTATGACAATAACTATGAATGATATTGACGCAGCTGATTGAATAAATAAATAGAAGAAAACACATCAAAGAGGTCAAGATTGAGGAAGAGTACATTTTTTTAGGTTAAGGTATTAAAATTCGAAGCAAAATTGGATGCAACACTGGTAGGATTGAACTTGATTATATATGCTAACGTTGTTCAACAAATAATGCATTGTAAAGGAGAATCAAACGTTTTTGTTCTTTAGTTTGTCTTTAGTTTTGTTTTTGTTTTACTTTGAGGGATTTCGACCAACTATCTTTAGGTTATTTTGTCATGCAGGGAATTCTTAATTCTATTAGTAGCATATGTTTTGTTTGCGATACCTTAAAGTTTCATTGAAAGCATTGGCTAACAAAATACCCAAAGATCAACAAATGAAAGCGTAGTTTTTCACCTAAACAACACAGTGGTTAATAATTTTAAAAAACTATTTGTTTAAGATAAATTTTATTAAATTATATTATTAAAATAGGTATTTGTAAATGCTGATTGACTATTTACTATTGTTGATTGAAAGTTAACTGGCATTGATTGGTTGTTGATTGAAAACCTCTTATATATTAATACTAGATATGGGCGTTGCGCAAGTATATTTATTTAATATTTTTGGAATACGTTGTAAAAATAACTTCTATATATGTACAAGTTTTAGAGTAAATATAACTTTTATATATGTACAAAGTTGTGTTAACATAAAATTAATAATTGTACCTTTATAATTATTAATATCACTTAATATTATGAAGATCAATTATTTGAACTTAAAATTTATATTGAATTCATTTTCAGGTTGGATATTGACTGTTTTTCACATAGTATAGGATTCTTTCCAAGCTAAGGTTTGAAAACAAACTAATTTCCATTTTTATACGCTTTTTCTTGAAAATTGTTAGATTTTTGGAATGTCTATATAATGTACTTATATAATTATTGTTAGTACTCATCCAATGTGTGAAGATGGAAGAATTAAATCAAAAGTAACATGTTACGATGGAGAACAATTTTCAATCAATTAACGAGCAACACCAAAATCAAGATAAAATTGAATATAGAGAATAATACTTTTATTATAAAAGAAATAAGTACATCGCTTTTTTATACTGTGAAGTAGGTTTGGACAATATAGACTTTATTTTCTATTTTTCTTATAGTTGTTCAGTTCCTCTAGTGCATATGCATACTCTCTTTTGTTTAGGTTATAAATAACATCCATGGTAGATTCCTTGATTTGTAACAGCTGGTCAATGACTTCTGCGAATTTGTCTCTTGCAGTATGTAGATCATCCAAATTGGTCTCAACTTTTTTGAAAATATACTGCAATTCCAGCATTCCCTGAAGCATGTCTAAACCAATTACATAAACAATATATAATCAATTTTTATAAATTTATGGAAACGGTAGCATGAATGTGTAAATATAATTATCAGATGAACTCTCGACATACCAAAAAAAAAAAAAAAAATTGTGGTTTTTATATTCTTGCAAATATGTATCATGATTTTGTTTGCGATTTTGTAATTTAGGATACAAAAGATGTGGAACGTTTATACCTTCTAGTTGCCTCGGAGGAGAATTATTGTTGTTGAGGTCATTATTGTATTCGTTGTAGATTCTTCTGGTTGTGATGTTTTGTCAGCCATTTTGGAATTAAGTTTTGGAGAAGAAATGAACAATTACAGTGTATAGTATCTAAAGAAAGTTAAATGGGTGATTGTTGTCAAAGCAATATTTATAGGAGAATAGGATACGAAAAGGTGGAATATGAATAGACATCTGATAATAAATAAATGTGTCGGTCGAAAAAGGGTTAATAATTGTTGGAAAAGGTAATACGAATGTGATACCCAATATGTCAAAGGCATGTTCCTAACTCAAAATAGTCCTTTAGATGTTAATTTTATGTTAAAAAGCATAAAAGCTAACTAAGGGCAAAATAGTATATTCATTTGGAACGGTATGAATCAATTATCCATAGAAAGGCATTAGGGTCGAAATGGTCATTTTTCCTATAGATAAGCATTGAAAAAGTCAAGGATGAGTAGGCTTCATTGCATTTAATGGCATTAATTAAGTAATAATTATGTCCAGTGTGAAATGACCAAAATACCCTTATATGAAGAATTAAGGACTTATGAGTTATACAATTACATAATTGGGCCAATAGCATAATTTGGAAAATAAATGAAATATTTTCCTATAAATAGATGAAATTCGTTCAAGCCAAGGGAGAGGCATTTCTTCAACATTTCTTCCATTTTCTCTCAAACTTCCATGAAAGAAGCTTTCTTTCTCTAAGTTTTAAAGGAGTTTTGCTTATTTTTTCAAGGAGAGTAAGATAGGAGCCTTGGATCTTCAATTTGCAGGGTTTAGTAAGGATTGAAAACTTTAGTTTTGATGTGATTTGAAGATTTGAGGTAGATTTGAGGTATAATGTTATATATGTAGATTAAGGTGTACAAGAAGACAAAGGCAAAGATTTGTTGGAGGAATTCTTTAAAAGGTAAGGAAGAACCCCCCATGACTTTAGGGTTTATGCTAGGGTTGTAGATTTTTATGAAACCTTAAATTAGGCTTTAAGGCAAGAATTAGTTGATGGGAAGTGTAGTTGAACTCATTTATTCTACTTATTGCCTTGAATTCATTATACATGAAGTTATTACTATTTATGTTTTATGATTTTTAGTTTGATTGAAGAAAATGAAGTGTGGATGCTGATTGTGGCAAAACTGTAGTATTGAGGCTACATGGTTTATGGTTGCTATTAGAAGTGTGAGATGTTGTTTGCATTAGCTTACAATGTTGTAACAATAATGGATGATTATGGGAATGAAATTTTACACTTCCTTTAAGATGTTAAAGACTATTAAGGGGAGGTTTAGTTGATCCATAAATTGACTATTGGTTAATTGTCAATAGGAATTGATGTGGCATAGTTAATATGAAATTCGGATTTATAGCTTAGGGGTTTTGTTAAACCTGCTTAGTATTTTGACCATAACTTGAGTTTAAACATCGAAATGAGATGATTCTTAAAACATTAGAAAGCTAAGACACAGACCTATAATGTTTATGTTTATCCCAAGAGCCAATTCGTTTGAGAAATGGATGGAAATGGCCTAAAGTATAAACTGGTTATTAAAGTTTAAGATTTAACATGATCATGCGTATGATTATGAATTGATTATAATGTATTATTGTAATTATGCCATGTACTAAGTGTTACCCATTAGTTAGATGATCTTTGAAGATACACATGGTCATGATGTCAACGCATGATTAATGTTTATGAAATGGCATGAAGATCCATGTAATACATGTTTTAAGATGATGTATATGAGCAAGAGGTAATGTAAATGGATTGATAATCCTAGATGAATTAAAAGTATTAAGCTCCACCAAAATATGTATTTCAATGCCATAATGTTAGAGATCATATAGACATACGGGAAACGCGTAAGCATATCCTCGTATACCGTTGGGAAATGATATATGCTTTAGATGTTAAATACGCATAAGCACGCCTCTTGATGATATGGCTCTAGATGTTTGAGGCTAGATGATATGAAGTGCTTAAGATGCTAGAAAAGTCTGATCGGCTACACGTTAAATGCATCTATGCATTTAGCTGCACTATATGAGTTATGATGTTATCTAATCATGAGATGATTTATACTCATGTTAGATGATATTTAGATGTTATATCATGACATGTAATGTGCGTGTACTATCTTTACATACTTAATTGTATGTGTATGCATTGATGTTTATATAGCCATGGGATAAAATGATGAAAGACATATGAAATAGAAAGGAAAAAAAAATAAAAGGGGAAGTATCCCTAGATGTAAAAGATAAGTGATGTGTTAACAAATATGTTTAAATAAAGGTCAAATAGCACATTTAGAATGAAACGGATCATTCCTTACTGAGTGATTAGCGCTCACCCTTTT
The DNA here is from genome assembly GCF_008641045.1 of Pistacia vera. Classification (NCBI taxonomy): domain Eukaryota; kingdom Viridiplantae; phylum Streptophyta; class Magnoliopsida; order Sapindales; family Anacardiaceae; genus Pistacia; species Pistacia vera. The sequence continues at coordinate 153,702 of NW_022196327.1, forward strand.
ATTGTTGATTGCTTTGTAGGTAGACCAGAAGCGAAGGATGCTAGAGACAGCGGGGCTACACGTGAGGGGAGATGATTTATTGTCATCTCGATGTTTTTATCTTGATGTAACTAATGTAAATGATAAATATTTGTGAAACACCTTTTGGAATCTTCCACCCTATAAATATGTTTCGATTGTGTATTTTACGGATAAATTCTGAAAGTTTTGAAATTATATGTTTGGATCCTGCATGACATTTTATATGCATGTTTCGGATATTATTATTATTATCCTTACACAGGTTTGTTTTCTAAATACAACTCATTCTCCAAACATGTATCCTCAGGATTCTCATTGAGGAATATTCAGAGGATATCTGATTGGAGGGGGTTTTACAACGAAACATTAGTAGACTATCTGTATAATATTAAAGAAAATCGTAATAAATATTTTGTTAAGTGTGTAGCATATTAGTTAGGTAGCTAATAATGGTTTGGCAAGATGTTGAGTTATTATGATAAAGAAACAATGTGATTTACTAATAATAAAATCTTCTTGATACATTTTCAAAGGATGAACAATAAATATTTTGTCAAGTATCAAAATAATATTTATAGGAGTACAGGATACGAAAAGGTGGAATATAAACAAACATCTGATAATAAATTAACGTGTCGATAAAAAAAGTGTTAATAATAATTTGGATAAGGTAATACGAAATGTTAGTAGAGTATCTATACAATATTAAAGAAAATCATAATAAATATTTTGTTAATTGCACAGCATATTAGTTAGGTAGTTAATAATGGTTCGGCAAGATGTTGAGTTATTATGATAAAGAAACAATGTGATTTACTAATAATAAAATCTTATTGACACATGGTGATGGAAGCCATACATGACTTAATATATCTTATTTGAGGGTTTTTATTTAATGTCTCACCAGATTATTATCTTTGTTAGAATGACATTTTTTGGCATGATATTGAACATTCAACCTTGGCATGCATTCTAAACAAAATAAAACATGTCGGTACATGGCCCACTAAAACCGATTTCCTCTAGCCTAGAGGAATCGGTAGGTCAACCTAGGGTTTAAAAATAAATCTTGGATCTTCAAGTTATTCCTCTTCATAGCTCCTTTGTTTATTCTTCACGATCATTACAAATAATTTTCTAATAAAAAACCTATTCTAATTTACATCAGTAAAATAGAAACCTCACGTTACATACGAAGGGAGTAAGATGAGGAGAAGAAATACATGGAGATTTAAGAGAGAGAGGCAGGATACGTAGGTCCTATTTGTTTATAAAAAATTACAAACAAACCCAATAAACAATAGGTCTAAGGCTCATGTACCAGGCACCATGCAATTATCAAATAAGAACATTGCATACATTCAAAAACAATCAATTTTTGAATTGGGTGGGCTGAATTATCAAGTTACCACCTTAAACGTGCAAAATAAATATTGGCTTTAAAGGTTCAAAGACTGCAATTTAGCCTTTGTGCGAAAAACGGAAAGCAAAAACAGAACAGTAGGTTTTTTGCCACAGCGAAGAAATTCTTTGTCCTCGCAAAGTTCATGCACATATGGTCACTGCGACAAAGTTTTATTTTGCCGTGGCAATCGTGAACTTCCAATCCATTCAAGGATTAGAATACTTATGTTCGTTTGGAGGCTCCTTCGAATATCTCTGATTTCAGACAAGAACACTGTTCACTATTACTATTCACGATTACTGTTCACCGTCTACTGTTCACGGTCTACTGTTCATGTGATTTTTTGTCAATCGTTCCAAAGTAGGATCGCACTCACGAAAGTCCACTCGAAGATAATCCGAAGAACCCTTGATTATTTTGCTAAAACAATCGAGAGCTTCAAGAATCAAGAAAGAAGAACAAGAAAAGTTTTCTTCTTGAGAGAGAGAGAGATAGGGTGGCTAGGGTTTAAAATGAATGAATAATTCTCTTAATGTTTTAATTTTAAGTTGCACTTATACAGTGCAACAATTTAAACCCTATTCCACTTAGGAATAGTCATGGGCTCCAACCCTAGTTCACCCTTGCAACCAAAAAAACCCTTTATGGTATTTTAATTAATTAATTATTATTATTATTAAAATCAATTAATATATAATAATATATTAACATTCAATTAATAATAATAATTCATTTAAATATATACATAGATATATTTAAATATAATCTCACAAATTTAATTTTAATATTAAAATTAAATACAGGCAACAACTTCAACAAATTTAATTGCACTGTGAGATTACCAAAATACCCTTTCGTTCTGAAAGACGAAAACACCCTTCTCACAAATTCATTCTTAAATTATCTTCTAAGTGTATGACCCGGGGGCTCCTTATCATATCAGTAGTGAGTAGTATCGCAATTAACATCAATTAATTGTCTCACTATACACAGACCCAGATTGGCCTCTTGCAAGGCATCATGGCCACCCGATAGATTCGAATTCAGCGAAACCGCAGCCTGTCAACAATATGGTTACCATGCAATCAAATCATTTTCATCAACTGTTCTCTCATCAAGACTAAGGTACAGAAATAGTGTCAACCTTAGATATCCTCGACATGTTTATATTCAATTACTGGACCAATGACAGGAATATTAATTTGGATTGAGCATCAACTTAATCCCACTATGGCCACAGATTTAGTGTCATTGTCATTTACTAAATTACCCAGTGATATAACTTCTCCCGTACCCAAGAGTGATGAATCCTTTGTCGATCCACCATAGCCTCGATACACTTCTCAATGTAGCTAATCACTACCATATTGAAAGCTTTGAATAGAACTACGTTGGGCTAGTGTCAAACTACACCAATCGGTGCATAAGGCACTTTGGTGATCTCAAGTCTAAGGATCACATGCACCACCATCCGTTGGAGGATTTATTCCATAGACACTCGGGCTACCATCCATATGGAATCCTCTGGTGGGTCTTCCAGTGAACTTGCCTCTAGCAAGCACCCATGCGTTGCACCAGGTTGTCGGCAAACAACCTTGACAAGTGAGATCAGTCACTGCCTTTCGATAGGGTCGTTCAACACTATGATAGCCTTGCCGTATTATCTATGTCCTTGGTCAGAATAATACTAGGGCTATGGATATTTCTAGAATGGCCACCATATGTGATCATAGGGTTCTCACTATCAAGATTTGAAACACTTGATACCGTTGTCACGGTTCTACCATCCTAAGGACACATATCATTACATACACGATATAGAAGAATATGCCTTTTATTGATAAATAAACATTTATTACAGAGTCAATTTTACAATAATTGATTTGCTCTAGGGCACCTACTCTAACAGTCTCATCATGCCAGCTTGGAATAGAATAAAGAAGGATGTAATTTGCAAGGCCATTCCTACATGGAGATCTCTCGAATCCCTGACAATGTCTAGTATAGTAAATCCGCCTTATCTTATAGAAGAAATAGCCGTAAATTGCATGAACTTCAATGAACTCACAATCATGGGTCCTTTTGATGTTCTCTTTGCTTATACGATAGTCAAATTTCTTCCAAATTTGAAGGCTTTGAGCTTAAGATGGTCAGCAATAGTTGAGGATGCCCTATTGCTTATATTGGATGACCTACTAAATCTGGAAGTCTAGTCTTCTTATACAAGGTCCACTTCTTTCTCCAATGATGCCCAAAAAAATCATTAAGAAGCTAGATAAAATTATCTTGGAAAAGGTTGCTCAATTACACGAGTTCTTAACATGTATTGAGCACTCGTGCATTATGAGGTAACGTACTCGATGTGATGAAGGCTTTATGAGGTGGTACAAATATGAGGAAGGTCTATGGAAAATGGATGAGGGGGGTCTTTTGCTCTTTGATTAGGATGTTGTAAAGACTGTAATTTTAATATTTTATTTTGCTTGTATGTAATATATAGATAATATGTTGTTGAATAAGCATAGATAGAATTGGTCTATTGTGGTTTAGGTTGTCATGCTCTTAAGCTTTCGTTTTAGGTCGTGTAATACCCAAGATGTCAAAAGTATGTTCCTAACTCAAAATAGTCCTTTAAATGTTTATTTTATGTTAAAAAGCATAAAATCTAACTAAGGGCAAAATAGTCAATTCATTTGGAACGGTATGAATCAATTATCCATAAAGAGGCTTAGGGGCAAAATGGTTATTTTTCCTATGGATAAGCATTGAAAAAGTCAAGGATGAGTAGGCTTCATTGCATTTAATGGCATTAATTAAGTAATAATTATGTCTAGTGTGAAATGACCAAAATGCCCTTATATGAAGAATTAAGGACTTATGAGTTATACAATTAAAATAATTGGGCCAATTGCATAATTTTGGAAAATAAATGAAATATTTTCCTATAAATGAGATGAAATTCGTTCAAGCCAAAGGAGAGAGCCTTTCTTCAACATTTCTTCCATTTTCTCTCAAATCTTCCATGAAACAAGCTTTCTTTCTCTAGGTTTTCAAGGAGTTTTGCATAATTTTTCAAGGAGAACAAGATAGGAGCCTTGGATCTTCAATTTGAAGGGTTTAAGGTAAGGATTAAAAACTTTAGTTTTGATGTGATTTGAAGATTTGAGGTAGATGTTGAGGTATAATGTTATATATGTAGGATTAAGGTGTAAAAGAAGTCAAAGGCAAAGGATTTGTTGGAGGAAGTCTTTAAAAAGGTAAGGAAGAACCTCCCATGACTTTAGGGTTTATGCTAGGGTTTGTAGATTTTTATGAAACCTTAAATTAAGGCTTTAAGGCATAGAATTAGTTGATGGCAAGTGTAGTTGAACTCATTTATTCTACTTATTGCCTTGAATTCATTATACATGAAGTTATTGCTATTTATGTTTTATGAGTTGTTATGTTTGATTGAAGAAAATGAAGTGTGGATACTGATTGTGGCAAAAATTGTAGTATTGGAGGCCACATGGTGTTGAATGGTTGCTATTAGAAGTGTTGATGTGTTGTTTGCATTAGCTTACAATGTTATAGCAATAATGGATGATTATGGGAATGAGATTTTACACTTCCTTTAAGATGTTAAAGACTATTAAGGGGAGGTTTATTTGATCCATAAGTTAACCTATTGGTTAATGTCAATAGGAATTGATGTGGCATAGTTAATATGAAAATTCGGATTTAGTGGGCTTAGGGGTTTTGTTAACCCTGCTTCAGTATTTCGACCATAACTTGAGTTATAAAAATCGAAATGAGATGATTCTTGAAGCATTAGAAAGCTAAGACACAGACCTATAACTTTTATGTTTATGCCAAGAGCCAATTCGTTTGAGAAAAGGATGGAAAATGGCCTGAAGCATAAACTGGTTATTAAAGTTTAAGATTTAACATAATCAATTCTTATGATTATGAATTGATTATTAATGTATTATTGTAATTATGCCATGTACTAATGTTTACCCATTAGTTAGATGATCTTTGAAAGATATACATGGTCATGATGTCAATGCATGATTAATGTTATGAAATGGCATGAAGATGCAATGTAATACATGTTTTAAGATGATGTATGTGAGCAAGAGGTAATGTAAATGGATTGATAATCCATAGATGAATTAAAAGTATTAAGCTCACCAAAATATGTATTTACATGCCATAAGATGTTAGAGATGCAAATAGACATGATAGAGATGCATATAGACACGATGGAAAACGCGTAAGCATATCCTCGTATACCGGTTGAGGAAAGATGAATATATGCTTTAGATGCTAAATAACGCGTAAGCACGCCTCCCGATGATATGAGCTCTAGATGAAATTTGAGGCTAGATGATATGAAGTGCTTAAGATGCTAAGAAAGGTCCGATCGGCTAGACGTTAAATGTTTCATATGCATTTAGTTGCATTACATGAGTTATGATGTTATTTACATCATGAGATGATTTATACTCATGTTAGATGATTTTAGATGTTATGTCATGATATGTGATGTGTGTGTACACATTGATGTTTATATAGCCATGGGATAAAATGATGAAAAGCATATGAATTAGTAATAAAAGGGGAAGTATCCCTAGATGTAAAAGATAAGTGATGTGTTAACAGATATGTTTAAATAAAGATCAAATAGTACATTTAGAATGAAACGGATCATTCCTTACTGAGCGATTAGCGCTCACCCTTTCATTGTTGATTGCTTTGCAGGTAGACTAGAAGCGAGGGATGCTAGAGACAGCGGGACTACACGTGAGGGGAGATGATTTATTATCATCTCGATGTTTTTATCTTGATGTAAATATGTAAATGATAAATATTTGTGAAATACATTTGGAAGCTTCCACCCTATAAATATGTTTTGATTGTGTAATTTCTTAAAGTTTGTAAATTATAAGTTTAGATCCTGCGTGATATTTTATATGCATGTTTTGGATATTATTATTATTATCCTTATACAGATTTTTTCTAAATACAACTCGTTCTCCAGACATGTATCCTCGGGATTCTCATTGAGGGATATTCAGAGGATACCTGACTGGAGGGGGGTTTTACAGGTCGTCAACATTGTAATACTTGCATGATGATCTTCTCTCATGGGAAAAGTATTATCTGTCTACAGAATTATGTGCACATGTTAAAATTTTACTTTTTGTTGTTTCAAATTTATCTTTCGTTATTCATTAATGTTATTCAAAATGAAGTGGTTTCAAACTAATATGCAATTGAGTATTTTATATATTTCAATTCATGTTATTTATTTTGTAATTGTTATTGTGAAATTCATTTCTATTGTCAAGTTTAGTATTTGATAGAGAGATTTTGAAGGAATCTTTGAGTCTCGTTTCTTTTATACTTTGATGATAAGTTATAGTGACATTGTTCAGCTGAAGTGGTAATATAAAAGTTTTACTGTGCGCTATCATTTTGGCTTTGTAAAATTCATAAATGATGAAAAATGTTGTCGTTTAAAATGTTGTTGATGCTTAAAGAAAACATGCGGAATTAATAGGTCATATAATTTTTAAACTTCTATTGTCCTGCATAGTGATTAGAGCAATGGCGATTTGATACATTGCTTGCTGGTAATCTTGTTTGTAAGCTGCAATGAGTAGTTGTAATACTCTATTTCTATCATGCTTCCCAAATGACTATAGCCCCTTGGTCTTGGGTTCGAGTGCTGGGGAAGGCGAAAGAAATCCCTTAAGGGTGGGGGGGGGGGGGGGGATATTCCTTAGAGTCACACAGAGTGGGTTGGTGCTTTGTGAACTCCACCCGGCCGTGCCTCCAGTAAAATGGGGTCGTGACAATCATGTATGCCATGCTATGTACTCGGATTGATGTCTCATGTGTTTTGAGTACTTGTAGGAGATATCAATCGGATCCAGGTGAGCGTCATGGATGGCTGTCAAGAACATTCTTAAGCACCTGAAGAGGACTAAGGATATGTTCTTGGTTTACGGAGGGGAAGATGAGCTCATTGTAAGAGGATACAGTGATGCTAGTTTCCAAACCGACAAAGATGATTATCGATCGCAATCAGGGTTTGTATTTGGTCTCAATGGCAGTGTAGTAAGCTGGAAGAGCTCTAAGCAAAGCACTATAGCGAACTCTATAATGGAGGCTGAGTATATTGCATTATCAGATGCGGCCAAGGAGGCAGTCTGGATTAAGAAGTTTATTAATGAACTTGGTATGGTTCCTATGATTGTTGATCCTATAGACATCTATTGTGACAACAATGGACCAATTGCTCAAGCCAGGGAACCACGGTCTCATCAGAAATCCAGACACATACTCAGACGATTCCATCTCATCAGAGAGATAGTTGAGAGGAAAGACGTACAGATTAGTAAAGTGCATACTGATGACAATCTCGCAGATCCATTGACGCCTCTGTCACAGTAGAAGCATGAAAGGCACTTGAGATCATTTGGTATTAAATACATGAATGATTGGCTATAGTGCAAGTGGGAGATTGCTAGAGTAGATGCCGTAGAGCCAATCAATTATTGTAGAATTGACTCTTTGTAATAATGTTCATTAATCAATAAAAGGCATTTTATTCTATATCGCTTAAATCATTATTATTGCAATATGTATTGATATATGTCCTTAGATTGGTAGAACCATGACGAGGGTATCAAGTGTTTCAAATCTTGATAGTGAGAACCCTATGAGCACATATGGTGGCCATTCTAGAAACGTGCATAGCCCTAGTATTATTCTGAAGTAAGGGCACAGATAATACGGTAAGGCTATCATAGTGTTGAACGACTCCGTTGAAAGGCAGTGACTGATCTCATTCGTCAAGGTTGTTTGGTGACAATCTGGTGCAACACATAGGTGCTTGTTGTAGGTGAATACACCGCAGCAAGTTCACTGGACTGACCCACCAGAGGATTCCATATGGATGATAACCCTAGTGTTAATGGAACAAATCCTCTAACGAATGGTGGTGCATGTGATCCTTAGACTTGAGATCACTGCAGTACCTTGTGCACCGATTGGTGCAGTTTGACACTAGCCTAATGTAGTTATATTAAGAGCTGTCAATACGGTGGTGATTGGCTGCATCAAGGAGTGTATCAAGGCTATGGTGGATTGACAGAGGATTCATCACTCCCGAGTACAGGAGAAGTTATCTCACGGTGCAATTCAGTATATGGCAATGACACTAAGACTGTGGCCACAGTTGGATTGAGTTGTTGCTCTATCCAATTTATAATATAGGTCATTGGTCTAGAAACTGAATACATAATATCGAGAGTAACCAAAGGTTGACACTATTTCTATGCCTTCGTCTCGTCGAGATAACGTATGATGAAAGGATCGAATTGTACGGTAACCATATCATTGACAGGTAGCTACTTTGCTGAATCCGAATCCATCGGGTGGTCATGATGCCTTGTTAGGGGCCAATCTTGGTCTTTGTATCAGTGAGACGATTAATTGGTGTTAATCGCGATACTATACACTACCGATATGATAAGGAGCCTATGGGTCACACACATAGAAGATAATTTAACAGCCAGAAAGAAAGAAGGGCGTTTTCATCTTTTTGGGTGAAAGGGTATTTTGGTAATTTCACAATGCAATTAAATTTGCTGAGGTCGTAGCCTTTATTTAATTTATTAGAAAAATTAAATAAGTGAAATTACGTTTAAATATTTATTCGCATATATTTAAATAAATATCATTATTGTTAAATGTTAATATATATATTAATTGATTTTAATTGAAGATAATGATGAAATAAAATAAATATCTAATTGGGAGTGTTTGGTAACATGGGGTGTTTGGGTTGCAGCCCAAGCCTATTCCATAAGGGAATAGGGCAACTAAAATATGACTATAAAAGAAAAAGGTGTGTGTGATTTTTAATTGATTCATTCTTTGATTGAGAAAGAAAACACACAACCCCAAAAACACTCTCTCCTACGCCACATTACTTATTTTGCTTTGAAATCAAATTCTTTTGATTTTTCTTCTTTGTTCTTAAGGCTAAAAAGGATATAGCAAATCCCTCTTTAGTTCCTTGTGATTGTCTTCGTGTAGAGTTCATCGGTTCGATCCTACACTTAGGTCGGTAGTAAAACACGTTCTAAGATAAAATTGGAGGAGCCTCCAACGTGGGTATGGTTCCTAAACTTCAAACTAATTTTCTGTAGATTTTATAATGGATAAACTGTAATGTCTGTGCCCTGATTTTGGGTTCTAAGGAACGATCCATTGTTGTAAATATTTTGTTTTTCCGCTGCATAACTGGATCGCTTCCTAACAGTGTTTAGGGTAAAGGGATTGGACAATTTTTGGGTTGCAAGGAAAATAAAGCAATGATAATCTCATAAGGCTTAAATGGGTGACAAGGGAAAGATTCATTCATGGGTCAGCTGGAAAGGCTCAAACGTTCCGAAAAATGCCTAAATCATTTCCTCAATGTCTATTCCTATAATTTCGCCTCAAGCACTTCTCTACTAGGTTCTAGAGTCCACCAACATTATCAAGACTTCACCTTACCACATAAAATGTTTCTAAGCATGCCGAAATAATGAAAATGGTGGTTGAACCACTCAACAAACCTCAAGCTAAATTCAGCAAATCAACAAAAACTTGAAGCAATGCCTAACATTTTTCAACAATAAAATCCCAACAATCCTATTGTCATCATTGGCAAACACAACAAAACACGAAATTAACTAAACAAAAATAAAAAATTTCTCAAATTTCTCCTACCCCCAAACTAAAGATGACATTGTCCCCAATGTCACATTATGCACGAATTAGGAATAGAAAAACAAAATCTACAAAGGTATGAGATAGTTCCCTGATTAATCTGTGAAGTTGAAGTTTCGTTCAACAGCATGCACACCCGGTCCTTGGCTTTCTTATCACCATAATTTGTAAAAACACTTGAAATACTGTGGTGTCCACTGTGTTAGAAAAGTTCACTAACTAATATGAAAATATTACAATCCTAATCTCACCTTTACAACTACTAGGAAATTAAAACAAAATTTAAACCATCCAAAAAAAAAAAAGCAATTTAGTTCAATGTTCGAAATGAAATACAAAAACAACTAAAACAAAGAAACTAAAATACAAAAACAGGTGTTCAGGTTCATTCTTCGGCCTCCTCCTCTCCCTCGGTATCGTCCTCTTCTGAGTCGGAGCCCATCCATTCTTCTGAATCCCAGTCTGCCCATTGGAAGCTCGAAGTATCAACTTTGAGCTTGGTGAAGCAGTTGTGCTACATGTCATACATCATCTGGGTCTGCTCTGCAAGCCAATCCTGACATTTTTCCATCTGTTTCATCTGACCCAACATCTGTTGCATCATCTCCTTTAATTTGGATGTGGAACTGGATGATGTGGCAGCTTCTGTGGTTCTTTATCTTTTTGTTCCGGAGCTAGGTGCTTCACTAGGAGTATGCCTAAGTAGCTTCCGATAGTAGGCTATGTCGAGAACTGGGGCAACATGGATAAGTGGTTCATCATCCTCCTTCTGGACTCCTGCTTTAATGCACAGCTCGGTGAGGAGATGTGGGAAGGGGAAACTCCCTCACCTTGGTTGGGCTGCATTCTGTATACTATTCAAGATAATTTTCCCCACATCCTTCTTCTTTCTGATGGCAATGGAGTAAAGCAGCAATGCCTTGTCAAAAGTTATTGAACTATAAGTTACTGAACTATAATGTGTTTCCGGCATCATCCGTGCACACACAAAATACTGCCACAACCTAGCTATTAGAGTCAGATTAGTTCCCTTGATGTTCTTCTTTCCCTTTTTTGAAACCTCCCAAGGGGTATCCGGTTTTGCTATAACCTTAAGTATCTCATCCTCCTGAAATTTTTTCTTCTTAAACTCCAGATACTCATCAGGGTCAATCGAAGGCAAGTGAAAAAAATCATTGATGACCTTCGCATCAAATGGAACATCCGTAGCCCTCATAAACACATGACCGGGATCACACTCAAGGAGGTTGGCGTAAAACTCTCTTACTATCAGCTCTACAGTCGCGTGTCCGGGTTCATTCATAAATGCATTCCATTTTCGCCCTTCACTCCACTCTTCGGCATAAACAGTGGTCAAACCCCGCTCGACAATAAATCCCTCATCTTTCCTTTGGATTGCCCCTTCATATCGTTTCCGAGCCTTGTCATTCACAAATCAGTTGTCCACTTTTTTTCCTTTTCCTTTACCTTTGGATTGTGTTTTGAGTAGCATTTTCCCAATTTACAAATCAACTCAATAATTCAACTCTAAGCACCCTACGAACAACCACAATCAATCCTACAAAAACACCACACTTCCAAAAATCGCACCTAGACCCACAAACTTTGATTCTTCCCAACTTCACAAAAACCCCCAAAATTCAAACCCAAACTCCTCAATACTACACAATTCACAATCCACACTTCCTCAAACAAAATCAAAGCACAATAATACTAAAAATCCACATCTCAATCAACAATCAAAATTTTCAGATCTACAACTCTAAACCCAAAATTTGCAATTAAAAGATTAGGGAACTTGAAATCTTACCAAAACTAGGAAGTATTCACCACCAATTTAGCCAAAATCAGCCTAGATCGCAAAATCCCCTATTTCTTGAACCCACAATTTTCTTCAATTGTTCTCAAAGATCTTTGCTAAAATGAGTTGTTTTGGTGTTTAGAAAGGTGAAGGAGTGAGATATTGTGTTGGGAAATCACTAGAAAGTCTCAAGATTAAAGGTGGGAATGTTCGCTCTTGAGTGTGTTTGAAGTTTGTTGCGTTAAAAATGAAAAGTCATGTGGGTATTTATAAAATACGGTTTTCGCCGCGGCGAAGAACAAACTTCGCCGCAGTGAAGTTCTTCAATTAGTGAAAATTTTAAACCCAATCGATGCCGAGGGGAAGAGAAATTCTTCGCCGCGGCAAAATTCCCTTAGTCAAATTTTGTAAAACTCTCTCTGCCGCGGCGAAAAATTCCAGGGAGCACGTCGCCTCGGCGAAATCTAGGACTTTTTAACTTCCGTTTTGTGCAAAAATGTACTTCACCGCGGCAAAAACTGGAAAATTTTCCTTTTTCTGCCTTAGTTCGAAATTTCACCTGAAACACCCAAAAACACACAAAATCTAAATCATTCTAAATCATACTAAAACTAAACAATTTCAAATAACAAATAAATGAAAAACAATTGAAACACTTGGGTTGCCTCCCAAGAAGCGCTTGTTTATAGTTGAAAGCTTGACTTTCTCAAGTCTTCATGTCGGAATGTCAAGCCGGAGGGGGATTGAATTGCAACTCATCACCCCATCAATGCATGGCTTCAACCTCTATCCATTGACCTTAAATGTGCCATTTTCTTCATGTGATACCTCCACCGCTCCGTATGGGTACACTCTTGTAACTATGAAGGGTCCAGACCATCTAAACTTAAGTTTTCCAGGGAAAAGCCTAAGTCTAGAATTATACAACAACACTTTCTGACCCACTTCAAAGTTCTTCTTCCTGATATGCTTGTCATGCCACTTCTTGGTCTTTTCCTTGTACATCCTAGCATTCTCATACGCGTCATGATGGAACTCATCGAGTTCATTCAAAGTCAGCATCCTTTCCTCCCCAGCAGCTCGTAAGTCCATGTTTAGTTGCTTGACTGCCCAGTATGCCTTATGCTCGAGCTCTACCGGCAAGTGACATGCCTTCCTATAGACCATCCTAAATGGAGACATACCAATCGGAGTCTTAAATGCAGTGCGGTAGGCCTATAATGCATCATCTAATTTCTGTGACCAATCCTTCTTAGATGCATTATCTGTCTTCTCTAGAATTTCCTTCAGTTCTCTGTTTGACAGTTCCACTTGCCCGCTAGTCTGTGGATGGTATGGTGTTGCAACTCTATGTTTCCCTCTATATTTTCCCAATAGTGCATCTAATTGCCTGTTGCAAAAATGCGATCCTCCATCACTGATGATTGCCCGTGGTACTCCAAATCTTGAGAAAATGTTCTTTCTCACAAAATTAACCACCACCCTGGCATCATTGGACGGCAGTGCGACTGCTTCCACCCATTTCGATACATAATCCACCACTACCAAAATGTATGTGTTCCCAAAAGAATTTGGGAAAGGACCCATGAAGTCAATTCCCCACACATCAAACAGCTCAACTACTAAGATATTGTTCAACGGCATCTCATATCTCTTTGAAATATTTCCACTCCGTTGACATTGGTCACATTCCTGAACCATCCGGAAAGAATCCTTGAAAAGGGTTGGCCAATAAAACCCAGATTGAAGAACCTTGGCTGCTATCTTAGCTCCTCCAAAATGGCCACCCACTTCCCTCTCGTGACAATGCCGTAGAATAGTCTCCATTTTCTCTTCCAGGACACATCTACGTATCATCTGATCAGCACAGTGTCTATACAGAAATGGCTCTTCCCAGAAGTAATACTTAAAATCTGAGAAAAACTTCCTCTTTTATTGAAAGGTCATGCCAATTGGGAGCACTCGAGTAGTTTGCAAAATCTGCATACCATGGTGTTTCCTCCACTCTTATCAATTTCTCATCTAGGAAATTTTCTCTGATTTGGGTTTCCTCTTCATTTCCCTGAATTGGTCGTTCAATCCTTGACAAATGACCTGCCACCACATTTTCCGACCCCTTCTTATCTCGTATCTCCAACTCAAACTCTTGTAGCAATAGGATCTATCTTATTAGCCGAGGTTTCACTTCTTGCTTTGCCAATAGGTGCTCGAGTGCTGAATGGACCGTGTAGACTATTACTTTAGCACCTAGTAAATATGAACGAAATTTGTCAAAAGCAAAAACCACAGCCAACAATACTTTTTCAATGGTGTTGTAATTCAATTGTGCATCAGTGAGTGTTTTGCTAGCATACTGAATTACATGCAACACTTTGTTTTTCCTCTGTCCTAATACTACTCCTAGAGCAAAATCACTAGCATCACACATCAATTCAAATGGTAGTCCCCAATCGAGAACTGTAATAATAGGTGCAAAAACTAATAAAATTTTTAGAGTTAGAAAGGCATGCATGCATTCATCATTAAAATCAAAAGCAACATCTTTAATCAATAAATTGCAAAAGGGTTTAAAGATCTCAGAAAATCCTTGATAAACTGTCTATAAAATCCCGCATGCCCCAAGAAACTCCGAACTGCTTTAACATTTGAGGGTGGTGGTAGCTTCTCAATCACTTCTGTTTTTGCTCAATCTACTTATATGCCATCCCTTGAAATTCTATGACCGAGCACTATTCCTTCCTGAAGTGGCACTTCTCCTAGTTGACCACCAAGTTCGTTTCCTTACATCGCTGCAAAACAAGTGAAATATTAGATAAGCAATTGTCAAAAGATGAACCAACAATAGAGAAGTCATCCATGAAGACTTTTATAAACTGCTCCACCATATCACCAAAGATAGACATCGTGCATCTTTGAAATGTGGTTGGTGCATTGCATAACCCAAAGGGCATCCTTCGGTAAGCAAAGGCTCCATAGGGACACGTGAAGGTCGTCTTCTCTTGATCCTCAAGAATGATGGCAATCTAATTATATCCTGAATAACAATCCAGGAAACAGTAGTAAGTATGCCTTGCCAATCTCTCCAACATCTGATCGATGAAAGGAAGTGGGAAATGATCCTTTCTTTTTGCTTCATTTAATTTCCGGTAGTCAATGCATACTCTCCAGCCCGTGACCATCCTAGTTGGTATCAATTCATTGCTTTCATTCTTTATCACTGTGATACCTCCTTTCTTCGAAACCACTTGCACCGGGCTCACCCATGGACTATCAGAAATAGGATAAATTATGCCAGCATCTAGAAGTTTCACCACCTCCTTTCTCACCACTTCCTTCATCGAAGGATTCAGTCTCCGTTGTGGTTGCACCCTAGGCTTGACATCATCTTCCATAAGTATCTTATGCATACAAAATGGCGGAGAGATGCCTCTAATATCCGAGATAGTCCATCCAATTGCTGATTTATGTTCTTTTAATACCCGAATCAACCGCTCTTCTTCCAATTTGCTCAACCTTGAATTGATGATTACTGGGAAAGTTTCTACTTCACCAAGATACACATATTTGAGGTGGGAAGGCAAAGGCTTAAGTTCAAACTTCGGAGGTTCTTCCTTTCTTTCCTTTTCCTTCTCCTTCTCAAAATCAAATTCCTCAAATTCTAAATCTTGGCTCTCATCAATCGGTTGAAGTGCTTCCAACAATCTAGCACATTCATTCTTTGCCGACTCATCTACCTCTACTATTTTTGATTGGGCAATACAAGCTTCTAGAGGCAGATGTGGAGTGTTCTCTTCAACAGTCTCTGCTACGAGTTTATCCACCACATCAACACTAAAGCATGAATCCAACTCAGATGGAAACTTCATAGCTTCAAACACATTGAACGTTCCTGTTTTATCTTGAACTCTTAATAGTAACTTTGCTTCTTGCACATCAATAAGAACTCTCCCGATGGCCAAAAATGGTAGGCGCAAAATAAAAGGCATTTCCTTATCCTCTTCCATGTACAATACAACAAAATCCGTTGGAAAGATAATCTTGTCCACCTTCACCAACACATCTTCGACTATATCCCTCGGATGTTTAATAGATCTATCTGCAAGTTGCAACGACATGGTCGTTGGCCTCACTTCACCAATTCCCAATCTCTTGAAAATAAAAAAAGGCATTAGATTGATGCTTGCACCTAAATCACACAAAACTCGATCAAAAGTAATGTCTACTATAATGCAAGGAATAGTAAAACTCCCTGGATCTTTGAGTTTTGGGGGTACCTTCTTCTGGAGAATGGCGTTGCACTCCTCCGTGAGCATCACTATTTCCTCATCTACTAACTTCCTTTTGTTTGATAAAATCTCCTTGAGAAATTTCACGTAGCTTGGCATCTGTTGCAATGCATCTGCAAAAGGAATATTAATATGCAATTTTTTAAATATTTCAATGAACTTGGAAAACTGCTTATCCTGATTCTTCTTTTTAAGTCGTTGAGGAAAAGGCACGGGTGGAGTGTGATGTGCCAACTCTGGTGGTATTTTGGGAAATGGCAATTTCTCTTTCCTTTGTCTTTGCTGCTCTTCCCTCTTTTGTTCCTCTTCCCTAGGGCTGGTTGGTTTCTCTTCAGCAACTATTTCTTCATCAAGTTCCTCATTGGATTCTTCCTTTTCCTTTGATGGGCTTTCTTCTTCCCCTGATTTTTCCACTTCTTCTAACAATATCCCACTTCTCAGAGTTATTGTATTTGCTTCCTCACGTGGGTTAGTAACAGTGTTGCTCTATAGTGAGCCCTATGGTCTCTTATTTAACTTATCAGCCAATTGACCCACTTGTACCTCCAAGTTCTAAATAGACGCCCCTTGATTTCTAAAATTCGTCCGCGTCTCATTCATAAAACCTATGGTCTCTTGTATAAACTTTCCAAACATGTCCTCCAATTTTGTCACTCTTTGCTCTCCTGGTTGATTGTTCACCCCTGCTTGGTTGTTTGGCATTCCTCTTTGGTTCCATTGATTGTTTTGCTGATTATGTTGGTTTTGATTGTCCCAAGATAGGTTCGGATGATTCCTCCAACCAGGATTATATGTGTTGGAGTACAGGTTGTCCAGTTGCCTTTGATTTCCTACCAACTAGTTAACCTGCTCCGATGATGAAGATGCTGAAGCAAACGTGTTCCCCACTTGACATTCACTGCTCACATGACTACCTGCACAAAATTCACAAGTTAGTTGAGGTGCTTGAATGGAATTTACCTGCATACTTCCTAACTGTTTCTGAAGTGCTGTCAGTTGGCTGAAATGGTTGTATATGCATCAACTTCATGAAGAGCCATAGATTTCTTCGGTTGCACCCTCTCATTAGTTCTTTGATAATTGTTGCTTGCTAGAACTTCAAGCAACTCATGAGCTTCTTCTGTGTCTTATTTTGCAGTGCTCCTCCCGAGGCTGCATCCACTATAGTTTGCACATTAACCATCAATCTGTTATAAAATGTTTGGACTTGCATCCAAACTGGCAACCCATGATGTGGACACCTCCTTAGTAATTCTTTGTATCTCCCCCAAGCTTCATACAATGATTCTGACTCTTCCTATAGAAACAATGTGATGTCATTTCTCAGCTTTGCTGATTTTGCTGGAGGAAAGAATTTGGTCAGGAACTTCTATGCTAAATCATTCCATGTTGTGATCGTTCCTGATGGTAGTGCCATTAACCATCTTTTTGCCTTATCCCTCAATGAAAATGAGAACAGTCTCAATCTGATGGCATCATCTGACACTGTGTTTGACTTGAAAGTATCACAAATCTCCAAAAAATTGGCAATGAGTAGATTTGGATCTTCCTTCAAATCTCCTTTAAACTATACCGACTGCTAGATCATCTGGATGATTGTCGGCTTTATCTCGAAGTTGTTGGATTGTACCACTGGCCTAGTAATACTCGACCCACTACCTTGAAATGTGGGAACTGAGAATTCCCTTAGTGTTCCATTTTTTGCCATCTCAACAACTATGGCTTCTGGTTCAACTGTAGCCTCTCGTTCTCTTCTCTCTCTATTTAGTCTTCTAGTGGTTCTTTCAATTTCAGGATCAACAAGAACCACTAGCTGACGTCTTGCTCTTCGCATAAACTACACAGAAAGATAGAAAAAGTGAGATCACAAACCAACCGAAGAGAACAACAAAAATTAAACAAACAACAATTAAAACAAAAATAAACTCCAATCTAGCTAACATAAGAAAACTCAATGTTAATACAAAACTCAATCCCCAGCAACGATGCCAAAAACTTGATGCGTTGTTACTACAACATGCAATAATAACAAGTGCACTAGTCGCACAAAGTAATAAAGTGGTGAGTGAGTATCGTTCCCACGAGGATTGGTTGTTAAGCACTAAATTTCCTAACTGTTTTCAAGTTGAAGGAACCGAATTTGTTTGGATTAATTGGAGAGATTAAAACTAAAACTAAAACTAAACTTACTAAGTATTAAAAATAATTAATGAGAGCAAGAATTAAAAGCGAGAGTAATATCAATTTAACAAACGGTTAGGATTTTGACTTCATTCGGACTCTATGGATGAATTCTACAGATTATGCTATTTTCACACTCACATGCACGGATTGTAAATCGAATTCTCTAAGTTGTCAAACATACCTTCTTAGGCTATGAATTCCTACTTTTCCCTATTAAACTTCTGCACCTAACAATTTGAAGAATAATAATTCCAAGTTCATTAAGCTAAAGGAATCCTAGATTAATTTCATTGATTCTCAAATCTATCTCTAGCATTCAATACTACAATGGTCATTACCCAAGAAGCTCAACATGATTCATTTCTCAATCTCATCATATTCATCAAATAAAATCAATAAAACCAGAATAACCACACAATCTGTGCAATAGAATATAAAAATAACCATAATCACTTGATTAACCCATAGAAATCTGAGTTACATCAAAACCCTAATCCAAAACGGGTTAGCTCATAACTAAATCAAAATAACAGCAAGAAAAACAATAAACACAATATTCAGCATATTGAAATGCAAAGAAAAGAGTAGAGATCTCCCCTAGTTGAAGAATCCACAAGATTCAAGCTCAAATCTTCTCTCTAAATGTCAAATCTATTCAAAACTCAATCAAAACCAGACAAACCTAGACGAACCCCCCTCAAAATGATAAAGTTTCTCTTAAATAGCTCGCCCAAAAGACCTAAAACTTTCCTAAATTAAAACTATGTGTTTTGAAGAAAACTAAAATTCACAGACTTTGCCGCGACGAAGAAAGAATTTCGCCACAGCGACAAACTAAAGCTGAATCTCATTCTTAGCTGCTTTTGCTACAGTGAAGAATGACCTTCACTGCGGCGAACCTTCTTGGAAAATTCTACATTTACCGAAATGCCCTCCACTTGCTTCCTTGCATGAATCTTCGATCCTCGATGCTTTCCCATTGGAACAAGCTTCATAGTGCCTTAACTCTACTTCAAAACTTTCCCAAAATTTGAGATTTGTTGACTTCTGAATCCAAAAACTCCAATTCGCTCCTTATTTGCTAAAAATGCACGTTTCGGCCTGAAACATAAAATAAAAAGAATTAAGTAGCAATTCAGGCATAAACAAGCTAAGAAGTATCTAAAATCCGGCCAAAAAGCTTAAATAAAATAGTATAATTCTTGGATTATCACCTTCCTTCTCCAATATTAAGTAACCATTTGTCAAAAACTTCAAGTTATCCAATTCTGTTGGGTTCACCAAGTTTGTCTTCAACCTCATGTTCTCTATAAGTGTCAACACTGTTGCATGTTTCCAAAGGGAAGATGACAATAAATAGGCCTGTATTATATCATGTTTTTTCCCTTTTGGTATAACTGGTAGAATCTGTCTAAAATCACCACCCAGGGCAACGATGAGGCCTCCAAATATTCTATCTACGTTTGATTGATCTTTTTCAGACAAAATATCTTTCAAAGTTTTGTCAAGAGCTTCAAAGCAATACCTGTTTGCCATGGGTGCTTCCTCCCAAATGATCAAAGCTGTTTGTGCAAGTAGTTTTGCCAATTATGTCCCCTTTTTGATATCACATGTACTTTCCTCAATGATATCTAAAGGAATTCAAAAATGTGAATGTGTTGTTCTTCCAACAAATAGCAGCAATGCAACAATTCCTGATGTAGCTACAACTAGTACAATTTTACCCTCGGATCTTAATTTGGCCATGATTGTTGACCATATGTAATATACCCTCTAGCTAGTAATTCTTTAAGAAATATATGATAAAATCCACTAAATAACTTTGTAAACATATATATACATAGAGGTATATAATGTAAAATCCAAAAATTCTAATTTTAATTCATATAAATATATACACAAAATAACTGATATACTTTAATAGGTACAAGGTAGTCTTGAACAGTGCTGCCAAACTCTTCCGCTTCTTGACGTCCCATCCGACCATAAATCATCTAGTGCATGCAAGACAATAGAAATAATGGAGTGAGCACTAATTGCTCAGTAAGCAAACCAAACTACATTACTGTTCTTCCTCCGTTACTCATGTTTTGAGTTTCCTTTTCTCACTTTAATCCTTGCTAATATTCTTCATTCTTTTCTGATATTCTACATTCTTTTTTGATACTCTGATTTGCTACTTATCAACGTGCAAAGACAATGAATAAAACTGCACATCGTCAAGCACATAAGAAATACTGAATCATGTAAGTAGCATAATACATATGCAGAATAATAAACTTTCCTGAGAAAAGAGCTTTCTTTTCTTTTCTGTTATTTGTCGCTTATGTTGTATCTCTTTCTTTTCTTTTCTTTTCTTTCTTCTATTCTGGTTTGTCGATCGGACTACGTTGATGCATGAATTTGGAACCCTGGCCATGTGAGTAGGTACAGTCTTCATCTACATACACTACTGATAGACTGTACAAATATTGTATCTCTCTACTGTGGCTGCTCGCTTGTGGCGGCGTGCATGTAGGTATGCTCTGCTGGGTACAGTCCTCATCCATATACACTACTGACGGACTGTACAAATACTGTATCTCTCTGCTGTGGCTGCTTGCATGTGGCGGCATGCATGTGGGCATCTCTGTCACTCACGGGTTCCCCATCGCAAAAACCTTAAAACATAGCATGCTGTAGAAAGAGAATAGAAAGAGATACTATACACATTTCAACATGAATTTCCAAGCTATGGAAATTCTACACTTGCATTCTTTAGTAAATGAGAAAATATACATACTTGCATGTTAGCTTAAAAGAAAATTACTAGCCGTTTTCTTTTTCTTTCTCTCATTCTTTGCTAACATATTCTTTCATATTCTCATTTACTAAATCAAGGCTATATATATAATCATATGCACAATATATGCATGATCAAGCCTGTAACGCCCAACATGGAGATACATGATTTAAATTATATTTTATAGCCCTTAGTTAATTTTTGTTAGAATTATTTTAAGAGAATATGAAGAAAATGCCTTAAACTTGCATTAAGGGTAAAATGGTCTTTTCACTCAAAATTAGTTGAAAAAGTGGGAAGTGAAAAGAGAGAGAATTTCATAGAGAATACAATAAAAATGAGGGCATTATGATAATTGACTAAGGGACATAGATGGAATTTTTAAGAAAGAGTAAGGGCAAAATGGGAAAATGCATTTATAAAATAAGATGATAAGGGTTTGTAACCCTTATTTCCTTCATTCCACTGCCACACTACTCCTCCATTTTCTCTCAAATTTTCATTCACTCCTCCAAGGATTTTGAGGGCTTTTGAGTGAGTTTTTAATAGGGTTTTGATTTTAGGCTTCAAAAGGTAAGGATTTTTGCTCTTTATCTATGATTTATTTGTCTAAAAGTTGAGTTCTTATGAAGTTTATGCTCAGGGGTAGAAGAAGTTTTGAATCCAACAAGACTAGAGAGCTTAGTAGAGACTACTCAAGCATAAGGTAAGTAAATTCCACTCAAAATCCAATTCAAGTTAAAGTTTAAGAAAATCAAGTGTGTAAAGATTTCTTTTAAGCATGCATATGTTATGATTATTGAGAAATTGAGATGAGATTGATGATTAACTATGCTTGTTGTTGGATATATTTGAATATGAGAAGTGTATGTGATGATATGATGATAGGTTGAAATTGACAAGTGAGATCAGTCACTGCCTTTCGACAAGGTCGTTCAACACTATGATAGCCTTACCGTATTATCTGTGCCCTTACTTCAGAATAATACTGGGGCTACGGACGTTTCTAGAATGGCCACCATATGTGCTCATAGGGTTCTCACTATCAAGATTTGAAATTATGATTACCCTCATCACGATTCTACCATTCTAAGGACATATATAATACATATTGCAATAATAATGATTTACGCGATATAGATAAAATACCTTTTATTGATTAATGAACATTATTACAAAGAGTCAATTCTAAAATAATGATTGGCTCTAGCACACTACTAACAATCTCTCACTTGCACTATGCCAATCATTCATGCACTAACATTGAATGACCCAAGTGCCTGCACTAAGCCAGTCATCATGCATCAACATTGATGACCCAAGTGCCCATCATGTTCTAATACAACAGAAACTTCAATAGTGGGTTAGTAGGTATTCTGCAAATCTGCACATTCCCTTTCTTATCGATCCTTCAGATCAGATTGAATCAACTAAGTAAGTGTTTGGATACTGGTGAGACCATGATTTCTCAGCCACAAAAAGCTCCATTGTTATCGTAGTACAAATATCTGGATTAGCAATGCTTGAAATCAAATCAAGTTTAGTAATGAACTTCGATCCAAACCGCCTACATGGCAGCATTAAAATGCAATACACTTAGCATCAATTTGTAGAATTCACTACAGTACACTGATTTAAGCTCTTCTAGCTCACTGCAGTTACATTGAGACAAAATGTTTAATCCCAAATTGCGTACTATAATCATCCTTTTCTGTTTGAAATAGAGTCACTTTATCTTACAGTGAGCTCATTTTTCCTCCATAATCCAAGATATATATTCTTAAGCCCTTTCAAGTACTTAAGAATGTCCATCGACACTCATCTAGTGTCATTCACTTGGATTTAGTTGATATCTTCTACTAGTGCTGAATGCACATAAGACATCAATCTAAGTACATAACATATTGCTCACTTGAGCATGATTGGAACCACTACTAGTGCTGAATGCACATTAGATATCAATCTGAGCATACAAGATGGATCCACTGTGTGAAGCATGTGGGATCGTCTTCATTCTATCTCTCTCTTTGTGGGGTTAAGGACACATATCCTTACCGAGATAGACACCATATGCCATCAGAAGAAATCCCTTCTTGGATTTTCTCTATACTGAATGCGTTCAGTATCTTGTCTATGTACTCTGACTTAGTTTGAGCAACCTACATGATCTATCACAATAAATCTTTAATTCCAAGGATGTAGGCTGCTTCCCCTAAGTCCTTATAGAGAAGCACTTGGATAACAAGTCTTACTGACTGCAGTTTGGTATACGTTCCGATCAGAAGTATGTCATCGACATATGACATTGGGAATGCTACTGCACTCCAACTCACTTTCTTGTAAACCTAGGGCTCATCTTCGTTCTTGATAAAACCGAATTCTTTTACAGTTTTCAAAACGAATGTTCCAACTCCTTGAAGCTTGCTTGAGTCCATAAATGGATCACTGTGTTGGAATAGGTACCCTAGAGCCAATCATTATTATGGAATTGACTCTTTGAATAATGTACATTAATCAATAAAAGGCATTTATTCTATATCGCGTAAATCATTATTATTGCAATATGTATTGATATATGTCCTAGAATAGTAGTACGTGACAAGGGTATCAAGTGTTTCAAATCTTGATAGTGAGAACCCTATGAGCACATATGGTGGTCTTCTTAGAAACATCCGTAGTCCCAGGATTATTCTGAAGTAAGGGCACAGATAATACGGTAAGGCTATCATAGTGTGAACGATCCTGTCGAAAGGCAGTGACTGATCTCACTTGTCAAGGTTGTTTGGTGACAACCTGATGCAAACATGGGTGCTTGCTGTAGGCGATACACCACAGCAAGTTCACTGAATGACCCACGAGAGATTCCATATGGATGGTAACCCCAGTGTTATGGAACAAATCCTCTAACGAATGGTGTGCCTGTGATCCTTAGACTTGAGATCAGGAGTGCCTGTTGCACCGATTGGTATAGTTTGACACTAGCCTAAAGCAGTTTTTCAGAGCTGTCAATACGGTGTGTGATGGCTACATCAATGAGTGTATCAAGACTATGGTGGATTGACAAGAGATTCATCACTCCCGGGTATGGGAGAAAGTTATCTCACAGCGCAATTCAGTATATGACAATGACACTAAAACTGTGGCCACGGTGGGATTGAGTTGTTGCTCTATCTAGTTTATAATAGGGTCATTGGTCCAGAAACTGAATAATAATATCGAGAGTAATCGAAGGTTGACACTATTTCTATGCCTTCGTCTCGTTGAGATAAGTATGATGAAAGGATCGAATTGCACGGTAACCATATCGTTGACAGGTAGTATTTGCTGAATCTGAATCTATGGGTGGCCATGTGCCTTGCTAAGGGCCAATCTTGGTCTGTGTATTATTGAGACAATTAATTGGTGTTAATCGTGATACTATACACTACGATATGATGAGGAGCTATGGGTCAACACACATAGAAGACATTTAAGATCAAGAAGAAAGAAGGCATTTTCGTCTTTTAAGGCAAAAGGGTTTTTTGGTATTTCATAGTGGCAATTAAATTTGCTGAGGTCGTGACTTTATTTAATTTATTAGAAAAATAAATAATGGAAATACGTTTAAAGGTGTTCGCACATTTAAATATATATTCATTATTGTTATATATATATATATAATATATATATATATTATATATATATATATATATATATATATATTATAATAAAATAATTGATTTTAATTGAGATAATGATGGAAAAATAAAATATAATTGGGAGTGTTGGCAATATGGGGCGTTTGGGTTGGAGCCCAAGCTATTCCGTATGGGATTAGGGCAAATTGATTAACTATAAAAGGAAAAGTGTGGGTGTTAATAATTAATTAATTGATTTCTCTTGAAATTAAAACACACACAGTAGCCCCATCTCCTCCACGCAGTTTTGGGTTTAGCCTAAATCAAATTCCTTTGATTTGCTTTTTTCTTAATCTTGAAGCCAAGAGGATCTAGCAAATCCCTCTTTGGTTCTTTGAGATTGTCTTCGTGTGACTACGTGGTTCGATCCTACACTTGGATCGGTAGCAAACATTCATTGACAAATTTGGAGGAGCTCCAACATGCGTTTGTTTTCTTAAACTTAGATTATTTTTTGCAGATTTTATTTTAATATGAATTGTAAAATATACCCTTGATCTTGGCTCATGTAAACGATCTCTATATTATATTTCTTTTGTTTCCACTGTGTATATGGGACCGTTTACTAACACTCTGCAACTTGCATACCTTATTGGCTGACTATCAGAACGAAACCATCAGGTTGTGTCATGGACACATCCTTCAAGGTTTCCGTTCAGGAAAGCAGTTTTGACATCCATTTGCCAATCTCATAGTCATGATTGCAGCAATTGCAAGCATCATCGGATGGATTTAATCATGGCAACCGGGAAAAGGTTTCTCATAGTCAATGCATGAATTTGTTTGAAACCTTTGGCAACCAGTCGTGCTTTATAAGTATGCACTGCCCATTGTCATTTTTCTTCTTGAAGACCCATTTACATCCTGTGGGTTTTACCCATTAGGTGGTTCCACCAGAGACCATACTGGTTCTGGTACATGGAGTCCATCTCAGATTTTATGGCTTCAAGCCATTTAACGGAATCTGGATCCAATATAGCGTCTTCGTAGGTTCTGGTTCATTGTCTTGGTAGACCAGTACGTCACCATGTTGAGTCACAAGATACCGTATCTCTGGGCTCATGGCGTACTCTCTCAGATCTACGTAGCTCCTGTGCTACCTGAGGTGGTTCACTTTGATCCACAAGTTGTGGAGTAACTCTCATGATGTCAACCACTTTCTATGGCACATCATCCCGTCTTCGTTAGTATATCTTGTGGTTCTAGAACTCATCGAGTTCATTTTCTCTCACTAGTATTCTTAGAAAATATTCCTTTTCTAGGAAGACACCAGAATGAGCAACAAAATTTTGTGCTCTTCCAGGTTGGTAGAAGTAGTATCCTTTTGGTCTTCTTGGATACCCCACAAATATACATTTACAGGATTTTGGGCCCAGCGTTCGAAGTCAATTTCTTAACATAAGCTTCTCAACCCAAATCCTTAGTAAGACAAGTTAGGCTTTCGCCCACTCCATAGTTCATATGGAGTCTTATCTACAGATTTGACGGCACACAGTTCAAAACGGAGTCGCAGTCTCTAGGGCATAACCCTAGAACGATACAGGTAAATCACTAAAACTCATCATGGACCTAACCATGTCAAGTAAGGTCCTATTTCTCCTTTCTGACACTCCATTGTGTTGGGGGGTATAAGGAGGGGTGAGTTATGATACTATCCCACATCCCTTCAGGTATGTTTAGCTCAACTTACCAAAGTTGGCATAATTGTCATTTTTGAGATTATCCTTATTGTCTTCTTAAGAACATTATTATGAAACAGTTCCATAAAGAAATATTTACAATCAAGGACAATAATCCATTAGTAAACTAATATTCTCATTGTCCTAAGTGGACAAAGAAATATAATTTCCATAAACTGAAGAAAAATCAAAATGATCCACGAGTCTAAGAAACAAGCCCATTGGCTAAAATCAGACGATAAGATCCTACAGCAAATGTAGCAGCATGCTTCATTTCCACTGGTAGGCCACCTCTCCCTCCAGAACAATCTACTCTACCGTAGTTCCTGCACATCAATCAATGTAGAACACATCTTGGGTCAACAGTTTACAAGAGAAGTTAATCTGAAAACTTACCTGACGAAGAAGTAAAATTCTTCCTCCCTGCTAGGAAGGCCTTGCATGTTTCCTCCAATGGCTGGGATTCCCACAGTGAGGACAAACGCATTTCCTTTCTGAACTGTTATTTCCATGACTTCTGAGCCCTTTCCTTTTCACTTGAGTTGGTTTAAACCAACGTCAATGTTTCTAACATTTTCATGGCCTGAATCAGTAGCCTTCAACAAATCCAGAAGCTCGGAAAGGGTATTCTTCTTATCTTCCTCAATAAAGTCATAGACAAATTGAGAATAAGAATCTGGCAAAGACTGTAATATTAGGTTTATCATTAAACCTTCATTAAGTCCACATCCCAAAATCTCAAGCTTATTCATATACTCGGTCCACTTAAGTATATGATCGCCAATTTTGGTACCCTCTTCCATCCTACATCTGAATAACGACCGAGACACCATATGCTTCTCATTTCTTCGAAGAAAATGAAGAATAGAAGCTAAATCCATTTTCTGGCACTACTGTCACAGTAATGGAGCCATTGATGCAAGCATAATGTATCTAGTCATTTCTGCTTTTGCATCATGTGTATGCTTCACATATACATACCCAGTCTTATGGATAGAACAATCAGCAGGCTCTGGTGATAGAGCTTGCTCAATGGTGTATAATCTATCGATTGACTGAAGTATATTATTTATACTTCTATACCAGTCAACGAAATTTTCACCATTCCATTTCTCTCCCAGTTTGGTAATTTGTCACAGTGATGTTGGGATCATTTTGCTCAATTTTAAGTGAATCTACAAGTGCAGAATAAGTAACCGTTATTACCATGTTCATTATTGTTTAATATGGTCTTTTATTAAACGAAGCTCCCACTATTTTACTCAAGTCAATAGCCTCATTATTAACTCGGGAAAGCCCGTTGGCTTTCCTAGTGGACCGAGATCCCATCCTGCCCATTTCAAACTTTCACTTTGGCGAACAAGCCAAAATGAGTTGATTAGGTAGGCCAACAAACTTAATCCACACCAGTTGATAGCTCCTACTATCAACAAGCCAATCACACAATCCAATGGACACTACATGCCATCATCCTCAAGTGTGATTCTCAGTATCAGTAGAGTGGACACTACATGTCACCACGTACACATAATAAGTGTACTGCTCTACTATGCCTATCACGCGTTTATCAACCTTCGCTTTGGCGAACAAGCAAAACCGTCATTTTAAGTCGACCCATCACCATTAAGGAAAACTCCAATGCATTTTAACCTCCCACTGGTATAAGTGTACCCTTTGTTTTGGCGAACAAGGTTTCAACGAACAGTGGTTTGATTAAAACCATAGTGATGGAAAGCTTATGTGACTTAATATACTTTAATTAAAGGTTTCGTTATTTAACGTCTCACCAGATTATTATCTTTGTTAGAATGACATTGTTTGGCATGTTATTCAACATTCAACCTTAGCATGCATTCTAAGCAAAAATTAAACGTGTCGGTACATGGCCCAACTAAAACCGATTTCCTCGAGCCTAGAGGAATCGGTGGGTCACCTAGGGGTCCTATAATAAAAATTGAGTCTTCAAGTATGATGTCTCTTCCTTGATCCGTCTTCAAGTACATTACAAAAGCATCATTCTAAATTTAAATTTATCTTAAACTAATTTTACATCAACAAATTTAGAAACCTCGATTTACATTCGAGGGGAATGAGATGAGAAAAGAATGTACATCAAGAAAAGGAGAGAAGGTAGGACACGCAGGCCCTATTTAAAATATTACAACCATACATACCCAAAATAATTTAAAACATTCACCCTTAAGTCTAAGGCTCATGTACGGGGCACCATGCAATATACAAGCAAGTACAAAGCATACACTTCAAAAACAATCACTTTTTTGAGTCGGGTGGGTTATATATTAATTACCCTCTTAAATGTGTAGAATGTACATTGGCTTTACAGGTTATTAAAAATTGCAGATTATTCCCTTCACGGAAAAATGCAGAATTTGGGAAAGCTACAGACTTCGCCGCAGCGAAACCTGGAAATCCCCAAATCGCAAGTTCGCGTTTTTTTTGCAGTTTTTGTGTATAAACACGAATCCAAATCAAATCAAACGCACACACGTTCAACCAGGATATTAAGCAACCAATATAACATTCATCAACACATTATTAAACCAATTTAACAATTGATTCATTCAATCAATAGTGGATTTACAGATTTTTCAGATTTAACAAAATCTAGGTTTTCATGGCAGATTCAACAAGGCAACATGTTATCAACAAAAACATGTAATCAACCATTCATAAAAACTGTAAAATCTGGTACCCTAGGCTCTGATACCACTGTTAGGAAACGACTCAATTGCGCAGCAGAAAACAAAAATTTTTACAACCACGGATCATTCCTTAGAACCCAAAATCAGGGTATAGAAATCACAATTTATATAAATATCAAGAATCTATAGAAAAGTAAAGCTAAGGTTTAGATTCCTACCCACGTTGGAGGCTCCACCAAATATTGTCTTTGAATGTGTTTGCTACCGATCCAAGTGTAGGATCGAACCGTAGAAGTCCACACGAAGACAATCAGAAGGAACCAATGAGAGATTTGCTAGATCCTCCTTGGCCTTAAGAGATCAAGAAGAAAAAAACAAAAGTTTGATTTTGGCACAAACCAAAAATTGGTGTGGGAGAGTGTTTTCTTTGTGTTGTGTGTTTTCTTTTCTCTCAAAAAGGCCAAATAAAAAAATCATTAACAAATCACACAAACACTATTCCTTTTATAGGCAAACCAAGTTGCCCTATTCCCACATGGAATGGGCTTGGGCTCCAACCCAAACACCCCATGTTGCCAAATACTCCCAATTAGATATTTTAATTTAATTCATCATTATCTCAATTAAAATCAATTAATATTTAATTAACATTAACAATAATGATGATTTAATTAAATATGTGCGGACACACATTTAACCGTAATTTCACTGATTTAATTTTTCTAACAAATTAAATAAAGGCTACGACCCCAACAAATTTAATTGCACTGTGAAATTACCAAAATACCCTTTCACCCAAAAAGATGAAAACGCCATTCTATCTTCCTGGCTCTTGAATTATCTTCTATGTGTGTGACCCATAGGCTCCTTATCATACCGACAGTGTATAGTATCGGGATTAACACCAATTAATCGTCTCACTAATACACAGACCAAGATTGGCCCCTAGCAAGGCATCATGGCCACCCGATAGATTCGGATTCAGCAAAGTAGCTACCTGTCAAAGATATGATTACCGTGCAATTCGATCCTTTCATCATACGTTATCTCGACGAGACGAAGGCATATAAATAGTGTCAACCTTCGGTTACTCTCGATATTATGTATTAAGTTTTTGGACCAATGACCTGTATTATAAATCGGATAGAGCAACAACTCAATCCCACTGTGGCCACAGTTTTAGTGTCATTGCCATATACTGAATTGCGAAGTGAGATAACTTCTCCATACCTGGGAGTGATGAATCCTCTGTCAATCCACCATAGTCTTGATACACTCCTTGATGCAGCCAATCACCATCGTATTGACAGCTTTGAATAGAACTACGTTAGGCTAGGGTCAAACTGCACCAATCGGTGCACAAGGCGCTCTGGTGATCTCAAGTCTAAGGATCACATGTACCACCATTCGTTAGAGGATTTGTTCCATAGACACTGGGGTTACCATCCATATGGAATCCTCTGGTGGGTCAATCCAATGAACTTGCTGCGGTATATCCGCCTACAGCAAGCACCCATGTGTTGCACCAGGTTGTCACCAAACAACCTTGACAAGTGAGATCAGTCACTGCCTTTCGACAAGGTCGTTCAACACTATGATAGTCTTACCGTATTATCTGTGCCCTTACTTCAGAATAATACTGGGGCTACGGACGTTTCTAGAATGGCCACCATTTTTTCTCATAGTGTTCTCACTATCAAGATTTGAAACACTTGATACCCTCGTCATGGTTTTACCATTCTAAGGACATATATCAATATATATTGCAATAATAATGATTTACGCGATATAGAATAAAATGCCTTTTATTGATTAATGAACATTATTACAAAGAGTCAATTCTACAATAATTGATTGGCTCTAGGGCACATACTCTAATAGTGAGACTGATACTTCAGGGGATTGAGATCCAGCAGGAGTTTTTTCCGTTCGAATTAGGAGGTGCAGACATTGTGTTGGGAATTACATGGTTGAGTAGTTTAGGGGATGTGAGTGCCAATTGGAAGAGACTAACAATGGAATTTGACTAGGAAGGCAAGAGGGTAAAACTGAGAGGGGATCCTCTACCGGTAAAGATTGAGATCTCACTAAAAACCATGGTCAGGTCTGTGCATGCTACGGGAACTGGCTACATAGTGGAGTTTGGAGCCATAGGCTTAAGGAAGAACCAATGCATGAGGAAACTGACCTTGGAATATTAGAGGTGATAGATAGTTACCCCTATCTGTTTGACCAGAACCCTAAATTACCACCCAATAGGACCCATGACCATGCCATAGAACTCCAACTAGGTTCCAAACCACCCAAATCCGACCCCACAAATACCCGTACTTTCAGAAGAATGAAATCAAGCGGCTGGTTGGGGAAATGTTGACTACCGGGATTGTACAGCCTAGTGTTAGCCCATACGCCAGTCCTGTCCTATTAGTCAAAAAGAAGGATGGGAGTTGGCGATTTTGTGTAGATTACTAGGCATTAAACGACATTACAATACCTGATAAATTCCCAATACCGACCATTGAAGAGTTACTTGATGAATTGGCTGAGGCAACGGTTTTCACAAAACTGGATCTAACGTCAAGATACCATCAAATTAGGGTGCGAGAGGTTGATGCTCCCAAGACAGCCTTTCACACACATGAGGGGCATTACAAGTTTCTTGTGATGCTTTTCGGACTCACTAATGTGCCCTCAACATTTCAAGCCTTAATGAACTCCGTATTTAGACCTGTCCTCCGTAAATTCATCCCGGTCTTCTTTGATGACATTCTTGTGTATAGCCCCTACATTTCCACACACATCCAGCATTTACAACTAACCTTTCAGATTTTGCAGGAACACAAGCTAGTTGTTAATAAGAAAAAATGCTCGTTTGCCCAATCTAAGCTGGAATATTTGGGTCACCTGGTTTCAGAAAAGGGAGTAGAGGCAGATCCGAAAAAGATCGAGGCCATGGTGTCTTGGCCACGACCTGTGAATGTGAAGGGATTGAGAGGTTTTCTTGTGCTGACAGGTTATTACTGGAGATTCGTAAAAAGGTATGGTTCAATCGCATGGCCCCTTACTCAGCTACTGAAAAAAGATTCTTTCACTTGGAATGATTCAGCACAAACGGCTTTTGATAGACTTAAGAAAGCCATGACTACTGTCCCAGTTTTAGCAGTTCCAGATTTCACACTTCCCTTTGAAATTCAGACAGACGCATCCAGAAAAGGTCTCGGGTCTCTTTTGGTGCAACAGGCTCGACCTATAGCTTTCCTCAACAAGGCATTCTCCCCTACAGCCAAGTTGATATCAGTTTATGAGCGTGAATTGATGGCCATCCTCTTTGCGGTCAAGAAGTGGAGTCACTATTTGCTTGGCAGAAAATTCATAATCAAGACTGATCAGCTCAGTCTCCAGTTTTTAATGGACCAAATATCAAAAACGTCAGAGCAACACAAATGGATTTCCAAGCTAATGGGTTTTACGTTTGAAATTCAGTATTATCCAAGGGCTTCCAACCGAGTGGCAGACGCTCTTTCAAAAAGAGAAGACGAAACTGAATTGGCACACCTTTTAGCTTTGTCTGCGGTACAGTTTTCTAAGTATGAGGACATGGCTTTAGAGGCACAAACAGATCCGAAACTCAGGGAAATCATTCAGGACCTTCTCCTTGATTCTTCTAGTTGACCCAACTACCACCTCCGCAGGGGCTACCTATTCTATAAGGACAGGTTGGTTATTCCAAAAGGGTCCAGATTTGTCTCCACATTACTGGCCGAGTTCCATTAGAGTCCTAATAGAGGCCACTCGGGTTTCTTCAGAACATACAAGAGAGTCTCCTCAGTAGTTTATTGGGAGGGTATTCAGGAAGATATACAACGTTACATTAAGGCCTGCACTACCTGTCAACTTAATAAACAGTCGTCGTTAAAACCAGCCGGACTCCTCTAGCCCCTTCCCATTCCAGATCAAGTTTTTGAGGATCTCTCTATGGACTTTATCGGGGGGCTACCACATTCGAAGGGAGTGGATACTATCTTTGTTGTTGTTGACCGCCTGACCAAGTACAGCCATTTTTTTAGTCTCGGTCATCCTTACAATGCAAAGGATGTGGCTTCCATATTCGTTAAGGAAGTGGTCAGGCTCCATGGTTTCCCTAATTCCATTGTTTCTAATAGAGACAAACTTTTTATGAGTCAATTTTGGTAGGAGTTGTTCAAGGCTGTCGGCACTGTTCTGAAATTTAGTTCGGCTTACCATTCGCAAACAGATGGGCAAACGGAGGTGGTCAATAGGTGTCTCGAGGCATATCTCTGCTGTTTCTGCAGTTCTCAACCACGACAGTGGCCGATTTGGCTTACTTGGGCAGAATATTGGTACAACACAACCTATCACGGCTCCATCTGAATGACTCCCTTCAAGGCCCTCTATGGATGAGACCCTCCCACCCTTTTAAAATTCACAGACTACCCTTCCGCCTTGGAAGATGTCAATGTCCAAATGACTGAGAGGAATGCCATGTTAAAGGAGCTTAAGGACAACTTAGTTGTGGCTCAAGCTCGCATGAAACACAATGCTGACCTTCATCTGCGAGACAAGTGCTTCCAGCCTGGTGACTCAGTTTTCCTGAAGCTACAACCTTACAAGTTTAAATCACTTGCCCGAAAATTGAATGAAAAACTCAGTCCTCGTTTCTATGGCCCTTACACTATTTTGGAACGCATTGGACCAGTGGCTTATAAATTGGATCTGCCTCTCACAGCCCGTATTCATTCTATCTTCTATATTTCTCAGCTCAAGCGGAGCTTACATCAATCGGTACCCATCCAACCCCTCTCGGAATCACTCTCTAAAGACATGGAATTACTGGTCCAGCTAGACATTGTTCTCTCTGTGCGTACTTTATTAGATGGGTCTAAGGAGGTTCTCATCAAATGGTAGCATTTACCTGATTTTGAAGCCACATGGGAACCATATGAAGTGATTAAAATGCAGTTTCCTCAGTTTCACCTTGTAGACAAGGTGAATCTTCAAGGGGAGGGTATTGATAAACCGCCAGTGCATAAAGTTTACACCCTTAAGGGGCGTAATAGACATTAGGAAGGTTGTTAAGGGAAGAGGGTCCACAAAGCACAGGTGTCATGGGTAGGAGTCTGTTTTGAGAATAAGAATTGTGTGAGTAAGGGTAATTGTGGAAAGGGGATTAGTATTTAATCAGGGAGAGTCGTAGCAGCTGGGTATCTTATTTTTTGTTGATAAAACAGTGGAGGTTCCTGGCTCCTCGAAACACTAGGGTTTAGGGTTACAGTGCAGTTCATTCCATTTCTATATGTTCCATTCATATTATCTAATTAATACAAATAGTGTTGAGATTGCATATTCTGTTTCTTGTGTTATTCTGGTTGTGGATTGACTGTGTGTTGATTACTTGTGTGAGAATTATTGCTGGTTGGTTGTGGATTGAGTTTGTCTGTAGGTGATCGTATCACAATCCAAGCAATATAATCCCAATAAATTCTATAAAGTATTAACAGTCTAAATTATTTAATTTGAAATTGAAAAAAAATAATAATAAAAGAGAACACTGAAATTTTGGTGGGGTGTTAAATGCCGGTTGAAATCTGGCAAAACAGTGGCCAAATCAGGGTGGCATGATTTGGAGCAACAGTGACCAGGTCGTGGCCGCCCAATCCAGTTTTGTGGCTAGCCAGATTGGGCAACCACGATTCGGCCATCGCTTGGCCGAATCGAGCCGCCAAACGGTAGCACCTTGGCGGAATGAATGGGGAGGAGGAAAGAGAAGAATGTAAGCGAAAGAAGAGAGAAGAAAAGAGAGAACGGAGAAAAGAAAAAACATATTTAGGGGTTAATGAATAGTATTTTGAAAAGTAAAAAATACCCTTTATATATTTAATGAATATAAAAAATGCTTAACTAATGGTTAAAGTTAACAACCAAAACTAGCTGAGAAGGAGTTATGTCATGTGTAATATTTTTTTTATTTTCAATACTAACTGACAAACATGGCAAATATAGAGGAATTCTCATAAATATCCCATTTTTTAAAAGGATGTTTGATATTTATTAATAGGTTTTTTTTAAAGGAATTTTGATAATTATGGAAGTATATAGCTCTTTTCAACAACAATCGAATTAATATGTGTTATGCCTAAAATAAGGGTTGACCCATGCTGACATCATCAAGCACTAATCAAAATTCAAGAAGGCTTTTCACCGTCCAGAGTTTATGATGTCCCCAAAGGCAAAATGAATATAATTGTTAACAATCTAATCGACTTAAACAATTGTCTTTGAATGAATTTGGTTCACAAATTTGTCCAAGCTCTATTTAATTTAAAGGTTTTCTTTGAGTTCTCAACAAATTAGATGGTAGGAGAGGTATGCACGGCACCAAGTCACTTGCAAAAGTGTAATCATTACCTTGAACACAACAGGTATAAATAGGCAGCTCTCCCTCACAAAAATAGAATCAAATACTCTTGAATTTAAAAAAAAAAATAGTAACGACATACTACTAGAAAGATACTAGCTTGATATTCTCTAACACTTAGAACATCAAACATTTGTAATACCAGCTCGCAGTTCGGCAACCTTTTGTAATCTTGACTAACGACCAAAAACACACTTATATAAAAGAACACAATGGATATAAGATTCGTTTTAAGTATCTGAACTACTATAAAAAATTTAATGTCTCCTTTATTTTTTACGTCTTTGCATGCCACTGTGCAAATAGTACCTCATCCATTCACTATAATCAGTGCATATGTAATTTGGTAGTACTTTACACGTACGAAGTCGTTAGTACCAAAATCAAGTATCAACCATATATATCATACTAAGCAATTTTATAAGATAAATAAAATAATCTCAATATAATATATATAAAACGACCCTGTAAAAATTGATCTTCCAACTTTAATTTATTTAAATTTTAAGAAAGAAGATTTATACCAGATTTGTAAATTAAACGATCCTTTAAAAATGGATCTCAAAATTCAGAGACTGGCTAGGCGCCAAAACTATATACGGCCGGGAAACATAACTCATTCTGTTCGCGCCACAAGTTCAAAATGAATCCCGCCAACTCCATCACTTATTTCTTTAATTCCAAAACCACTAAACTCTTAATCAACAAACTAAAACAAAACAATTCCAGACCCAATCACACGAGATGGATCTCTCCGATATCGCTCAAAGGCTAGGCCTCTCAGATTCCAAGCAATTGATCCGAAAAGCCGCTGAGTTTCGCCGGCTTTGCGACGCTCAGTTCGATTCCTCAGTTATCGGAGTCGTAAGCACTATAGAACTCTGATTTATTCATCAAAATTTTAAGCAGAAGTTGAAATTTTGTTTAAACAAATTCTGTTATCCTTTTTAGGGAGAGATCTGTAAGGCTATAATGTGTCTGGAAATCGCCGCCACGAGGTATAAACGTTAACGTTTGATTGATCCAGACGACCAATAAAATGCTGCTTTGTTTGTGATATTAATTAGGACTTGGTGTATGCAGGTTTGACGTTATATTTAACCGACAGACAGCGATTAAGATGAGTGGAATGTCTGAGAAGGCTTATACCCGATCCTTTAATTTGCTACAGAACAGCATTGGTTTCAAGTGGGTGATTTGTTTTATTTTTTTGCTTCCTTATGTTGATTTTAATTTGATGTGGATTGTGTTACTGATAAGAATATGTTATGGTTTGGTGTAGGAATAAGTTGGATATACGAGAATTGGGGATTCAGTTTGGGTGTGTTAGGCTCATTCCATTTGTACGAAAGGGCTTGTCGCTGTAAGTTCCTTTTCCTGTTGCTTTATTGTAGCTTTGTTTTGAAGTTCATAAATTTTGTATATTCTGTTTGCTACAGATTGATTGTGCACACAGATGATATTTGCTACTTGTTTGTAAAAATGCCCCTTAGAAGGGAGTCCCAGAAGTCAAAGACTTGTCCTATCTTTAGTTAATGCAGTGCTGTGAATGAATTTATTGATTGGTGATTGAATGAATGGTGTTGATGTCAGGTACAAGGAACGGTTTCTTGCTTCGTTGCCAGCTTCCAGGCGGGAAACTGCAGACTTCACTCGCCCTGTATTTACCGCTGTTGCATTCTACTTATGTATAAAAAAACAGAAGGTAACCAAGAATAAATATTGCAAAGGAATGGTGGTTTGAGAAATTTTATTTGGTATACTTGTATGTTTTAACTTATTTAGTGTTTGAATGTCTAACGTAACAGCTGAAGGTAGACAAGCTTAAGTTGATTGAGGTTTGTGGCACATCTGAAGCTGAATTTACAAGTGTAAGGAAATCCCCCATAGTGGATAATTCTTCTTTGTAGTGGGTCATGTTGGTATCATTTTGAAATTATATGGGACTGTTTATAGGTTGCTACCACAATGAAAGATCTATGTCATGATGTTTTTGGAGTCGCAAAGGAAAAGAAAGATCCTAGAGAAATAAAAGGGAATCGAGGTAACACTTTATTTGTCTTTGCATTGGAATCTTTATGGATGTGCCATGTATGTGAGTCTGAAGTTTTTCTAACTTTGGCACTAGTTTTTCTGTGTAACTTGAATTCAGTTAGTTTTGACCAATATTTTTGGCATTCTTTTTTTCTAAAATCAGTTTTGGCATTTGTTTTTTCCTCTAATTTTGCCTTATTTGTGCAGAATTGCTTGATGTCTTACCGGGAAAAAGGAAGATTGAAGATGGAGGATATCTATCTGATGATGGAGCTGAGGTAGTGTGGCTGCATCTCTTGCTGTGTTTTATTCCCTTTTCACATTGGATAAAAGAAATGTTTAGATCAAGTCTGTAGGGATAAATGCCAGTTGAGTCCCCTCAGACATTTGACATTTGTTGACTTTTGATATTAATTTAGCAAAACAATATATGATCCATTTCAGAAGAGTGCAATGTCTCTTATCTTCTGAATTCTGTGAGGATCATTAATAAATATTTCAAGCTGTTTACTGGCTTTCTTTTGATTTGTTTGTTTGGCTGACCTGGAGCATAATATATGTTGTAATACGTATACACCCAGTATGATACTGCAGAACTGTTAGCATGAATCAAAAGTAGCACCAAATGACATAGCTTTTGAATCAAAAGTAGTACAAAATCTCCTCTTTAATGGACCAAATTGTTTGTTAGCAAGTTATAGCCATATGAATTGGGACCAGTGCCCCACAATAGGATGTGGTTGTATATAGATTATCAACTACTTGCTACAAGTTATATGCACACATTAATATCTTGTCAACCCCTATTTTAACAAGGCAGAAACAAAACATAGTTCCCATCCTTCGTTACCTATTTTTTCCTCTATCAGTTTGTGATTGGTTTTCCTAAAATGTTATTGGCACGATTCTTCTGCAGGTTTCAAGTTACAAACGGCAAAAAGGAAAGGAGAAAGTTGCTTATGAGGAGTGGAAATCCCGTGTCTTGTCATCAAACAAAAACAAGGCAAAAGGTTGGTTGGCATTTCCTTTTATTTTTTTACTTTTCTATTTTCATTATGCACTATTGTTACATAATTTGAGAGAAACGTTACTAATTTACTGATTGCAATTTTTAGTACCATGCAAGCGAACAACGCAAACCAGCCTCAACTTTCAGAAGAAAGTTGCCGAGATTCAGGAGTTGGAGGCATTGTAAGATACTGGCATCCTTTTGGTGAATCTTTTGGATTGTCCATGCTGGAAGCTCACATGGGAAGACAGGAAATGAACATAAAGTGCAATTATTGATTATGCTACAACTAACAATATAACTGCTTCGGGCTGGTGGTATATTTTTGTTATTGGTGCTTGCAGCATGTGCTCAATAGATCATGAATTGGAATTTCTGAGCATTGAAGGATTATTCTAATTATTTCTTCATATCAAGTGACTGTAAAGCTGCAGTTTTGCATATATATTATTATAGGATCTCCTTTTCTTCATAATGAAAGGAAAAAAAAAAAAATAGTGATTTGTTCAATAGACTCTTAGCTGTTGATAAATATTTTTGTTGACATTTATTTTGATTTGAGAGAATAAAAGTGTGTTCATTTGTTAAACAGAGGACTGACATATATTTTAGGTGACAATGTATTACTTACAGTTTAACATTCCTTATAACAAAGTTATTCAAAAGGTTAATCATCTTTAGGTGATTGGGTGGGATAATAAGAATTTTTGAGTATATTATTTAACAGGTTTTGATTTTTGAATTCGATTTATTTGGATTATTATTATGAGTGGTCATTAAAGGGTTTATTTAGTTTTTAATTTTAGGATCCTTAATAATTAATTAAGATGCGTATAAGTTGGTTCGAACACTTTTGGTTATTAGTAAAAAAGTAATTCAGAAGTAAAAAATGTTAAAATCATTCTATGGACAATACATTATTTATGAGAGTTTATGTTATATATTTTTTATTGATTAATTATGACATTTTGCTTTGTATTAAAGCATTCATCGTTTGTTTAATATTAATTTTGGATTTTACTTGTTACAAGAGTAAATGTTGGTGATTTCAAAATAATAAATAAATGTTTATTATTTAAAAAAATTAGGAAATTAAAGAGTTTCAAGACCTGTTTGGTTCACTGTGATGTTTTTAAAAATAATATTTTGAAAAAAGTAAAGTTAAATTTAATTATTAGAAAAGTAATTCTGATGTTTTGAATTAGATAAAGTAGAATTAGATTTTAAAAATATTAAAATAAATATATTTTTTAGTTTTTAAAATAAGATAGGATGAAAATAGTGAACCAGCATCGAATTTTTAACTTCGCAGGCCACCATTCAACTTGGGGCCGGCACATAGGAGACGTATTTGACCCATACACCACATAGAACACAAAGTACGACCAGAAATCGCCACGTCAAGACTCTATAAAAATATCTACCATGTACTCGCACACATGTAACAACATCCTCAATGATATTTATTGGTGCCTATCCACACAATACTTTGATTACGAGGACTGTTATCGAATCTTCTCTAACCTAATTCGTAATTTCGCATTAACTAATCTCTCTTTAGTCTTAGCTTAATTAAACAAAAGTCATTTATATAAAAAGAAAGGAAGGGGCGTTGAATCGCCTATATATTTAGTTATTAAATAATTGAATATAGGTTAGGGTTTTCTTGATCTCGTAAGAAAAATCGAAACTTGTTGGTATTTGTTTGTAGAACACAACATTAGGGCACATTGACTTGTGTCCTATTTGTTGAATTTGTAAAAGAAGAATGGAGTTTGGGGTTTCCGACGAGCTTTTAGGCACCTTTGTTCCGATTATAGTTTATTGGCTATATTCAGGGCTGTATGTGGTGGTTGGTTCATTTGATAAGCTTCAAAATTATAGGCTGCACCCTAGACAAGATGAAGATCAGAAGAATTTGGTATCTAAATTAGATGTTGTCAAAGGCGTTCTTCTTCAGCAATTTATTCAGGCTATTGTTGCTATTCTCTTGTTTTCGGTTAGTCTTTTTTTTTTTTCTTATATATGTTTCTGTAGGTCAATTTTAATCTTTTTTATGATGTTTGTTGATTCTGTGCTCGATTTATGGACATGGGTTTGCTTTAGTTTTTTTCTTTATTTTGAATTTTACTTTTGTGTTTTGTATTTTGTAATTCACTAAGTTGTTTAGAGTTGAGTTGACTTTTGAAGTATAAGATGATCGATCATACGCTTTGCAGTTTTTTGTGTTTATCCGATTTTACTCTTTATTTATTATTATTTTTTTTCTCTTAAGCTTGAATTTCTCTTTCAAGTGTTAACGGAATTAATTGGTGCATATATGATAAAAAAATAAAATTAAAAAAAAAAAAAATCTGTAATTTTTGTCTTCCAATTTCATTCCAGCTTCACGTTAGATTCATCGTGCTCAGGTACTAAGATATTATTTATTTATTTTTATTTTTATTTTTGCTAGGAGGATAAATAACTTGATAATAAGAATCTGCGTGATAGATTTTTGAAGGAATGCTCTGACGTTGGAACTTTAGCATCTCATGATATGAAGAACATGTTTGATTGGTGGCGAATTAGCATGTTGAATTTTGTGTTAAATTGTAGATTTAACATATGCAGATGAGTGCTAGTATATTTATTGTCTTTACAGTTTTGTGATTGTATGCTGTGCATATGGTCAATATGAGGAAGGTGTTTGTTGTTGTGTATATGCGTTAAGTGCTTTAATCAATTTATGTAGTATTTGATATACCATTTTAAGATATATATGGCATAATAAAGTTATTAATTAGATAAGAATCTCAAAGATATGGGTAGAACAATTATGGAAACCACGTTGGTAATTGACTGCATTGAATTTATGAGTTGACATTAGCAGAGGAATTCTGGTCCTTAATTTGTTGTATCATGGAGTCAGTGAGTTAAGCTGTGTATCTTTATACAAAAAGCCTTTAGTTCAAATTTCCTCTTCAGGAGTTGTTTGCTCTATCGTATGATGAATTTTCTTGAATCCTAAGTGTCTGATTGGTGATAAATTAATTACTTGGCTGGTATTACTCAGGTCATATCCTGATTGTTTTTGTTCAGCATCATAGACTGCTGCCAGCTGTGTCATATTATTCTCTCTGTTTTGTTGCTCACCTTCATCGTCTCTCTGTTTTGTTTGCTTGATAATAAATATGCAGAAACTAGATATATATTACTAATTTGTGGTGGAATCTTGTCCTGCATAGGTAACAGGAAGCGATGCCTCGGCTTCTGCCAATAAACAGTCTTCTCTATCTTCTTTAGCTAGACAATTCATAACAGCGATGTTGGTTATGGATACGTGGCAATATTTTATGCACAGATACATGCACCACAATAAATTTTTGTATCGACATATCCATTCTCTACATCACCGACTTGTTGTCCCCTATGCATTTGGAGCTCTCTATAATCACCCAATTGAGGGGCTTCTTAATGACACAATTGGAGGAGCTTTATCTTTTCTTCTCTCTGGTATGTCTCCTCGAGCCTCCATCTTTTTCTTCTCCTTTGCTACAATCAAAACAGTGGATGACCACTGTGGATTATGGCTTCCTGGAAACCTCTTCCAATTCTTCTTCAGAAACAATACTGCATATCATGATGTGCACCATCAGCTTTATGGTAGCAAATACAACTTTGCACAACCATTCTTTGTAATGTGGGATAGAATTCTTGGGACCTATATGCCCTATTCACTTGAGAAGAGAGCAGACGGGGGCTTTGAAGCACGACCTATCAAAGATCACAAAGAGAACTGATTATTATGTTTAGGACAATCAGTTGTGTACAACCAGTATTTGATTCTTTTTGCGAACTGATGAGCCATGCTGTTATGTTATTTTGTATATACATATAATGTTGTGTTTTATTCTCATAATTTTTGTTTATATGAGTTAGTAATGAAGTTGATATACCAATCAAACTAAATCTATCTTGAGTAGGGTGGCCAATTTAGGTGTTAAATAGATATAGTCTGCCATGAATTTTTTTTTCATTTATGAGCAATTAGGAAAATGTTTATAGATATTAAGTCAGATGCACCAATAATGGCAATTATTCTACAGCTTCTGTGACCTTGGTTCTTGAGTTTGTGGTGGACTGTTGCCGCCTCATTCAACCATCACCTAGAGCCTGTTTCATGTTTTTGTATCAAACCAATGGACAGGAAATATAATAGGCCTTCCTGTTTGGAAGTGTAATTGGGGAAATAATGTCATTAGAGAAGTACTTAATGACTTTGCTCTGAGTTATGGGACTGTCATTGGACCGTTCATGTTTTATCTTTGTTGTAATTGTTAATGCCTGCTATTTTCCATTCCTTGTTTGAAATGGTGATCCACACCTCTGGATTAGGCATAATTCTCAAATTTCAGAAATTTACAAATATAAATCATTACTTGACTAAGATGTGTCTACTTGTATTGATACATTTTGATACAAAATGAAGAAAGACTTGCCATTTCTTTTTAAAGTAGATTTACCTAGGGTTGTAATCGAGCCAAGCCGAGCCGAGTTTTCGGCTAATCGAGCTTCACTCGATTATTATATGATTGCGCTTGAGCCAGTCGAGCTCCGGAAATGGTGATCAAACTTGTCTTAGGAAGTTCGAGTTTGAGCCAGCTCGATTAGGCTCGGTCAACCCTGGTTTGACCACCCCCAATTTCAGCCCTGCATGATTTTTTTAGCTCATCAACCTCTTTAATTACACAATTATGCAAAAACATCTGCTGTAAATGACAATATACATTAAAAAAAAAAAAAAAAAAAATAGCTACTGCATCTCCTCAATCATATTAACCATGCTGGTTTCGTATGAAAGATTAAGTTTAGTGAATTAAATTTCTTAGTTTAATTGACTTTATTTAATTAATGTTTGAGCAAAACAA
This sequence comes from Pistacia vera, assembly GCF_008641045.1. Lineage (NCBI taxonomy): Eukaryota > Viridiplantae > Streptophyta > Magnoliopsida > Sapindales > Anacardiaceae > Pistacia > Pistacia vera. Next base: position 197,358 of record NW_022196327.1, read on the forward strand.
AAATAACATGTGATTTGGAGGCTACAACTAATAACTTTACATGCTAGGAGTAAGCTAATAACTAACCAACTATACATCAAAAATAGGTGGCCAAGTCATCAAAAGTTAGCTGTCCACTGTCCAGTAATAAAAAAAATAGGTGGCTGTAGATGGGTTTCTTCTTCCGAAACCACCAATTTCTTAGGGCTGCAAATAAATTCAATTTAGTAAGTTTCTTTTTATGTAAATATTCTAATTAATTTGCTATAAAACTGATATAAAATTACAAGAATAAGAGATCTTGCATGCTTCCATGTGGTTTAGGTAACTCTTACATTTTAATCTCTGCATAATAATGAAACCAAACCAAAATGAAGCAACTTGGACCAACGCATGCCTGCTACTATAGCCAAACCATATACTGAATCCCAGGAACTTAGGGGATAGGAAGCTAAATGAAAAAGGAGGAAAAATTAAAGTTTAGCTAGAATAAAGATACTGTAATTATTGAATTGAACCAAAACTATATTCAATATAACTTACTTTGCACCCTTTCTTCACCCCATTCAAAGAACGACACCAATCACATCCACATAAGAGCATCTCCACCGTGTCGGGAGTCAACAACGATCGATACGTGTCAATTACCCTACTCCCGGCACTAAAAGCAGACTTAGAAGCAACTTTAGTGATATGGATGGCTAATACTTCACGAGCCATGGTAGACAAAATTGGGTACTTTGTTGAATTTGCCCTCCACCACTACAAAGCATCAAATGCACCAAGATCTTCCACATATTTATGGCATCTCTCTCCCAAATAATAGTCTAACTCAGATTTACTTGGCTCTATAGTCTCTACCACGTCCCGAAAGTTAGTAAAATCATCCCATCCTGTGCTCTGTCTGCCGTTGGCCCCGACCCCTCACCAAGAGCCTGAAGTCCATCCCATGCTGATGTGAAAGCGCAGGCAATAGTCGATGTTTTACTAGCATCAACATACTCACCATATACCCCATATACCTCATACAAGGCATCCCGAATAATAACAGTATTTGCCCACGCTTCAAGGTCAAGATACATTTTAGAGAACAACCATTGAATCACCTTCATCTTCAATCTAAGGTCCAATACAGCAGCCACAGCCATCAGTAGATTACATTCCCTCCAATATTTGTCAAACTTCTCTTTCATTTTCCTAACCATGTTCCTAATAAAATCATCTTCATCTTCATCTTCACTCTTTCTATCCAACATGATTTTGATTAGACAAACTTGTTTTAGAAACAAATTTGTTGTCGGATAATCACTCCTTGAGATGAGATTGGTCGCACCACTAAAAACCTTCAAAATATCACATACTTTCTCTACTTTGTCCCAATCATCTTCTTCGGGACAATAATGATAACTTAAATCTCTTTCCTTCAATCTTTGAAAAACACGTCTGAACTTAATTATTATTGTCAACATTTTATATGTTGAATTCCACTGTGTTTTGCAATGAAGAATAAGTTTGCGAAACGGCAATCACAACTATTGAACAAATTCCGAGAAAACCTTAAGCCTACTCTTTGAGGCATTGATATATGACACACTATCATGGATGTCATCAATGATATGTCTAATTTGATAAATATCATCTTGAATAACCAGGTTTAAGATGTGTGCATAGCATCTTACATTAAACAATTTGCTCCCACAAATGAGCTTCCCCATAGCTTGGAAATTTTCCTTGAGGACTTTAATTGTAACATCATTGCTTGTAGCATTGTCCACTGAGATCGTGTGGACCTTATTTTCAATTCCTCAATCCATCAAGCACTTGTAAATGACATAAAAAATGGTGACACCACTACGGGGAGGGAAATGAAGAAAGTTGAGGACCCGTCTACTCAGTTTCCAATTATCATCAATCCAATGCCCAGTCAACACCATGTACTTCATCTTTTGATTGTCTAAATTTCATAGATCTATGGTCAGATTGGTCTTCCTAACACCCTTCAATGGCGTCTACAACTTTTGCTTCTCATTTTCATACACATTCACACAATCATTTTTGCATGTATTACGCAAAATCAGACTCCATTCAAGAATCTCATACTTCATCACGTTGTTCAATCCCTTTTCCTCCACCACCGTAAATGGATGTTAATGCATCAACACTCAATGGGCAATAAGTTCCCTCATCTTTAGCATATCGAACTTGTCTCGTAGAGCAGGCAGGATAACAGTTGCAGCCTCAACATTGGCAAGGGGAAAATTAATTTGTTGTTGCCTTACAGAAGCTATTCTCCTTGCACACCTCTTCAAATGTCTATTAAACTGGGTAGTGCTTTTAGTGACATTAATTTTCAGCTTGGTTTTATAGTGGATGCACTCACATTCTTTGTACCATCAGGGAGAACCATCTCCTTAAATTTTGTCCACACCGCTGATGTCTTGGCTCTTTTTCTCCTGTGAAGTGGATTGTCATTCTCCTCTACATTTTCTAGGCTACTAACATTTTGTTCCGTGGATCGAGTCATGCTCGCATACATGTTACAATGATCTACCACTCTGATAGTAATTGTATCATCATCCAATGTCGGGGAGTTTGAAACTACCTTCCATTTCCATACCTATATTTGAAAAATGAAAACAATCGTTAATATAAGTGAAATTAACTGCTCAACTCATATCATCAACAAACCATATGAAACATACATAATAAGAATTATACTGATAGATGCAATATATGATAAGTCAAAGAAATAAACAATCAAAGAAGCTCCTACAGGCTACAACAATCTGTTATAGATGCAAAGGTTGAGGTTTCAATAACATCAGCAAAAATATCAAGCTTATTAGAATACATTGTACTCTAGCAGGAGTACAAATAGTGGCATAAACCTCAAATTATCAAACCACAACAATAACAACACTCGACTCAACCTAGAAAATTATCAACAAATAGAAGGCACAAGGCAGTAGCCAAAGTCAGAAAATTTTATACCTCTCTTTATATTATAGCAAACCAAATACACAGAAGAATTAAACTAGCAATCACTATCCAATGGCACAATCAAAAGGAATAAAAAATTAGCAATCATTTTGAATAAGCAAAATTATCAAGAATGGGTTCTGGAAACTTTAGTAGGCTGTCATGTAGCCGTAGTACTCCATTTAAGTCTGAATTGAAGTAATTTCTCACTTTTTTTGCAGAACCCGTCGACTGAAGCACTAGAGTTGGAGAGAAATGGTTTCACGGCTAAATTTCGTCTGGCGTTAGCATGAAAAACTGAAAGTTGAAGCGTGGACGTCGTCAATCGATCGGCATCGGTGTTTGCGGCGTTTTGCATGGCAAGAAACTAGGAAAGAAAATGGCGAGATTACACAGTGGAGGGATTTATCCATTTGGGGTAGGTTAGTGTTGTGGATTTGGGAAGGAAATTGATTTGGGGGTTTTAGGGATTGGTCTTGTTTTACAACTAATTACTTAGGGGGGGTAAATGTCATGTTTTTAATTTTCAAACTTGAATATAACCTTCAGGTCCCCCATAATTTATAAAAAGTCACAAAAATCACCCTCCTTATGCGAGCCAACTCATACTCTGAGCCTAGAGCCGAGCCTCCCTGATTGAACTCGGCTCGTTTTATATGACGAGTCAGACCGAGCCATAACAGCATCAGCGGTTGATCAAGCTAGCTCACAAGCTACTCCACTCGTCTGACAACCCTAGATTATCTTACTATGCGATTTAAAGAGGGACCATGATTTCCCTGTTAATCGTTAATCAGGAGCCAAAATATTCCGACCTTTTTAGGGTTATGAATATAATCGCTGGTCCTTTTCTATGTATATGCACTTTTTTCAAGCTTTATCGATTGTTTGATGGTCCATCTTCACCCCTGTCAATGTTCCATCAAAAAGCAATTTTATTCTCTCACCAGTTACAAACCAATTGGTAGCATTAAACATTCTCGTGTTCCACGTGGTCCAACCTATCTCTAGGCTTATAACATCTCCTCACGCCATTATGATCGATCTTCTACTTCTAACCACAAAAAAAGTTTCTTCCAACAATAAATTTACCAGAATTCTATGCCCTTTGTCGGAGATTTCAAGTTACCCTTTTGCTGCAATTATGATACATCTACCTTCACTTCTTTCTCCTATTATTCACATGGGCTGTCCTAGCCATTAAACAAATGTAGGAAGAGAAATGTTTGAAAAACCTTCTCATTAATGGTTCGGTCCACTCATTAAAGTTCTGGAATGGACACATTAAACGAGGGTTGCTTCACATACAATCTATTAAAACTATAAACAGAAATAAAACACCCTTATTGAAACTATACAATGCCGACCTTACCTAATTCATATTACAATTTGAGTTTAATTGCTTTTTCAATATCTTATCAAGCAATCCTATCTTCAGCTTTTCATGAACATCTGATAATGGGTTTTTTCGTTTGTTACCCAACACACATCTATCTGTATCTTTCTTCTAGAGATGCTTTAATGTTTCTCGAATAAATTATATGAGTAATGAAAACATGGACCAGCATATTATTAGGTAGTTACAGAATTAAGGTTGAAGCAGCCTACATTCTCCATGTGGACACTGTTGATAATGTCCAGTGAATGTCACTGTAATCACATTCTTTACTTGAAGGTTTTGCAATACATATTGCGATTGAAAGTCCTTTATCACCATAACTTAATGCACGGAGGAAATTAATTCTAATACATGACCTGTAATGAATCCCATCAAATATAACTTTTCTTCTCTGAAAAATTTATATCCAGGGTTTAAGCACTTGATATTTATGGCTAATTATTTGATTTGTAGCAAGCCGCCATGGTGATGAATGATGATATAAGTAGACACGCTGCTTGAGCGTTCGGTCAGTCCGAGTGCCCTATAATAATCCTTTGTTTTTGTGTTTTCACATCGAGAATTCCTACTTCTTTCTATTCTCGTCACTTTCGTTGCTCTACATTGTGCTGAGACCGAAAGGCTCTAGTAAAGCTTTAGCTCTTTCATATCTTACATCTGGTCCTCACATAAACTGAAATTTAGAAAAGCTCAACAACGAAAACGAAAACGTAACGAATCCAGCACTTCTAGGGTACGAAAAACGTTCTTATGTTCCTCAAGACATATTTGCTAAAGATACGAGACCAAAAGCTAGCCTTGTAGCCCCCCTAAAATGCCACAAAAGAGTAAACAATTTGCCCGATTAATGAGAAAGTTTATCAGTTCTTAATAATAGGATTTGGTTTAAAGCAGATTTTAATTGGTTAAGTTCATAAATACACGACCACTAAAGTATTGAAATTTTCAATCAAACAAACTAACAAAAATTTCACAAAAACTCTCTATGTAGGTGCCGTACCAAACACAACCTAATATTTAAAATCTAACAATAAAAAGAAAAAGGCATAAGGATTTTGATGAGAATAGAGTTTACTGCTGGGGAAATGGAAAGGTAGTTTTGGAAACTATGAAATGTTATTAAAATACTAGTACAATGATAATAAGTAACCCTGGAATTGCAAAGAAACGGTACAACTCACATCTATTTTGATCATACAGGTCAAAAAACCTTAACTGAAACCAACTGGAGCCGACTCTAATACTGAAGTACAAAAGATGAGAAGCACGTGGTGAGATGGATCTGGGAAGTGAGTGGGTGCGGTTGGCAGCTGCGCAAGAGCATGTTGCCTTTGTCTGGAATCAAAATCTGTAATTTTGTCTCAGCTTGAACCCTCGTCACAGCCACAGCTGATGCAAATGAATCAGCGTTCGACGACGAATTCTTGGCTCCTAATTATTATTTGCCTTCTGATTTGGACTAGTCAAATGTGCATCTCCTGCAACTCTAACAGCCTTCTCTTCTCACAACCCAACAAAATACTTGGACGTCACCTTTGGTAACTCAGTGTATACTCCTAGTTTTAGCAATATTTGAAAACGTTTTCACAGGACTTGTTGCATTACTGCGGCTCTTACCTCTTCGCAATCTGACATGACTGAGAAAATCTGCAGCATGGCAGTGACTACACTCCATTCGATGCTCGCCTCACTGGGTGCATAAGCTGTTGGAGTGACACAACCAGATGTGGCATCTGATCCTTGCCTTGCAAGAAAAGGTTGCCTTGCCTTTCCCGTGAGGCTCTCTATTTCAAACAAGTCTGAACTTGCATCACTCTCGGTTTCGAAGTAGTTATCACCATGACTTGTTGCTGAAAATTCAATTTCCTCTCTTCTTGGACTTGCATCCTCCCAGCATACATCGTCTCTCCTTCACGCTTAAAGACTTGTTTCTCTTTCAACCATAGGGCACCAAACCACCTCAATTGACTTCCTTGGCTTTTCTTCTTCAATTTCTTGGAATGTATTTTAATGGTCTCAGAACTCATACTCGGAAAACTAAAGCAGTTTTCTTTACTGCAGGTTTGCTAATCGGTTCTGTAGTGTTTATTGTTTTGGTTGAACTGTACCGTTGTCAGCACTTCTTTTGAAATTGGTTTCACCACCATGTTCATTGATATCAACTGAATCTTTATCAGAACAAAACATTTACATCTGAGACCAGCGAAAAACTATTCCCTTGTAGCTTTGTTTCTTCGTGTGTTATGATGGTTAGGATTAGGATTAGGATTATTATGCTTCAGACACTCTGCGTAAAGCAGTTTGGCTGTTCCAACTTGATTCAGAACGACGCTTGGAGTTCCAGCTGCCTGAATTCTTGGTTTCACTAGAGTTGGATCAGTTCGTTCTTGATCTTTCACGTAAGGGTAGTTTCTTGCACCAACTTTGACAATTCTCGGACTGTCATCCATTGCTCCGTGAAGTATTCTCAGCACTAAATACTCCAATCTCTCCATCTTTTTGTCCCTTTCTTTCTGAGCAAAGATTTCGTCTTGGCCACCATTATAGGACTTGACGCTGCAAGTTTACGTACAAAAGTCTCTCGGCGCTGTTCGGTATGAGAAAATGATGCCTCGCGAAGTTGTTATTGTTACTTCCATAGGGCAGTGTTTGTGAGAGGCTGTCTTACAGTTTGATGTTATGGTAATCATAGCCATGGAGTTTTTTTTTTTTTTTTTGGAAATTTGGTTGCAAAAACAAAAAGCAGGTTGCTGAAAGCACTAAACTACAAAAGAAAAAAATGAAAAGACCCAGCAGCGGGAAATTACATCCTGGTAGCATTAGCTTAAGACATGTAGAGAATTTGTTAAAGCTACCAACTGAACTGAAAACATGAAAAGAAACAAACATGAAGAAGCTTCAAGTAACCAATGGCTGAAATTAGGTAGCAGAAAGAAGAAATGGATTTGTAAATTGAGAGGGAAGTAGGGTGGTGGGTTTAGTGAGAAAATAGTTTGTATAGTAGAGTTGTCAAATATGCAAGATGTTAAAAGGGGTAGGCCGTTACTTGTGGTGTGACCTAATTGAATTCTAATAAATGTCTAACACTAGGTATGATATCGATAATTATATTTATTTGTTTCCATATTAATGGTGGATATGATATCATGTTGCTTAAATTTCAGTTAGATTGACATGTAATAACAAAAAAAATCACAGGAGATTATCAAATTTCACAATATGATCAAATGTATCTTTCAATGGTTTTATACCATCAAAATTCATTTTGTTAATTTCTTCAAGAAAAGACCATTAATATTAATAAATAATCTGTATTGAGTCATTGGTTGGTACCTATCTCTTCATTAACCATGTGATAGTGTATAGCAAGTTGTAGTTGATTTTTCAAAATGATAAGCATAATCAGTGGATATATTAGCCATGAAATGACCAGAACCAAACTGCGTAACATGTTTTGCCTGGCTAGTTCGGTAAGAGATGCTACATATAATTATATATGGGGTCATTCATATTAATCAAAACAGGGATTAAGGTAGAAATGGAACACGTATACATTCGTATCCGTACTGGACTATCTAGCCGACAGATACCATTAAGAATAACAATCTGCCATCACAATCTATGCCATAAATCTACCAGCCTTCCTCAATTTAGTCCACACATAAAGTTACACCCCATTCCCTACCATCACCAACAGGCTCCCTTCATCTTCATTTACGTAACTCCAATCCTACTATCAATAAGACAATCCTATAATATTTTAATACATGCACTGAAAAAAATGAGCTCTATCAAAGTTACTTCAAATGGACAACCTTTCATGTCCAGAAAGCACATGGAAAACTGTAGTTAATAAATAGCTGCTCCAAGGTTGTATAGCCGAACTCGGTAAGGGCTTTCTATATCAAGGTGGGTGGACATTGGCTGGACTTTACAGGTCGGGCTGTTGACCTGTATACTGGCCTGCTAGAACTCAAGTTGAGAGTTGAACAAAACGAGCTTGGCCGAAGGCCTAGGCTGCTAGGAAGTGGAGCTCACAGCGTGAGACTGGTTTCACAGAGCGGCAAATACGCCCGCTGTCAGTGGATGGATACCAGTCGGTTCTCAGTGAGCTCACTAACGCCTGCAAAGCCCTCTCAGTTGGACAACACTTTTGTAATTTTCTTAAGGCCTTTTTCCTTTACCTCCTGAAAGATTAATGTTTAAAGCCCCCAAACTTTCGGAAAAGTATTAAAAACCTCCTTGATTTTTTTTTTTTTTCCTTTTTCAATACATTCTTGAGAAAATTTTCTCTATCATTTGTAAAAACCCACAAACCATCAAAAATACAAAATCACTCACCATAACTGTTATAATTAATTTATACCTCATCTTCGTATCACATCATCATAAATGTGTTGAATAAGAATCTTGGCTAAATAAGAATAAAAAATGTACATTAAAGACTAACCAATTTAAAAATTTTTATTTTTATTGTTATTATTTGAAGAATAAAAATTGATTCTGATTACTTTTTATATCATCCATAACCAATTCTGATAACACATCAATGTCTCTAATGTATCAGAATGAAGCTATAGCGATGTGGACTTACTACCTTTCCACTAGTGCTAAATGCCATTCAAAAGCAACTGTAGAGACAAGAATAGCAAAGATATCTCCAACAATCTTTGCAGATAGGATATTTAGGCCTATTTAACTTCCACCAAGCAATACATCAAAGTTGGAGTTCTAGGAAAGTTTCTCCTCTAAGTAACATCCAATTGACTTCCCTAGGGTAATACTTGATTCTTGTTCCATAAACATATCAAAACCAACAATCAATCCTCACCAAGCAGTGTAGAGTAGTGCCCTAGAGCCAATCAATTATTGTAGAATTGACTCTTTGTAATAATGTCAGTTGCATCACTAAAAAGACATTTTATTATCTATGCGTGTAAATTCATTGTAGTTTAGTTGATATATGTCATTGAGAATTATAGAATCACGTGACGAGGATATAAGTGTTTCAAATATGATAGTGAGAACCGCTAGAACAAATATGGTGGCCATTTCTAGAACGGTCGTAAGCCCTAGTATTATTCTGAAGTAGGGCACAGTAAATATGGTAGACTATTCATAGTTTGAACGATTTTTCGAAAGGTAGTGACTGATCTCCTTCAATGTTGTTTGGTGAAACCTGGTGCAACACATGACGTGCTTGATGGTGGCAAGTTCCTAACTGACCACCGAGGATCCATCTGGGAGGTAACCCCCAGTGTCTATAGACCAAATCCTCGTAACGAATGTGGTGCATGTGATCATTAGCACTTGAGATCACTAGAGCGCCTGTGCACGATGGTGTAGTTTGACACAGCCTAACGCATTCAATTCTGAGGTGCAATACGATGGTGATTGGCTGCATCAAGGAGAGTATCAATACTATGGTGGATAGACAGAATGGATTCATCACTCCTGGGTAGGGGAAAGTTATCTCACGCACAATTCAGTAAATGACATGACACTAAAACTGTGGCCACATGTGGGATTGAGTTGTTGCTCTATTTAGATTATTATTCAGTCATTAGTACAGTAACTGAGAAATCAGAATATCGAGAGTAACGAGGGTTGATATATTTCTATGCCTCGGTCTCGTAAGATAACAGATGATGAAAGGATCGATGCACGGTAACCATATATTGACAGGTAGTTTTCGTGAATCGCAATCTAGCGGTGGCCATGATGCCTTGCTAGGGGCCAATCTTGGTATCGTGTGTAGTGAGACGTTAATTGGTGTATCGCAATACACCACTATCGGTATGATGAGGAGCTACGGTCACACACATAGAAGATAATTGAGAACCAGTTTACAAGAATGGCGTTTTCGTCTTTTTAGGCGAAAGGGTATTTTGGTAATGTTATCAGGTGCAATTAAATTTGCTAAGTCGTAGCCTTTATTTAATTTGTTAATAAAATTAAATAAGTGAAATTATTTAAATATTGTTCGCATATATTTAAATGAATTATTGTTATTAGTAAATGTTAATATTGAAATATATATTATATAATTGAATTTAATGAAATAACAAAATAATTATTAAAACATCTAAATGGGGGTGTTTGGAATACAAGGGGTGTTTGGGTTGAGTCCAAGGCTTTCCATAAACGAAGAGGCAAGTGTGCACTATTAAGGCAAAACTTGTGGAATTAACTAAATTATTCATTCAAATCAATGAAAAAAATTCCAGCCCCTTTCTCTTTCTCTCATCACGCCATTTTTGATTGAAATCAAAGTTTGCTGATTTCTTCTTGGTATTAAGGTCTAAAGAGGATCTAGCAAATCCCTTCTATTCCTTGGAGGTATCTCGTGTGGAATAAATTGGTTCGATCCTACTCTTGGGTCGGTAGCGAATACGTTCAGAGACAAGTTGGAAAGAGCCTCCAAACGTACGTATGATTTCTAAAATTAAACTGAAAATCTGCAATTCTTATTTAATGTGTAAACTGTAAATTTGTGTCCTGATCTTGGTTTTAAGGCAGTCCATGTTGTAAATAATTTTGTTTTTCGCTGCCATAACTTGGTCGTTGCCTAACAAGTGGTATCAGAGCAAGGGTACCAGATTTTACAGTTTTTTGTGAATGGTTGATACACATGTATTTGATTGATAACATTGCCTTGATGAATTTGCACAAAAATCTACTTGAAGCATGTTTTAAAGAATCAATTAATTGGTAATTAATTTGGTGATGATCTGCATTTTGGAATAACTAGGTTAGGATTTTTGTTGAAATCAGTAGTTAGATTGATTGCAAAAAACGTTGGCATATTTTTGGTTGAATTGTTCTGTTGCTACAGATTCGTGTATGCTGATTTTTGCATATTTTGTTTGAACTGTTCTGTTGCTACAGATCAGTGTACGATCGCCCACAGCGATATAAAACATACCGCGGCGTGCGTGTTGGCGTACATGTTGATTGCAAAATCAGCGCTCGCTGCAGCATATAAGCCATTGTCGCTACAAACGCTGTTTGCAATCAGTGCTCGTTGCGACGATAAACCCATCAGCGCGGTGAACGCACGTGGAGTGTGAATTGCTACGTAATCAACGCATGGTGCAGCGATCAACCCATCAACCGTGAGAGCACTTCCGAGTGCACAGGGGCCAGATGAAAAGTTTCAAAACTTTTAGACACAAATATAGATCTGCAAATTGTCAGGGGGTAATTAATAATTAACTCACCCAATTCAAAAATTGATTATTTTTGAAAAGTATGTCATGTACTTGTTTGTATATTGATGGTGCTCGGTACATGGCCTTAGACCTATGGTGAATGTTTTAAAATTTTTGGTTATGTATGGTGTTAATTAAAATAAGGCCTGCGTGTCCTCCTTTCTCCTCTTCTCGATGTACAATCTCTTTCATCTCATTCCTGAATGGGATCGAGGTTTCTAATTTATTGAGTAAAATTTGTATAATATTCTTCAGTGAAGGTTAATATGATGTTTTTGTAATGTACTTGAAGACGAATCAAGGAAGAGACAATCATACTTGACAGAATCAAGATTTTATACAGGACCCTAGTCTGACCCACGATCCTCTAGGCTCGAGGAAATCAGTTTAGTTAGGCCATGTACGGCACATTTTAATATTTTGTTAGAATGGATGCTAAGTTGAATGTTCAATAACATGCCAAACAATGTCATTCTAATAAAAATAATAATCGTAGTGAGAATTTAAATAACAAACCTCAATTAAAAGTATATTAGTCACATATGCTTCCATCACCATGGTTTTAGTAAATCACTGTTTGTTGGAACTTTGTTCACCAACGAGAAGGGTATACTTCTACCAGTGGGAGGGTAAAATGCATTGGAGTTTTTCTTAATGTGATGGGTCGACTAAAAATGACGATTTTGCTTGGTCGCCAAAGCAAGGTTGATAAGCGCGTCATGGCATAGTAGAGAAGTACACATATTTGGGGGTGTTACGTGGTGTGCGTGTCCACTCTACTGATACTGAGAATCACACTTAAGGCGATGGTTGGGGTCATTGGATTGTGTGATGGCTTGTGGGCTCATCATATTTGAGTTTGATAGTAGGAGCTATCAACTAGTGGGATTAAGTTGTTGGCCTACCTAATAACCTATTTTAGCTGTGTTCGCCAAGCGAAGTTCGAAATGGGCTAGATGGGACTCAGTCCACTAGGAAAAGCAAACGAACACTCCGAGTTAATAGTGAGGCTATTGACTTGAGTAAATAGTGGGAGCATGGTTTAAAAAAGACCCATATTAAATAATAATAAACATGGTAATAACGGGTACTTATTCTGCACTTGTAGATTCACTTAAAATTTGAGCAAAATGATCCCAACATCATTGCGACAATCATCGAACTGGGAGAGAAATGGAATGGTGAGAAAATTCCGTTGACTGGTACAGAAGTAATAAACAAATATTCAATCAAGCGATGGATTATACACCATTGAGCAATCTCTATCACCAGAGCCTGCTGATATTATCCATGAGCTGGGATGCATATGTGAAACATAACACATGATGAAAAAAGTAGAATGACTAGATAAATTGTGTGCTTGCATCATGGCACCATACTGGACAACAGTGCCAGAAAATGGATTTAGCTTCTATCTTCATTTTCTTCAAGAAATGAGAAGCATATGGTGTCTCGGTCATATCCGAGTAGGAGGAGAGGGTACCAAAATGGCGATCTTATACTAAGTTGACCGAGTATATGACAAGCTTGAGATTTGGGATGTGGGCTTAATGAAGGTTTAACGATAAACCTAAATTACAGTCTTTGTCAGATTCTTTTTCTCAATTTGTCTATGATTTCATTGAGGGAAGATAAGAAGAACACCCTTTCTGAGCTTCTGGATTGTTGAAGGCTACTGAGTCATGCATGAAAATGTCAGAAACATTGACATTGGTTGAAGCAGCTCAAGTGAAAAGGAATGGCTCAGAAGTCATTGGAAAGAACTGTTGCATAAAGAAAGGCGTTTGTCCTCACTGTAGGGAATCCCAGCCACTGGAGGAAACATTGCAAGGCCTTTCTAGCAAAAGAGAAGAAGAATGTTACTTAGGCAGTACATTCTGTGAGATTAACTTTCCCGTAAACATCTTGTTAGTGTATGCCCTAGGAACCAATCGTGTTCGGTTGAGTCATTATGTTTGTATATATATGTGAATGTATATAGTTTGTATATACATTTTTTTCAATAAAGAAAAAGTGTTTCTTATTTCACATGTGGTTTATTGCTCATTTATAATGTATCATGTGACATGTTCGAATGATACAAATCTTTAGAAGATCAAAACATCAAGTATTCCCTACAAGTAATATTAATTGGGCAATAATATTACATAGTAGGCATGCTGAATGCCTCCGTAGATATCATTGAGGTATGGTGTGGGTGATTAATAAAGTTATATCACTAGGCATAGCATGGATACGCGGTTGTGGTACTATTTATCGAAATTGGCCATTTATGATGAATCACATGGACATTTAAAATGTAATCAAGATTATCATTAGATCGTACTAGGGTTATTAATCGTTAGACCTGAGATATCACGGTTGGATTTCGCATAAATGCATATGGTTCAATGGTATATTAAACATGAGGCTAATATCCATGTGTTAATAAGCCGAATGGCCATGTGTTTGTTTTATGTGAGGACAAGTGATAGCAGATGGGATCCGTTGACTTGGTATAGATGATATCAAGTTCCTAGACAAATGTCAAGATACTTGGGAAAGGGAAATCTTAGCCAGGGTATAAAATGTTACATGAAAGGTGTTTCATGGTGACACGTTCCGTAGTATTGTATTAAAATTAAGATAAGGATTTTGACCTACCATGAATCCATTCTTAATTGGGATTAGACAAGGAAGGATGATTATAAACGTGTATGTTGTAAAAGGTTCGGAGTATACTCATTGTGACTTAGGGGTTATGGAGCATTGCTAGATGCTTACATAATCAGGGGAGTTTGTTCATAAGAGTTATGACAAAAACATATCGAAATAGACTGTGATATTGGGCCCCACGGCTAGGCCACAGTGAGCCTAAGAGGTCACACACAAAACTAAGGAGAATAAGAATAGCCAAGAGAGTTGATTATCCAGGTTGGCTAGCAACTACCAAAGGTAATAAAGTTATTTATATTAAACATTTTCTTTATTAAATTGGATTTTACAAGGGGTTGTGATTGTAAAAATAAGGGTTAAATTTATGTAAACATTTAAGAGTTAAATTGTTAATTGTGATTAAATGTTAACAATGTTATCATTAAAGAGTTTAACAACTTCATAACAATTATGGAATTGTTAAGGAAGTCCAAAACATTATTGAATTGTTTACAAGGATTCCTATATAAAGAAAATGATATATCATTTTGTGAAGAGAAAAAAAAGAGAAAATCTCTAAGACCTAAATCTCTCTCTTGGCCAAATTCTTTTCCCTGGTGTGGATACTCTTTTGCTTAATTTCTCTTGAAATTAAGGTCTCAAGGTTGCTAAGGCTTAAGGTAACATGTTCTACCTTATTATTTCAATTGATTGAAATCTATTTTAAACTATGACTATACTTGTTATAGTATGGTATGCTTGATTCTCCATGCATCTATCTTTCAAATGGTATCAGACCAAGGATTTGATCTTTATTTGTCTAAAATTGGCCAAAAGTTCATGTTCATATGTTGAATAATGTTGTGTATTTTTCCAAATTTTGATTTGTGAAGTACATGTTAATTGCTTGTTAAGAATTGTAGATCCATGCTATGTATGCTTAATATGCCATAAAAATTTATTTTTTTTAATCATTTTAGTGGACTAGCAAAATTCGGCCATGACTTAGTGTTTGAAATTTTTAATTTCAATTATGCTCTTATGTTTTGTTTGAAAACATGATGGTTATGGCACAAGCTCAAGATTTTAATTGAAATTTGATATTTGATTGAAGTTGGCCAAATGGGTTTTGGGTTAAAATGTTGCTTGTTCAATTTTATGACTTGAAGAATAAGATTCTTGATGGTCAGGACATTGTATGGCTGCTACTATGTCAATTTGATGAAAATTGATGTTGTTCACATGATTTTGATTATGTGACATTTTGGCTATGACAAGTTTGTAAATAATTGTTGATTAATGAGCATAGGTTTAGGACAATTCAAATGAATTTTTAATAGTGATTAAAATGTTCATGGATACATGGAGATGTTTTTGTTCATATGAGAAATAGTTGCATATTTTTTAGTAGGTGCAAAAAGGGTTATTTGATCTTGATGGCATAATTTGTTATGTTATATTGTGTGTTTGTAAATATGTGATTTAATGGACATTAAGGGTATTAAGATAATTTGTCTTAAAGAGTTAAGGGTAAAATTGTCTTGTGCCAAAAAACTGGAAAAGTAGTGTGAACACAATTAATTGTTAATTATGTGTTTGATAGATTAATTAGATTATGTATATTAATATGACAGTGTCTTAAAGAAAGCATGTTTATTGTTAGCTTATGTGTTTAAGATTCAATGCCAGTGTCTTAAAGATAGGGTTGAATAATTGCTTATTTATGTAAATGTTACATTATACCCTAAAGTTTAATAAATGTTTTTAATTTATGCTTATTGATGGCAATGTTGAATATATGAATATGAGATATATGTGTGTTATATCAACATAATGCATTTTTGTCATGTTTGATAACAGTGATGTATCTGAAGCATGCAATATGCTTGTATGTTTATGCATATTAATTAGCCATTGTATATAGTTAAGTTTTAATATTTAAATGAAGTGTTGAAACTTAATTTTATGGCATGACATTTAGTTTTTAGGTTTGTAGTTTGGGGGTTTATGTTTTATATTTAGTTGATACATATGGATATGTATAGGGTAGATATTAAAACATTAACCAAAAACAAAACCTAAACTTAAATCTTCTCTAATTAAAAATTAATCTAAGCCTTCCATTATGAGTCTTAATTTCTTTGCCATAAAATAGAATTCCAAATTTCTATTATGTGAGGGATGCTAATTATGACTTAGAATTGATTGTCTTAGTTCTTGGATAGAAATTCACATTGTACCCAGATTCTATTATGTGAGGGTATAATAGGAATTCTATTTTAAGAAAGCATAATGGATCAGATTAACTAGTGTGGGTACCAAGATTTCTATTATGTGAGGTATCTGAAACTAGAGGCAGGAAAATGAATCATAGCTATATGGTGATATAAAAGGAAGAGTTTCCTACTTATTGAATTTAATGGACCAAGTTTCTATATGTGAGGTTTAGAAAATTGATACAGAATTTGATTCCCCACTAGAAATTTTAATCCAGCAAAATTTCCGAATCTTTATCTAGGGATGTACAGGATTTGAATAAAATAGTGGAGGTAATTAGATTAGCTTAGAAAAGAATATATATAACAAAACACTCATAATTGTTTTTAATTTTCTTGCGCATCTCTCATAAGATATAAAATAGTGAAAGATGAATAATCTACTGTGAAAATCCTGGATGATAAGACAAGTTAGTTGGCCGTAGTAATTCACATGACGGCTGAGGAAACTGACAATAAATTGAATTCAGAAAATGCAGCCTTTGTTTAGAAACACCCCTGCCTGAACCTCCTCTTCTGAGAGCATAATGAATATAAAAAATGGAAGGAAGATGAACTTAAAGCTCGCTCTTATTGTGGCGTCGATGGTGACGAGCTTCAGAGAAGTGTGAAAAGATGAAAAATGCTAATGAAATTTACTTGCGTTACAGGTTGTAAGTGAGAATTCGAGGATAAGACATATGAATTAAGTTCAACTTTATCGGAATGAAGTTGAAAGAAGGCGTGTCACCGAAGAAACATGTCATGAAATGATTACATTCGGGGTATACATGCCATGAGAATTGTAATGCCGGATACCCTCAAGGAGGATTTGGTTCTCCAATCTCTACCTCCAAGTTTCACACCTTTCATCAATAATTATCATCTCAATAGGATTGAGAGAAAACTTCCTGATTTGTTGAATGAGATTCACCATTTTAATGATCAGGAAAGAAAAGGAAAAGGCGGGAGGTTGTAAGTATTGCTTCTTCTTAAGACAAAGAAGAAAAGCGAATGGAATCCAAAAGAAATTGGGAACAAAACCAAGGGAAGGGATTTAGAACAGGCTGCTCCTCAAGCCAATAAATCTAATGACAAGGGCCAATGTTTTGTGTTAAAGAAAGTGGCGCATGGAAGAGGAATTGTCCTCTTTATCTAGAAAGTCTTAGAAGGCTAAAGCTCTTGCATTGCGAAGACTGGATCAGGTATGTCCCAATGCTATGTCATTGAATTTGAATTAAATGTTAGTCAAATAATTCAACCTGGTAATGGATTCAGCTGCTACTACATATTGTGTTGTTTACAGGATCTGCAGAATAGTTCTGCTCTAGCAAAAGATCAAGTCATGTTAAGAATGGCGAATGGAACAATGTTGCTGCCGAAGCCATGAAACATGCAGTTTAAGGCTTCCATCAGGACACATTTTGTATTTGTAATGTCCTGTATTTGCTAAAGCCACTAGAAATATAATTTTCGTTTCTGTATTATGTAAATATGGTTACAGTGTACAGTTCAATAGTAATGAATGTTTAGTTTATTTTGGAAATAAACTGTTGCAAAGCTATCAATACAATGGTTTGTATGTGATAGAATTAAATGGGCATAACATACATAAATTCCATAACTATAAAAAGAACTCGAAAGAAATTAATCAAAATTACTTTGGCATGATAGATGGCCATATAGGAGAAGAAGAATAAACCAGTTAGGAGAAAGTGGACTTTTAATTCATGGGTTCAGAACCTTATTCGACCTGGAATCTTGTCTTCAAGAAAATGACCAAGTCACCCTTTAAGAGTAAAGGGGAAAGGCAAAGAATTGCTGGAATTAATACATACAGATGTATGTAGACATTAATGAAATGGCCAGAGGAGGTTTTCACTGCGTCATTACCTTACTGATGATTATTCAAGGTATGGGTATTTGTATTTAATGAATACAAATCGGAATCGTTTGAAAGTTCAAGGAATTCAAGAATGAAGTAGAGAAACAAATTGAAAGAATATTAAAATTCTATGATCAGATCGTGGAGGTGAATAACTTGAGTAAGGAATTTCAAGATTTCTAAAAGAAAATGGGATTAATCACAATTAACTCCTATTTAACCACAACACAATGGTGTATCTGAAGGAGAAATCGTACTTTATTGGATATGGTGCGATCGATGATGACTTTACGGACTTGTCGATTTACTGTGTGGGGGTATGCCTTACAAACAAGCAGGGCATATTTTAAATAGAGCAACCATACTAACAGTCCAGAAAAACACTATATGAAGTGGGTATGGCAAACCACCTAGTCTTAACTATTTAGGTTTGGGGTTGTCTAGCTTATGTCAAGATTGTTAAAACAGACAAGTTGGACGTAAGATCTGAAAAAGGTCGATTTATAGGATATCCTAAGAAAGTTTAGGATATTATTTTTACTTCCCTACTGATCAAAAGATTCAATCAGTAGAAATGCACATTTCCTTGAGAAAGAATTCTAGAAGAAGGAGGTGCAAGAAGAAAAGTTGAACTCAAAGAATATTCGAAGAGTCTCAAATCGATCATACTCAGATAGGGACACAGCGCACGAACCTTCACGATGAAGCAATGTTCCAGCCCGTAAATCTTCTAGAATTCTCGACCTCCAGGGATATATGGCTTTCTAATGAAAAAGTTTTGAATCTTTTTCAGTGGGAGAAGTTGATCCTAAACTTATGAAGAGGCGATATAGATATTGATTCTGGAAGATGGCTAGAAGCGATGAATTCTGAAATAGAATCCATGTACAAATCAAGTTTGGAACTGTTGATCCTCGAAAGGAATAGTTCCTATTGGTTGAAATGGGTCTTCAAGAGAAAGGTTGCGTAGATGGAAAGTAGAAAACTATAAGGCTAGACTGGTAGGAAAGGTTATACTCAAAACAAGGGTTGGATTATGAGGAACTTTCTCACCAGTTGCAATGCTTAAATCCATCAGAATTTTGCTAGCCATGCAGCACACTGATTATGAAATTTGGCAAATGGATGTCAAGACCGCGTTCCTCAATGGATTTATTGAGGAAACATATAATACAACAACCTGAAGGTTTTGGATCCATGCTGAAGACATAAAGTGTGCAAATTGCATAGATCTATTATGGATTGAGCAGCTTCCAGAAGTTGGAATATTCGATTTGTGAAACAATCAAACTTTTGGTTTCATAAAGAATCCAGATGGAACGTGTGTATACAAGGGGTAAAAGATCATGTCAGTGATTTTCCATATTATATGTATGACATATATTAATGGAAATGATATTGGCATGACTGAAGTTAAGATGTGGTTGTCAAAGCTTTTCTCAATGAAAGATTGGAGAAGCAAATACATCCTATGAATACGCATATATAGAAATAGAGCGAAAGGATTGATAGGGTTATCTCAGAGCATGTATATAGAAGAAAATGTTGAAAAGTTCAACATGCAAGACTCCAAAAGAGGTTTTTTGCCTTGCAGTCAGTGGACTACATCTTTCTAAGGATCTTAGTCCTAAGACTGATCAGAAGCGATAGCGGATGCGTAAGATACCTACGCTTCAGTGTGGGTAGTCTTATGTACGCAATGCTAGTACAAGGCCTGATATAGCCTATGTTGGAAGTATTGCGGCAGATATCAATCAAATCCAGGAGAGAAACATTGGTCAACAGTTAAAACAATCTTAAGTACTGAGAAGGACTAAAGATTTAATACTGAGTATGGAGGTTTAGATTGAAAATCCAGGGATACTAGATTCTGATTTTCAATCAAATGGGATGATAGAAAGTCTACATCTAGATTCATCTTACATGTAATGGATGAACAGTTAGTTGAAAAGTTCCAAACAATCGACCACTGTCGACTCCACTACAGAAGCGATATTGCCGCTTCAGAAGACAGCAAAAAAAGAAGGTGTGTGAATACGCAAATTTGTAGCTGAACTTGACGTGGTTCCGAACTGAGTTATCCGATAACCTGTTTTTGCGATAATAATGGTGCTATTGCACAAGCAAAGAACCAAGAGCACACCAAAAATCAAAACATATTAGAGTAAATTATCATATTTGAGAGAGCGTGTTGAAGCTGGAGAAATTTTTGGTGCAGAAAACACCTTCAGCGGATAACGTAGCTGATCTACTACAAGCGATGACACAGAAGCAATTAGATCATCATCTGAGAATATGGGTATAGATACCACAACGATTGGCTCTAGTGCCAGTGGGAGGTTTGTTAGTGTATTGCCTAGGAACCAATCGTGTCATCGATCCAAGGCATTATGTTTTGATATATAGTGAATGTATATAGTTGTATATACATTTTATCTTATCAATAGAAGAAAGTGTTATTTCACATGTGGTTTATTGCTTCATTTATATATAGTTTACATGTGAAATGTTCGAATGTAACAAATCTTTAGAAGATCAAAAATCAAAGTATTCCCTACATAGGTAATATTAATTGGGCAATATAATATAGTAGGCATGCTGAATGCCTCCATGAATATCATGTGATGGTATGTGTGTAGGTGATATAAAAGTTATATCACTAGGCATTAGCATGGATATGCGGTTAGTGAAATGTTTATCGAATAGGCCATTTTGATGAATCACATGGACATTAAAATAGGTCATGATTTATCATAAGATGTACTAGGGTATTATTAATCCTTAGAACTGAGATATACGGTTGGATTCTGCATAACGCATATGGTTTATATGGTGTATAAACATGAGGCTAATCAGCCATGTGTTAATAAGCCGAATTGGCCATGTGTTGTTTATGTGTGTGAGGAGAGTGATAGTCAAGATGGGATCCGTTGACTTAGTATAGATTGATATCAAGTTCCTAGACAAATGTCAAGATACATGGAAAAGGGAAATCTCCAACCGGGGTATATAAATGTTACATGAAAGGTTGTTTCATGGTGACACGTTCCGTATGTATTGTATTAAATTAAGTAAGGATTTTGACATACCATGAATCCATTCTTAATTGGATTAGACAACGGAAGGATTTGATTATACAACGTGTATGATTGTAAAAGGTTTGTTGGAGTATACTCATTGTGAGTAGGGGTTATGGAGCATGCTAGATGCTTACCATAATACAGTGAGAGTTTTGTTCATAAAGCAGTTATGACAAAACATATCGAAATGACTGTGATATTGGGCCCACGGCTAGGCCACAGTGAACCTAAAAGGTCACACATAAAAACTAAGGAGAATAAAGAATAGCCAAGAGAGTTGATTATCCAAGGTTGGCTAGCACCTACCAAAGGTAATAAAGTTATTTATATAAACACTTTCTTTATATTAAATTGGATTTACAAGGGGTTGTGATTGTAAACAATTAAGGGTTAAATTGTTATGTAAACAATTTAGAGTTAAATTGTAATTGCGATTAAATGTTAATCCAATGTTATCATTTAAAGAAGTTTAACAACTTCATAACAATTATGGATTGTTTAGAAGCCAAAACATTATTAAATGTTTACAAGGATTCCTATATAAAGAAAGATATATCAATTGTTTTGTGAAGAGAAAAAAAAAAAAAAGAAAAATCTCTAAGAACCCTAAATCTCGTCTTGGCCAAATTCTTCTTCCCTTGTGTGGTACTTTTTGCTTAATTCTCTTGAAATTAAGAGTCTCCAAGTTGCAAGGGATTAGGAAACATGTTCTACCTTACTTTTTCAATTTGATTGAAATTATTTTTAAACTAGACTATACTGTTATAGTATGATATGCTTGATTCTCCATGCATATATCTTTCACATCTAGGGTCATAACAAAAGATGTGGTACTCACATTTGGCTGATGTGTAGGAACTACGGTAGAGTAGATTGCTTGCCAAGGGAGGGTGGACTACCAATTGGAAATGAAGCCAATGCTGACATTTATGTAGGATTATAGTCTGATTTAGCCTATGGGCTTGTTTCTTGGAACTTGTGGATTATTATGGTCTCTTTAGATTCTAGAAATTATATTTCTGTGTCCACTTAGGACAAATGAGAGTATTAGTTTATAATGGATTATTGTCCTTGAGTGTAAATAATATTCTTTATGGAATGTTCATAAAATATGTTTTAAGAAGACAATAGGATAATCTCAAAATGACAACCATGCCAACTTTGGCAAGTTGAGCTAAACATACCTGAAGGAATGTGGATAGTATCACAACTCACCTCTTGTATACACCCCAACATAATGGAGTGTCAGAAATGGGGAATAGGACCTTACTTGACATGGTTAGGTCCATGATGAGTTTTAGTGATCTACTTGCATCATTATGGGGGTTATGCCCTAGAGAATGGAATCACATTATGAACGTGTGCCGTCATAGTTGTAGATAAGACTCCATATGAACTATGGAGTGGGCGAAAGCCCAACCTGTCTTATCTAAGGATTTGGGGTGCGAAGCTATGTTAAGAAATTGATTCGAACAAGCTAGGCCAAAATCCTATACATGTATATTTGTGGGGTATCCAAAGAAGATCAAGGATACTATTTCTACCACCCGAGAGCGCAAATCTTTGTTGCTCTTCTGGTGTCTTCCTAGAAAATGATTTTTTCTAAGAAGTACTAGTGGGAGAAAAGTAGAACTCGATGAAGTTCTAGAACCACAAATTAACTAGACGAAGGAGGATGATGTGCCCCAGGAAGTGGTTGAACATCAGAGAAGGTTACTCCACAAACTGTGGATCAAATAAACCACCTAGGTAGCACAGGAGCTACGTAGATCTGGGAGAGTATGGTATGAGCCTGGAGACACGGTTATCTCGTGATCAACATGGTGACATACTGGTCTACCATGACGAGTGAACCCAGAACCTACGAAGACGCTATTCGGATCCAGATTACATTAAATGGCTTGAAGCCATGAAATCTGAGATGGACTCCATGTACCAAAACCAAGTATGGTCTCTGGTGGAATCACCTGAAGGGGTAAAACCCATAGGGTGTAAATGGGGCTTCAAGAAGAAAGACTGACATGGATGCAATGTGCATACTATAAACACGACTGGGTGCTAAAGGTTTCAAACAAATTCATGGTATTGACTATGAAGAAACCTTTTCGCTGATTGTCATGATTAAATCCATCCGGATTATGCTTGCGATTGTTGCATATCATGACTATGAGATTTGGCAAATGGATGTCAAAACAGCTTTCCTGAATGGAAACCTTGAGGAGGATGTATATAGACACAACCAGATGGTTTCGTTTTTGATGGGCAAGCTAATAGGGTATGCAAGTTGCAGAGATCCATTTAGGACTCAAGCAAGCTTCAAGGAGCTGTAACATTTGTTTTGATGAGCCGTAAAAGAAATCGATTTATCAAGAACGAAGATGAGCCCTGGTTTACAAGAAAGTGAGTGGGAGCGCAGTGCATCCCAATATTGTATGTCGATGACATACTTTGATAGGGAAGATATACCGAACTTGCAGTCGGTAAAACTTTGTTATCCAAGTGCTTCTCCATGAAGGACTTAGGGAAGCAGCCTACATCCTTGGAATAAAGATCTATCCTGATAGATCGCATAGGTTGCTGGCCTAAGTCAGAGTGCATATATTGATAAAGTACTGAAAAGATTCAGTGAAGATCTAAGAAGGGATTTCTTCCGATGCACATGGTGTTATCTCTTTAAAGAATTGTGTTCTAGAAACAAGATGAGAGAGATAGGATGAAGAGGATCCCATATGCATCAGCAATTGGATCCACTGTATGTCATGCTATGTACTCGGATTGATGTCTCATGTGCTTTTGAGACACTTGTAGTAGTATCAATCGGATCTAGGTGAGCGTCACTGGATGGTTGTAAAGAATATTTTAAGTACCTGAAGAGGACTAAGGATATGTCTTGGTTTATGGAGGAGAAGATGGGCTCACTATAGAGGATACAGTGATGCTAGTTTCCAAACATACAAAGATGATTATCGATCACAATCAAGGATTGAATATTTGGTCTCAATATAGCTGCAGTGAGCGTTAGAGCTCAAATCAGTGTACTGTAGCAAATTCTATAATTGATTATAAGTATATCGCATTATTTATGCAGCCGTGTAGGCGATTTGGGTTAAGAATTTCTTACTGAATTGATGTGGTTCAAGCATTGTTGATCTAGTATAGTTCTACTATGATAACAATGGAGCCATTGTTGTGGCTGAGGAATCACGATCTCACCAGTAATCCAAACGCATACTTAGTTGATTCAATCTGATTTAAGAGATCGATCAGAAAGGGAATGTGCAGATTTGCACAAACCTACTAACCCACTATGAAGTTTTTGTTGTAGCAAAAGCATGATGGGCACTTGGGTATCAATGTGTGAGTGCATGAATGATTGGCTATAGTGCAAGTGGGAGATTGTTAGAGTTAGGTACCCTAGAACCAATCAATTATGTGAATTGACTCTTGTAATAATGTCATTGATCAATAAAGACCTTTTATTCTATATCGTGTAAATCATCATGTATGTATTGATAAATGTCCTTAGAATGGTAGAACCGTGATGAGGGTATCATGTGTTCAAATCTTGATAGTGAGAACCCTATGACACGTATGGTGGCCATTCTGAAACATCTGTAGCCCTAGTATTATTCTGAAGTAAGGGCACATATAATACGGTAAGGCTATCATATGTTGAACGACCCTGTCGAAGGCAAGATGATTCTCACTGTCAAGGTATTTGTGTGACAACCTGGGCAACACAGGGTGCTTACTGTAGGCAAGTTACTGGACTGACCCACCAAAAGGATTCCATATGGATGGTAACCCCAGTGTCTATGGAAAAAATCCTCTATCGAATGGTGGTGCATGTATCCTTAGACTTGAAATCATTAGAGCACCTTGTGCACCGATTGGGTAGTTTGACACTAGTTAACCAGTTCTATTCTGAGCTGTCAATACAGTGTGATTGGCTGCATCAAGGAGTGTATCAAGACTATGGTGGATAGACAGATGATTCATCATCCCCTGGTACGGGAGAAGTTATCGCATCAGCTAATTCAGTAACTGGCAATGACACTAAACTGTGGCCATAGTGGGATTGAGTTGTTGCTCTATCCGATTTATTATTCAGGTCATTAGTCCGTACTGAATACATACAATATCGAGTAACCGAGGTTGCACACTATTTCTATGCCTCGGTCTCGTAAAGATAACAGATGATGAAGGAGTCGAGTGCACAGTAACCATATCGTTGACAGGTAGCTGCTCGTTGAATCCATCTATCGGGGCCATGAGCCTGCTAGGGGCCATCTTGGTTGGTGGTAGTGGACGAAATTGGTGTTGATCACGATACTACACACTATCGGTATGATGAGGAGTCTACAAGTCACACACATAGAAGATAATTTGAGAACCAGTTTACAAGAAGGGCGTTTTCGTCTTTTTAGGTGAAAGGGTATTTTGGTAATTTCATAGTGCAATTAAATTTGCTAAGGTCGTAGCCTTTATTTAATTTGTTAATAAAATTAAATAAGTGAAATTATATTTAAATATATGTTCGCATATATTTAAATGAATTATTGTTATTATTAAATGTTAATATATGAAATATATATATTAATTTAATTTAATTGAAATAACAATAATAATTATTAAAATATCTAAATGGGGTTGTTTGGATACAAGGGGTGTTTGGGTTGGAGTCCAAGGCTATTCCATAAACGAATAGGGCAAAGTGTGCACTATATAAGTGCAAAACTTTGTGAATTAAACTAAATTATTCATTCAAATCAATGAAATAAAATTCCAGCCCCTTTCTCTT
Source organism: Pistacia vera (assembly GCF_008641045.1). Lineage (NCBI taxonomy): Eukaryota > Viridiplantae > Streptophyta > Magnoliopsida > Sapindales > Anacardiaceae > Pistacia > Pistacia vera. Next base: position 223,581 of record NW_022196327.1, read on the forward strand.
CTCTCCCACTCCAGTTTGCATTTTTGATTGAAATCAAAGTTTGCTTGATTTCTTCTTGGTTCTTAAGGCTAAAGAGGATCTAGCAAATCTCTCTCTAGTTCCTTGGGGTTATCTTCGTGTGGACTATATTAGTTCGATCCTACTCTTGGGTTGGTAGTGAAATATGTTCAGACACAAGTTGGAGGAGCCTCCAAACGTGCGTATGATTTCTTAAACTCTAAACTGAAAATCTGCAGATTCTTATTTAATGTGTAAACTGTAAATTTGTGCCTTGGTCTTGGTTCTAAGGAACGATCCATGTTGTAAATAATTTTTGTTTTCCGCTGCCATAACTTGATCGTTTCCTAACACTACGAACATCGGACTGAGAAGAATATGCACTAAAAGAGGGTTGAGCTTCACAACTTTCTTGCTTTGATTGATACTCAAGAAATAAATTAGAGCAAAATCCTCGAATTCTCATAATTTGATCTACACCATCATCTCCATAGATCAAAGGAAAGAAGTAATCTGACAACTTCAATTTATATCTAGGATCTAAAACAATTGTTCCCCCCTTAACACCATCAATCACATTCCAATACGTGGAAAACTTTTCATTCATTTGTGTTGTCATCTTCCACACATTCGAGCCAGCCTGCCACACATCCAAGCCAACTAGACAACTGAAGTTTAATTTCCCAATTTTTTGGAAAATAAACATTAGATGTGGGATATTTTGTTCTAGAGAATAATAGTGTGGCATCGTAAAATATTTTTAACTTTCCACAAATTTGTTCTGCCAACTCCAATCTTTCTCACTTGGTAAACATCTAAAGTGTGGTGCACGATGCTTTAACCAAGTAAATACTTCTTTATAAATGAAAGCAGTTTCAAGCATCAAATAATTTGAGTTCCAGCGAGTCTTACAGTCAAGAGCCAACTTCTTGGTACTTTGAACGCTTAACTAATGTGCTACTTTATCAAATATTTGCTCTCTTGTAGGCGATGTCGTCCAATAAGCAACATTATCACAAATTTTTGCAATTGCTTCTCCAATCACTAATAAGTTATCCTGAACAATTAAATTCAAAATATGCGCACAACAACGCATATGAAACAATGAACAATGTTGCATAAGCGAGGCACATGGAAGCTCTCTCAAGATATCCTTAACAACCGCATCATTAGTGGAGCAATTATCAATCGTCAATATGGACAACTTCTTATAAATATTCCACTCAAAAAAATAGTTCATCAATGTCGCAGAAAACACATCTTTAATATGTGGGCAAGACACATATACAAACCTACAATATAAATTATAGATAATTGATATATTAATATAGCTAAAAAAATGTATTAAGAAATAAGAATAATAAAACATTAAAAGATAATACCTTATAAGAGCATCTCTAATGGTTCTATTTATTTTAAAGAGTATCTTTCATATAAATAAAGAGCATCTTTATTAATTTCTAAATATAAAGAACAAAATTTTTACTCAAATCCAATAAACTCTTTAAATTTAATGAAGATGCTCTTTATTTTCAAGAAAGAGACTTAATAGGAGAGAGAATTAATAAACAAAATGTATAGAAACTTGTAGTTTATTAATTAAAATTATGATAGAGAGTAAAATTTGACTCTCTAGATTTAGAGAGTCAAACTCACTCTTTAATTTATATTTAAAGGATAAATTATTTTTACGGATAGACTCTTTATATTAAAGAGTTTGGGTCATATAAAGAGTCATTTAGAGATGTCTTTAGTCGACTTTGTAATACCCAATTGTTATTGATAAAGTGTATTGTGATGGTCATATATCCTTTGTTTTTATTATTGGTGGTCCACAAATCAGAAGTGATGGCAATTCTACCCTGATTCTTGTTTAACAATTTCATTGACTTCTCATTTTCAACTTCATAAATCTTCAGAATATCCTTCTTAATAGTCTTCCTAGATATAACCTTGAGCAAGGGTTGAATAGTGTTGCAAAATTTTCTAAACCCGTAATGACCAACCATACTAAGAGGATACTCGTGTAGAATAATCAAAGTTACAAGGTTCTTTCTCCGTACCTCTTGATCAAAATGATAATTGGTTAATGTCTTAATCCTCTTTTTGGGTCACCGCAAGCATCTTTTGTGCTATATCTTGGTACTTTTGCCTTGGACAAATTCCACNCTTCATCAAATATTTGCTCTCTTGTAGGTGATGTCGTCCAATAAGCAACATTATCACAAATTTTTGCAATTGCTTCTCCAATCACTAATAAGTCATCCTGAACAATTAAATTCAAAATATGTGCACAACAACACATATGAAACAATGAACAATGTAGCATAAGCGAGGCACAGGGAAGCTCTCTCAATATATCCTTAACAACCGTATCATTAGTGGAGCAATTATCAATCGTCAATATGGACAACTTCTTATAAATATTCCACTCAAAAAAATAGTTCATCAACGTCGCAGAAAACACATCTTTAATATATGGGCAAGACATATATACAAACCTACAATATAAATTATAGATAATTGATATATTAATATAGCTAAAAAATTGTATTAAGAAATAAGAATAATAAAACATTAAAAGATAATACCTTATAAGAGCATCTCCAATGATGCTATTTATTTTGAAGAGTATCTTTCATCTAAATAAATAGCATCTTTATTAATTTCTAAATATAAAGAAAAAAAATTTTACTCAAATCCAATAAACTTTTTAAATTTAATGAAGATGCTCTTTATTTTCAAAAAAGAAACTTAATATGAGGAAGAATTAATAAATAAAATGTATGGAAACTTGTAGTGTATTAATTAAAATTATGATAGAGAGTGAAATTTGACTCTCTAGATTTAGAGGATCAAACTCACTCTTTAATTTATATTCAAAGGATAAATTATTTTTATGAATAGACTCTTTATATTAAAGAGTTTGAGTCATATAAAGAGTCATTTGAAGATGTCTTTAATCGACTTTGTAATACCCAATTGTTATTGATAAAGTGTACTATGATGGTCATAAATCCTTTGTTCTGATTATTGGTGGTCCACAAATCAGAAGTGATAGCAATTCTATCCCGATTCTTGTTTAACAATTCCATTGACTTCTCCTTTTCAACTTCATAAATCTTCAGAATATCCTTCTTAATAGTCTTCCTAGATATAACCTTGAGCATGGGTTGAATAGTGTTGCAAAATTTTCTAAACCTATAATGACCAGCCATACTAAGAGGATACTCATGTAGAATAATCACAGTTACAAGGTTCTTTGTCCACACCTCTTGATCAAAATGATAATTGGTTAATGTCTTAATCCTCTTTTTGGGTCACCGCAAGCATCTTTTGTGCTATATCTTGGTACTTTTGCCTTGGACAAATTCCACGATGATCATACAAGTGCTTTGTCCTATTTTGAAAACCACCAACAAGTTGTCTATGACAATAGTTACACTCTGTCTTTTTCTTGCCATCAACTTTTACTTTTTTGAAATGTAGTCATACAGTTGATTTATACCTACCAATACCACAAGCATCATTAGGGGAATTCCAGAGAGGGCTTGAACAAGGACTATCTACATATATTGGTTCGTTACTTTCATCAATTGGAGATTGCAATTGGTTACTTTCAACCGAATTCAGAGTTGTAGAAGGATGAGAAATCGCAATCAATAATTTTTTTGATGACTTCGAATATTGATTGATCTCCTCTTCTAAGCTTTTTCTTTTGCGACCCACACAACACAGTTTTAAAACACCCTCACAAATCAAAACACAGTTTTAAAAAACTGCATTACTGATAAATACATGCTACAGAATATTATTATCATCATTTATATGAAATGACATTATTTTAACAATTTCCTATTACTTCAATTTAACACCACAGCAAGTCCATGAATGAAACTACTAAAAATTGCTAAATATAACACCACTTGCATGTCTCATATTCAATAAAGGAACCAATCACTAGACTTCTCCACCAATGCAAAACACACCAAACACTTACACAAATAATATTTTCAAAAAATAACTAGTTCACTTGCCATTCTCCATAACTATTTGTAACATTGAAAAAGTTATCTCCATGTCAATGTAAATTCACAAACTTGAGCTGACATTACTTCATCAGTTTCAACCTTAGAATTATATATTTGAAAATGGACATGACTAATACTTCATTTGTGGCTCAAAAGGGAAGAAAAGGATCAACTACAATTTCAATACAGGGCATAGATAAGCAAAAATCTCCTCTACACTAAGATGAATTTAATTAACCGACTTTAATCATTTATTCATTTCAGTAAACCAACACCATATTGTTAAAATCTCAATGTCTTCTCTCCTGCTCTTCATTTTCTCAAACACCAAATCGACCGAAAATCCCAGCCATCCTAATAACAAACACAACTAGACCAATATACCTTGTGTATCAATTCACAAACAAACAAATATGGGTAATTGTTTATTGTTATAATTTCCTAGTTAGCCTTTTCTGTTAAAAGAAAAAGTAACAAGCTGGATTTAAAGGCTTCATTATAAATTATATGTATGTATACAAACTATAATTACTGACACTTTCTGGATGATAGCAAACTTTAAATAAACAATAACTAATTTAACTTACAAAGAAATCTTACAAAAATTTCCATTAAACTGAGATGGCGAAAAATGAATGAAAGAGTGAAACAAACTCATTAAATTCACTCTTCCATTCATTTTTTGCCACATCACTTTTATATAGATCTTTGTAAATTCTTTGTAAGTGTAATATTACCCTTAAATAAAACTAGACCAACATTTGGACCCATACTCGTGGATCAACCCGTACTCAGGGTATGGATCCATAAATTTGAACCCGTTCTTTTCGACTCGTACTCAATCCAGCCATTTTTTTTTTTTTTTTTTTGTTTTGGGGGGGGGGGGGGGGGGGGGGGGGAGGGGGTTAGGTATACCCACAGATACTCGTGAAAAATTAAAAAAAATTAACCTAAATGGCTGCCAAAATCGTAAATCCTTAATTCCTTAGAACACTCATTCTTCCATTCTCTTCTCATCAGCGTTCCAACTCCAAGTTCCAACTCTCATCAAAGCGCCTAGAAGAAGCTCAAAAACCCTTTTGTACTGACTACTAATGAAGATCTTTTCCTGGTAATTATTTTCACCTTGCTAATACGTCGTAATCTTAATGTATTTGGCTTCAGATTATACTGGATTTGTAGTTGATCTGTGGTTGTTAAATGATTTTTCTTATTTGCCTAATAATTATTTGTATTTTGTTGGAAAATGAGTAAAATGTAATCACAGAGATTATCAAAATCAATTCTCAAGATCTTATACACTTGTCCCTAATTGCAATCACATTATTTGTACAAAATGTAATGAATTGCAATATAAATTCACAGCATAAATACATTTTGTAGACCCAACTTGAAGTACAGCGTTGCACAAAAAATTCCCAATCTAAATCCTCCAAATTGCAAAACCAGAGATGAAAAACTAATTCTCTTTTTCTTTTTCTTCATGTGCAGTTAGCAAGGTAACTAACTGCTTTTGCGTAACGGGCGGGGTCCTATCATAGGTATCTCACCCATATCCAATATCTCATACTCACAAATGATAAGACCATCTCTTTTTGTATTTTTACAAGATTCATACTTTGTAAATATACTGTATGACTATGCATATATCGAAAACATTTTGACTATACGTCTGTTCGGAATATATAGCCGCTTGAATAATGTAACTTGGGTTGTATTTCATATGCGGCACCCTAGATCACTTATCACATTTTATCTCTAATGATCTCATTTATATAGTCAAAACTTTATTTGTATTCATAATTTTGTATGCAAGGAAGATTAAGGAAAAAGAAGATCGATGAGACAGGAAAGAATGAGGTAGAAGAGAGATAAGGGAAATTGCAACCTAGGCCCCATTTCATTCATTTTTTTAGTTAAATTGAACTTGCAACCTAAGCCCCATTTCATTCATTTTTTTGGTTAAATTTATCTTATGGACAGGTATAGTGTTATGTTTATTTTTTAAGAAGAGCATTTTTTTACCTATCAGATTTATTATTTAAAAAAAAAAAAAAAAAAAAACCTAAGTTTATATAACATTTTTCCTTTTATTTTTTTCTCCCTTCCTGCATTTTATTTTATTATTATTTTTTTTTTCTCTCCACTCTTTCTTCCTTCCATTTCACCGTCAAGCCAAGCTAACCTACAATAGCATCGCCAACTACTAGAGGCCTCAAGGGAGTGTTAAGAGGCGAAAATCTGGCCTTTCACAACTGCAAGGCCTCCAATAACCTTTCACAATTGTTGTAAGGTCTCTAGTGGCTGACACGAGGCCCCTAAGGTCTTCAGCAGCTACCATGGAGGTCTATAGCAATGCCATAAGGCCATTGGAGGTCTCAATGTTAGTGGCTACAAGCTAGCTCTGGTTTTGTTTTTAAGGTTTAAGTTGAACCATGGGTGAAAAGGTCATTTCAATATATAATAGATTTTCATGACATTATTTAACGGAATGTGGGTTACGGTTGTATTTTCGATACCAAGGGGTCATTCAATCTGTGAAAAGCAAAGGGTTTTCTACAAATTACCTTCAATTTTATTTTAGTAAGAAATTTTATGAGGGTTAAGGTTTCTCATGTCCCATGTCTAGAAGAATTCTTTTAATTTTTCTAATAAATTTTCTTTTCAGTCAAGGTTAGCGGAAAAAAAAAATGAATATTTTAAGGGACTTCTTAATCAAAATTCTTGATTATACCTATATGCATATGTCTAAAGGTTCTCAAACCAAAATGACTTCAAAACCTCCCGTGAATGCAAGTATCGGTACACCCTATTGTAATTTTAAAAAGGGTAAACGATAGTCTAGAAAGGTACATAATGCTTTCTCAAAACCTTGGGTGTGTTTAAAACTTCCTAATCGGGGTAGATGATAATAACCCGTGACTTCGCTGACCAACTTCTCCCTTAAACACTTCAGGTGGCCATGCTTGTCAGGTAAAGTTACGGTATCACAATCATCCTTCCACATTTTCCTTTCTTTTTCTTACCTTCAACTTTCTTTCATTTCAAATGCTTTATTATTTGCTTAAAAACTATATTAAGGACATCATTCCTCTACAAAAAGAGTGACGAGACTATAATTGAGACTTTCCACACAAAACTATTACCTTAATGGTTATACCAGAAATTATATGCATAAAACGTACCTCTGATGATATTCTTAAACACAGATTTTTGGCTCAAAGATGTTGGCACAGGAAAGAAAGTGAAAACCCAGTGGCCATAGTTATGTGCAGTGTGCAGCATAGATTTCCACAAATCTAACAAATAAATAACACAGAATCCGTGCCTAGCTTCAAATTGAATTTTAGGGTTTCAACAATCCAATAAAAGAGAGAATTTGCAAATCATGCTCAGACAAAATAAATTTAATTTAATTTAAAAATAAAATAAAAATAAATAAATAAAACTGACCAAAAATGAATGATAACATAAACCTTACTATCACAATTTTTTAGCTCTGTATGTTTTATAAATTACTACAAAAGAACACGGGCCAAATCAATAATTACTTAAAGATTCACCGTTTAATACTCATTCCTATATCTTAAGTACTTGTTGTGCAGCAAAAATGCTTTGGCTGAAATAAAATCAATTCGTGTCAGAACGTGCAAACACCGAGCATTGCTGGCTTTGAACCATTCCACAATATTATCCTTTTGCATATGCCGTTTACTCTGTGGCTGTTGAATTTCCACCAGCAACCCAATACTGTTTGACAGCAACCAATATTTTTTCGGGAACTAAAGGACCATCTTCATGATCCACCATTTTAGTGTCCCACCTCATTCCTCCAACAATCTTCTTCACCTTGATTATCGCATCTACTTCATCACGGATTATGACTGCACCTTCTGGTCGCAAAATCCGGTCCATCTCCAGAAGAATGTCCTCAACATTACATCTGTGATCATTCAATTAGCATTTAAAAGTTAAAATTATACAGACCAACCTAAAAAAGCAAATGCCAAGGTCTACTGTTGACAAGCTCGTGAAAAAAGAAACAAAAAAGTCAAGTATGCACAGAAAAACGACACTCATCTACAAAGTAATGAGGGTAACACCATTGAGATACAGCAGGATCATTCCCAATGAGTCTAAGCTGCTTACTCTGACTCCAAGAAAGCACTAAAAAGCTAGAGATACTCAGGTTCAGTTCACTGAGACACATATAGGATTTCCGACAAACAAGACAAGCTAAAGCTTGTTTCAGAGCTTGGTCACTTAATTCGAAAGAATTTGTTGGAATAGCTTCAAAAAAATAGCTCAACAAGTTGAATAAAGCCACTTCACCATTGAGTTAATATGACAAAAATGAATAACTCATGCATGGCTGAACATGCATAGATTCTAAATATTAGATTGTAACATGATCACAAAATTATGATTAGTGAATCCATAAGCTCATAAAGACCCAAGCTTTGACCAGGTTCAATTGACCACAAGTATTTCTGAGTTCAGTCTGTGTTCAACAAATAGGGGAATTGAACTGCCCAGCAGTTGGCTTATAATGGTTTAGCAGGGAACTATAATTTTCAATGTTGCACAACAGAAGTCTTAATGGTAACCCATACATGAAAGCACTCAAAATAATCTCATTACTGTCCCTTAAATCCACTTCATTAGCAATGAGGCACCTATTAGTAAGAATGAATCCTCTATATTACGCAGCACCTATCAGTATTGTAGTTGTAGCCCATACAACTCAATGAAAATAGCAGGCAAACACACATGCAAGAAGTAAACTTATGCGAGGGTGAAAACACACATTTAATAGAGCCTATCAACGATGACAATGAACCACATCCACATTTGAAGAAGGAATACTTACTTGTCCTTGTACAGACTGAAAACCCCATTGGCATGAACAAGGTCATATGTCCTTGGGTAAGTGGAGAAGGCTTCACACCTAAACAAAGAGATGGAAGGTAATACCGAAAGATCAAAAGTTGGAAAAAAAAAAATGAACAGAATAATTGAAACAGACTCTGGTCAAGCACACAATGCGCACATAATGTTGATTTAAAATCCAAAACAATATAGGGATAACTTTATGGTAAGTTACTAAAGTATACTAGCAAAATTTTCATTACACAATTACAGAACTCACAAGTTAGTATATAAGAGATTCTTAAAATCTAGAAGTTTCACATCTCACAATACTTGCTCTACGTTCCAAAAAATTGCAAAAATATTCAAACAAAAGAACTAATACTTCTGGCAAAGCCATAATTTGAATGCCAAAAAAACCATGCTAGAGGCTGCCCATCACAATAAGAGAAGAGTCAACAAAAGTTCAGAAATTCGTACCAGTCATGATAGATGCCAATCAGTCCTCGCTCATATATAACACCCAGCGTATTTTTCTCAGCCATAGTGGGCACAACATTCATAACCCACAGTTTCGGAGATTGAAGTGCTGCAGCGAATCCCCCAAACCCAGCATTCATATCCATAATGTTGCGATACCTTCCAGAGTCAATAAGTCTGTTGATTTTCTTATAAGAATTTATGTGCTTCTTCCATTTGGCATTGTCCTCTTGGTATGACTCAACAGAAACTCCAGGGACAGATCCACTAGCAATTCTAGGAGGAGTGGCATAAAGCCTCTCTGGAAATGGCTTTAGTTCTCCACTAGCAACATCAGGATATGGAGTTATGCAAGTCTCCATTTTCTTGTACCTAGAAACCACCATAAAAGGATGATAAATCAAATAAAAAATTTATCAAAAAATCATTTGTTTAGCCTAGAATGGGACACAATTATCTATGTGCCAAATTGAAGTTAATCCGTGCCAAACCATTGCCAGATAAACCTCGTTTCAGTTTTCAAAAAACCATCTTATTCTTAACTGAGACTAATTCCAGTTACATCAAAATTTGAATTGCACATTTAACTGATTACATATTTATACTACAAAAATAATTAACTTTATAATTTAAAATATATTGTTCCAATACACGCATGTTGCCATTTAAAATTGACACTATTAAAAATCAGGTAAAATCTGTTTTCATTAAGTTATATCAATGCATATATCTTAAATAAACCCTGTCAACAAGCAAACTTTTTTAATGATATGAAATTTTAAGTGCAACGCCATACCAGACATCATCTGCATCAGAAGATTTGCAAAAAGTAACTCGAGAATCATCTTCTCTACCACGACATGAATCACCATTTACTTTTTTCTGCCAAATGGCAATTTCACCTTTCTCTGATATCTTCTCCCAGCAAAGAAGTTTAGCCATCTCCTCAATCTTTTCTTGTTCTTGCTGAAGATCATCCTTGGAACGCTGCCATGCTTTGTAATTGACCTTCCAATTGATTGGAGGACCCGAAAGAACCCAATAACCACCAGGTCTAAGGACACGGTCCACTTCCATCATATATCTTCCACCTGCAAATAGAAAATTCCACGATCCAATCACCTCCAATTGCTGCTATCACAACTTGTAGCAATAATAGAATGCAAAAAAACAAAAATGAAATTAAATGGCAAAGACTAATTGCTCGCTCCAAGCACGCCAAAAATAATTATATTTAACAATGATACTTACCATTTCCTCCCCATGGAATCAAACATCGAGAACAATGAGCCATGTCAAAGGCTCTTGAGGGATATGGAGTCTTTATGGTACCAAGAACACCAATAACAGCAGGCACACCCCTTTCAAGAGCAAATTGGACCTGAGCTTCATGTGAATCTCTTGGAGCAAATGACATGGCAATAACATTTCTACTCCAAAGGTATGCACCCCAACTTGCAACCTACACAAAAATACCCATTGTAAGTAGAAGATCTAAGCAAAACAGATACAAATGCAACCTGATTCTGGTTTTACAAAAGATAGATGGAATACAAATTGAGAAAAAATGTTGAGGAAGTTAGCATACCCCACAACCAGTGTCCAGGGCGGTTCTAACTGTCCCGTTCTTAATTGGTATCACCGATGCAAGCTGATCAATATATTTATCAGCCCCTTGCGGGAACTGTGTTCCTCCACCGGGAAACCTAAAGACATTGCCCTCGTATTGAATCCAATTCTGAATAGCCTTCTCAACTGTCAAACTCTTATATGGAGCATTTGCATATGGTACATAGTCACGACTTTTTGGCCAAGGAAATGGTGTCACGTATCCCTTAGGTGCCGGTATAAGACAGTGTAACTTTTCATTCTCAGGAGGACAATGTCTCTCTCTATAATTCATGCTTTCCCTGGGAAAAGTCATTGCACGCCTTTGATCTTGGCAGGGTGTATAATCAGTGTATTTCGAACTACATGGCTCAAAAACTTTTGGTTTGGATTCAGATTCATCAATGGTCTCCACTTCACCACCATGGTGGGTCTCAAAATTTAAATTTGGGACAATATTGCAATCTGCCCCACTCTTAGAAATTTCTAAAGCTATACTATCTCCCTTCCCAAATCCACTTCTTTGCCACGCACCCAAAATATAGAAGAAACAACACAACCCAGCCACAATAAATATTTGTACGGAACTCCTAGTTCTGCCATCAGACGAATTTGTTTTCAATGCCATGATGGACCTGTCGATTTCCACCAAAAGCAGTTATGCATGGAAAAAAATTATTTTTCGTTAAAACAAAAAGAAGAAAAAGTACATATCCATACATAAAAAGCAACAAATTATGTGATCTTAACGAAGTTTAATACAAATATAAGGAGCAGAAACTACTTGAAGATTCATACACATATAACAAACACAACTAGCTTAGAGTTCTTTAAAGCAATTAAATCCATTAAATAAAATGTTAAAAACACATTGAAAATGAAAACTGAGGAGCAGATCAGTAGATTTGAGCTTCAGCACTTCTTTCTTTTTTCTCTACATCGTATATTCCTTCGCTATACAAAGTCCAACCAACTAAACATAAATTGCAATTACAAAGTCACTCGACAGCACTAGCAGTGGCCTAGTTTAGTAAAAACGAACAGTAAAAAGCAAATTCAGAAACAAGAAATTTTTTTTATCAGCTAATGTAAGCTCGATCCAAATCTCAAAGCAAACAAACACTACATTATTTTAATTGAAAAAATACAAGAATAAGAATAAATCCGGCAAATACGAGATCACGTACCAATGGCGTTGAAGATCTTTCTCTTTCCCTGATCAACTAAGCAATGATACACCAGGAAAGATAATATACCCTTGACGGATCCAAAATGGAAATGAATCGTGTCAATGAATATCTGAAAAACCTAGATTCATTGTCATCATCAAGAACAAGAAAACTAATATCATAAAATCAAAAATAAAATTAATTAAAATAAACGCTTGCTCAGAATGGAGCCTTTCTGACTTTCGCTTCTTTTTACAGAGAAATGGCCATCACCAACTACTAAATAGATCACCGTCTCTCTTCTATTTCTCTCTCCTTTAGATTTTCATTTCTTTTTGAAATTTTTTTTTTCTTAATTTACAATATAATAATAAACAATAATATTATTTTATACGCAGACACACGAAACGCTGGTTGAAAATATCGGTGTCGTTTTCTTTTTTCTGTCCACTTTTTATATTCTTAAAATAAGTGTATTTATACGGTGCCGCATTTGCTAAACAGCTGAGGAGTGCGTAATGCGCTAAGTGTGGGACCCACACTTCGGTAAAGATTAAATAAATAACTTTGAGATGTTGAAACATCGAAAGTTGGGTGTGGGGCCACACGTCCATGTGGCATGTGACTACTAGCGCGATAATCGGGAGAAACGGACGGTTGTGATGGAGTTTAATGTGTTTGGAGAAGTACGTAAGATGAAAGTTATAGTGTGTTCAGTTTGGTCCCTATAACTGTAGAACATGGAGAGTGTTTGTAAAATTGTAACTGTATCGTATAGGCATGTTTTTGGGAAGTAATTAGTAATTTATTTGGCATGCTAAATCTTTGGAATGTTTCCTTTTTTTTTTTTTTTGGGTGTCTTTTCTCTCTTAACATTATTATCCATTAACTCATTTTATCGTTTCTAAATTCTAAGTGCATTTATATTTATATTAATCAGCCAAATACGGTTGCATTAGACAAAAAAATGAACAATTTTAATATCTTATCATAAACTTAGTAGATTAATCTGTTGTTAATGATGTTATCTCTTAACTTTAAATGAATGGATGATAGTAAATCAGAATTAATTATTATTAATTAATATGATAAGTAGTAAAACTAAAACCACCGACAAAAGGGTGGAGGAATAAAGTGAAGGAAATAGAAAAACAAATGTGGATATTGTTCAGTAATTTTTGTATGGTTTAACTTAAAACCGAATCACACATTGTTTTGTTGGTAATAGGAAGGAGGTAGATATTTTTTTAGTCAATAATGCTATAGACATCGACGTTTTACACCGAACGACGTATCAACTGAGTCAGACGAGTCACGTAGCATATTAATAAATATTCCGCGAATGAATGACTGTCCATCAAATATTGGACGGCCGTTCATTTTAAATGAATTCTCGTCTATGCAAAAATAACAATAGACTCCTATCCATATTATAAGGATGGGAGTCCATTTATTATAGATAGGCGTTCATCTATAATGGACGTTCATCCATAGTTTAAATTAAAAAAATTTGAAAACAAAAATCATGGACTATCATGGACTCCCATCCATATTCAATGGACAAGCGTCCATACTAAATGGATAGGCGTCCACCGTCCATAGTTTAAATTAAAACAAAAGTCATGGAGAGGGAAAGTTTATTACTCGCTTAAAACAGTCTGCAAGGCTTGCATGGATGAAGGAGTTCTTAAAGAAGTTTTTTTTTCTTATCAAAATACAAAGTCTAAAGAGTCTTGTACTGAATCTTTTGATGCTTTACGGTCAAGAAAAAAGAGGAAGATGGAGAGGTCAGGAAATTTAGAGGAACCTAAAAGAGGGAAACCGTTGAAAGCATTGAAGAAATTGAGAGAGGTTCAAAAGTGTTGATGCTTGATTTTGACACCAACGACTTACATGTGCAAAATGCTAAGCGGGCTTAGAAGTTACACATGATATGGAAATATGTAGCAAGAGAGTAAATAAAAGACAGTTTTTAAAGTGGTTCGGATGCTCAAAAGCGATTCCTACGTCCATTGTAATTGTATTAATAGATTGTTACAGTCAGGTCGCATGTCGCGAGCTAAGTTACAATCTAGATAGAAAGTTGAGAGAGAGAGAGAGAGAGAGAGAGAGAGAGAGAGAGAGAGTGTGTGTGTGTGTGTGTGTGTGTGTGTGCTGTTTAGGACTAAAGATAAGCCAATCCCGCAAATGAGAGAGAAGCCCTCTATTTATAGTGGGAGGATTCAAGGTAATAATCATGAGCCTACAATCCGACAGGTGGGGTACAATTCCTAACCCATTTCCCATTGGTTGTCTGCACGAGAGATATCCTTAAATTGCGTACGGCTTGGGCAGGTGGACGATTCCTAGCCACTCGCAAGCCTAGCATTCACCTGCTGCACTAACGAGAACCATACCTCTTCCGTCATTGTGCTACGTGGCAACGTCTAGACGGCACAAAGTCTCCTTGAATTCTGATTGGCTTTTGCTGACGAGAGTCCACATCAACCCTGACTTTTTAGGCATAACAGAAGCCCCCCAGTTTTTAAGGTTTAAAGATTGAACCTTAAGAACTTCATGACTATGCCACGACTTGACTTGTTCCAAATGACATTTGGTCGAGCTGATAGAGCTGCAAGGACGTCGCAGCATATACCTCTAAGAATAGTACACGTAACTTGAGGTGGCCTTCTCCCATAGGTTCAACGACCTGGGTCAAACCCTACCCAATGCCATACCGACATGCTTTGAATCTCATCCGCAGCTCGCGACCTGAGAATACTTAGCACATTTTCACAGAAAGCAAGGAGTTACATTGTCTTGAAACCAATACATGACGAAGAGTGTTTTACTCGAACGACCTTTTCAGATGTTATCCGTTGCGCTTGACAGCTAGTCTGGTCAATAAAATAATCTTTATTTTGACAGACGTGTCTATTGGCAATAAGTGTCAACCATGCGCATTAAATGCAAGCCATGCTGAAACGACATTCCTTTTCAGAGCATTAAATGTGGATGAGGGCGCATTTAATATGGTGGAGATAACCGCGCTAACGCTTGGTTGATCCAATGGAGGGAAGCATCGATTAGCATTCACGAAGCATGGAGGTTACTTCTTCTCACGGATTAACGACACGTGGTCTCAATCAATGGCGAGAAACGTATCCCGCCCAAGCATCACTTGCCTAGGGAAACCAATCGTCATTTTCCCCTATAAAATCTTGGGCTCGCTTCAAGTTTTGTCATAGAACTCATATTTTCAGAAGGAAAAACAAAACTCTCATAAAATTAGTCTGCCCTTCTTCCAGTTGATGCGCACTCTCTATTACGATAGAAAGTTCATTCCCAGTAGCCAAGAGATAAGAAGGATTTCTCCTTCGTTTTCTTTTATTAATTTGCTGATTGTTTGACTCTTGCGATAATGGTGGATATGAACTGTCTGGCAATCCTTTATGGTGCGTATTTTCGGACAGTGGTGAGAAGAGAGCTTTTTCCTTCATAAAGAGTGAGAACTTAGGGCACGAATCCTTGGGGATTCATTCCCAAGGGTTTTTAGGATTTTTCTAGGGGTTAAAGAAGGCATATTAGGGTTTCTTTTTCTCTTCCACGTCATCATACGAAACACTGTACGGAGACTGAGTTATTTTTACATGTCGCCCCTTTTTCAGACTTTAGAAGCAATGGATGCCTCAACAACCAGAGCAACCGAGGGGACGAGCTCGCAAGCATCAAGTGCCCTAGCGGGTCCTGTGCAAGAGACATTGTCAGTGGCCACTCGGGATGAGATATAGAAAGCAGTGGACCAGTACGTGCTTAGCGTGGATGTCTACCAGTATAGGACATATACAGCTCGGAATCCCCTAGAGGGAATGACCGCGATTTCTGAAGCGATCTTTAAATGTGGGGCTTTGATACCTTTTCACACCTTCATTAGATCGATCCTCAACCACTTCGAGGTCGCGCCATTGCAATTGACGCCTAATGCGTATATGATAGCTGTTGCTATGTATATCGCATGTGGCGAAAATGGTCTTGGCGAGTTGACAGCGCTAGAGCTCGCATACGCTTACTATCTAAAGAAGAGCAAAGATAAAGATTCTTTTTATGTTTCAAAACGATCCACGATTGAGGGAGGAATATTTGGTTACCCTAGTAACGTCGGGGCTTATGAAACAAAATTTTTCTTTTTTGAGTATGATGGCGTCTACCAGTTTAGGGAGCCGAGTAGGTTTTCCTTTCTTTCAATTTGCGAACTGTTCCTTTTCCTTCAGTTTTTGTTTCTAACGAACTTTTTCGTCTCATTGTAGGAAATAAGACGACCAGATTGACGGCTCTGACAGATTTTAATCGAATTGTGGCATTCGGTAATCTACCTGAGTAGAGTCGCAACACGAAACTGCTCGTGACTACGGTCAACCTAAAGAAGTACAATTTTTTTAATCCGAAAGCATCTCTGGAACCCTTAGTCTGTAAGTATCCTCACACTTAGAACCTTTTTCTTCTATCTGTGGTAACCTTTTCGCTAACATGCTTTCATGGCGTGCAGCGACTATGTCACCCAAGGTTCCAAAGCCGATGACGAGGACAAGGGGGTTCGTATTTCCCTAGGTCTCCCCGACTGAGCTAACTGAAGCGATCCCTAGCGATATCCCCACGGGAGGGATACAAATTGGTGTGCGAACACCCACATAGCAACATGGGGAAGCTTCTCGGCCCACGGTTGCTCGCGCCGCTAAGCAGAAAACCATGGGCCAGAAAACTAAGAAAAGAAAGCAGCTGCAAGCTGAAGAATCAGAGTCCGAGTCAAAGGGCTTAAGGGTGCAGCCTAGAGGATCGCAGCCTTACCAGGCTTTCCGCTCGAGGGTACCCCCAAGGCGCACGGCATTTCGGTGTCCCCGAGAGCTCGCGCACAGGAAAAGGGGAGGCTGTGGTTGCCCGAAGGAGAGTGAGCAAACAACTGGTCGACGAGATGTCAGTTCCTCCGGGGGTAGACACACCTATGCTGGATTCCATGGGGCAACCCCCGGAACACCTGCAGCTGGTAGTGTATACCCTACTAGAGTGTCAACTGGCTGCGACCTTTGAGGAGTTCGTGGCTTCCCGACCCGCGGACCTGATGGCTACAATGCTTCAAATGCAAAGCCGGGTAAAACAGCTCGTTCTTGTCAAGGACTTCCCAATATCAGCTAATTTTCTTACATTTTATGATTTTTTGGAAAATTGAGGTTAACTCTTGTTTCTTTTCTCATGCAATCCCTGCTTGCCTTACATATGGCCCAACAAAAGATCAATTTGGACTCTATTGGAGGGTTCCATGAGCTGAGGGAAGAGAATGTCAAGCTGAAACAGAACTTTGTGGCTCTGGACATAGAGGCAAAACTAAGCTCAAGAAGAGAGGCGAGGAGAATAAAGAGCTCCAAAGGACAATGGCCAGACTCACCAAAGAGTGTGGCGAGAAAGAGCAGGAGATGAAGGTAAACTCTAAACGGGCCATGAAGGCGAAGGAAGAGAGAGCTTGACTATGAAAAAATTCTGAGAAACAAAAGAGAGCTCTAGAAATGGACCTCAAGCTTTCCCAAGGGCGGGTAGCTTCATTAACTAATCAGATGAAGCAGCAAAATCTTAAACTCGAGAGGAAGGCCGTTGACTGGGTAGTACATGCCATCTATAGCTTGTGACCACGGAATTCGAGGATGGACCTCTCCGACCTCCCGAATGAATATCAGGACATCCTTGCTTCCATGGCTCAAGCTGATGATGCCGAGGAGGAAAAGGGACAAGAGCCTCCTCCGGAGGATGACCAGCCTGAGGCCTATGTCCCTGAGGACCTAGCAGCTGATTTGATGATCGGCAACCAACTGGGGGATACAAAGGTCGCACCCGTAAAGCCTGGAGGTGGAGACCAGTGATCGCTTCTTCTGCTTCTACACAGCTTTTCTTTTGACTCTTTCTTTTTATTACTTATCTCTTTTTTGGCTGCCCGTTATAGTTATTCGAATTATATATATATAAATATATATATATATATATATATATATTAAAGAAGTATTTTTAGCCATTCGTGATAACACTTATATAATTCGAGCACTTCACAAGACTAATGTTACATATCCGAACAGGAAACTTGTAAAACATTGTAACAAACAAGATCATACAAGACATATTTGTTCAAGACAAAGAAGAACGATCTTATTCATAAAGGTTACAAGGAAAACTTTACAAGTAAAAGAAATGGAAAATTAAGAGCGAGTTCAGAATTACTAGTAATAGGGGCGAAGATGCTCAACATTCCAAGCTCATGATACTTCGGAACCATTAAGCCTCTTGAGGTGATACGTTCCAGGTCATATTACTTTGGCGATGTAGTATGGACCTTCCCAGTTAGGTCCCAGTACCCCCGCACTCGGTTTCCTTGTACCGAGAAGGACTTCTTTCAAAACTAGGTCACCGACCTGACCTTAGAGTCGAAGAACCTTTTCGCACGCTATTGGTAAGATGGTATCCTTAACCAAGCATTGTCCTAGTGTTCTTCAACTAGGTTCAAACTTGCATGTAGAAGTGCTTCATTGTCTGTTTCATTGAATAGGTCTCTTTGGAGCGAACCAGTCCCTACTTCCACTAGGATCATAGCCTCATAACCATATGCTAGCGAGAAGGGCGTTTTTGAAATAGAGGTTCTCGGAGTTGTTCTATATGCCCAAAGAACTTCTAGGAGGTCATCGACCCAATTACCTTTAGCAGCGCCAAGATTGGCTTTCAGAGTGTGCTTGATGGTTTTTGTTGAAATCTTTAACCTAACCATTAGCTTACGGTCTTGCAACTGAGGCGAACTTTTTATAAATCCCCAGCTCATCGCAAAACTGCTTGAATTCCTCATTGTCGAACTGCTTCCCATTATTAGAGATGAGTGTATGAGGAATCCCGTAGTGGCAAACTATATTCTTGAAGACAAAGTCTTTGAGCTTCTTGGTAGTGATCGCGACCAATGGTTCAGCCTCGGCCCATTTGGTGAAGTAATCTACCGCGACCACAGCATATTTGACGCCCTCATTTTCGACTGGCATGGGCCCAATAAGATCAATTCCCCACATGGAAAATGGCCAAGGGCTAGTCATTGTCGTCAACTGGTGGGAATGAGCTCGCAGGATGTTCGCAAACCATTGACACTTGTCACACTTTTTCACAAAAGTGAAAGTGTCTTCCTGAAGTAAAGGCCAATAGTACCCTTGGCGGACAATTTTATTAGCGAGGGATCGTGCGGTAGTGTGATTACCACAAATCCTTTCATGTATCTCCCTCATAATATAGTTAGCTTCTTCGTCGGTTACACATCAGAGGCGAGGGACGCTAAACCCTTGCTTGTATAACTAATCTCTGATGAGCGTGTAGTGAGCAGCTCTGGTGCGTAGGATTTTTTCCTCAGCCTTGTCACTGGGCAGAGTCCCATCTTGGAGATACTAAATGATTGGAGTAATCTAGAAAATTGACTCTGTTGTAGCTACGGTTTGCTCGGGTGAGCTAATATTAGGAATCTCTATGTACTAAACTGGAATACTTTCCGGCACATCTGAGTCTAGCGACGAGGCTATTCTTGCCAAGGCATCTACGACAGAGTTACTGTCTCTCAGAATTTGCTTGATCATGAAGTGCTTGAAAGCTAGAGTGCGGCTTTAGCTTTCTTCAGATAGCTGATCATGCTCTCTTCCTTGGCTTGATATTCTCCCAAGATTTGATTAACAACCAGCTGGGAATTGCTATGAATATTGATCACGTTTGATCCCATTTCTCTCGCTAATCGGAGACCAGCTAGTAGCGCTTCATATTCGGCCTCATTGTTCGTAACTTGGAACCCAAATCGAAGAATTCCATGGATGTGAGTCCCCTCAGGACTAAAGAGGAGAAGACCTGCCCCGGCTCTTTTCCTGTTCGAGGAACCATCAACATAGAGACCCCAAGTCGATAAGTTTTGAATGGTTTCCTGGATGATTTCGCGGCCTTGCTGCTCGGATTCCTGATTCAATTGGTACGAGAATTTCGAAATGAAATCGGCAACGATCTGCCTTTTGATGGTTACCTTTGGTCTGCAGTGTAGATCGAACTAACTCAGTTTCATTGCCCATTTGAGTAACTTACCCAAAGCTTTCGACTTCTAAAAAACTTGCCTGAGCAAGTGGTTGGTCAGAACATGGATTGTGTGGGCATGGAAATAAGGTCGTAGCTTGTTGGAGGCAATCAGTAGGGCATAAGCTAATCGCTCCATTTCTGGACACCGCATCTTGTCATCCAACAGTCGCTTGCTCGCGTAATACACTGGTCATTGAACTTTGCTCTCTTCCCGAATGAGAGCTATGCTGACCGCATGCTGAGAGACGGACATGTACAGGAGTAGAATTTCCTTGGGAAAAGGCTTGGACAGGAAAGGTGGCTTTCCGAGGTGTTCTTTTATACTCTGAAAAGTCTGCTCGCACTCCGTAATCCACTCGAACTTCTTGTTGTCCCTAAGTATATTAAAAAATGGCAAGCAACAATCTGTTACTCTCAATATGAAGCGACTGAGAGCCACTATTCTCCTATTTAGGCTCTGAACCTGTTTTCGGTTAGTCGGGCTTTTCATATCAAGGAGAGTCTGGATCTTCTTGGGATTGATTTCGATTCCCCTCTAGATAACCATATACCCTAGGAACTTTCCCGAGGATACTCCGAATGAGCATTTAAAAGGATTAAGCTTCATCTTGTACCTTAGGAGTACGTCGAACATCTTAGCAAGATATGCTATGTGATCTGAAGCGACATGCAACTTGACCAGCATGTCATCAACATAAACTTCCATCGACTTTTCGATTTGCTCGGAAAACATACAGTTAACTAGCCGTTGGTAAGTTGCCTCAACGTTTTTTAGGTCGAAAGACATGACCTTGTAATAATACAGTCCCTAATCTGTAACGAATGAGGTATGCTCTTCATCCAGTACGTACATCAGGATTTGATTATATCTCGAGTAGGCGTCCATAAAGCTCAACAACTCTTGCCCGGAGGTGGCATCAATTAGTTGGTCGATCCTTGGCAAGGGAAAATTGTCTTTCGGATAAGCTTTATTGAGGTTGGTGAAGTCGACACAGGTTCGCCACTTGCCATTGGGCTTCTTTACCAAGACTGGATTCGTAACCCAGGTCGGGTAAAGCACTTCTCGGATGGACCTGTTTAAAAGGAGCTTATCTACTTCAGTTTGCAAGGCAGCATAACGCTTAAGGTCCATGGCTCTTCTCTTCTGGCGAACCGGCTTGACTATACTGTCAATGTTGAGTGCAAGACATATAACATTCGGGTTGATCCCGATCATGTTAGCATGAGTCCATGTAAAAACATCGATATTCTCTCTGAGGAAGCTTGTTAGGTTTTTGGTGAGTTGGAGGTTGAGATTACTCCCGATTCTCAACACTGGGGTCGGCTCATTTTGATCGACTAACACCTCAGATAAGTCCTCAACTGGCCCACTATGAGGGCACTCTTGGATGCGAAGATCCATGTTGTCCTCTACTAGGCCGGTTGTGGCTTGATTCTGCGGATCACCATGGTTTGCTCGGAAATGCCTATTGGCCTTCCTTTTCCTTTGCACGCCATCTGCACTGCTCTTATGTAGGAGTCGCGAGATTCACGTTGAGATCCTTTTACTTCCCCGATCCCCGTCGGGGTAGGGAACTTCATTTTCAGATAGTAGATGAAGGTGACTGCTTTGAAATTTTATAGTAGACGTCGTCCTAGAATGCCATTGAAGGTGGACAGATAGTCCACCACCGAAAACTCTGTCATTTTGGTCATTTCGTTGGTTTCACCCAACGTGACTGTGAGTGAGATCGTTCCCCTAGGAATCAAATGATCCCTAGTAAAACCATAGAGAGGGATAAAGACAGGCTTCAGGTCTGCCTTGTTTGATTGTATTTTTTCGAAAGCTAGCTAAAACAGGATATTTACAATGCTTCTATTGTCCATGATATTCTGTGGACTTCGCACCGACTTATTTCAGGCGCGATGACGAGTGCATCCTCATGGGGATGATGCAATTGCACCGTGTCTTTCTTAGAGAATGTGATCTCCTCTTCCCTGCGAACCTTAACGGATCACGGCGCCGTGCTCATTACACTCATGGGGTCATGACGAGCTTCCCGAGCATGCCTCTCCTGGGCACCTTGAGAATTCCCCGTGAGGTACAGTCCTCCAAAGATGATCCCTACATAGTAGAGACCCTTGTGACCACAGGGTTTCTTCTCTAGTTCCTCTTGATCCTTTTCCCGAATGGGAGTCGGACCATCGACATACTCTTTGAAGTGCCCTTGCTTGATGAGGTCTTCGATTGCTTGCTTGAGAGCTCGACACTCATTGGTGTGATGCCCATTATCGCGATGATAACGACAGTATTTTTTGCTATTTCTGGCTAAGGGGAGATTCTTCATGGGCTTTGGCTCTCCGAGCAAGCTGGCCTCCTCTAACTTATCCAGAATAGCCGACACTGAGGCATTCAAAGGAGTGCATTGACTTTTGTCGCGATT
This sequence comes from Pistacia vera, assembly GCF_008641045.1. Classification (NCBI taxonomy): domain Eukaryota; kingdom Viridiplantae; phylum Streptophyta; class Magnoliopsida; order Sapindales; family Anacardiaceae; genus Pistacia; species Pistacia vera. Next base: position 246,261 of record NW_022196327.1, read on the forward strand.
TCGACAAGGAACTGGGGCATAAGATTTTTTTGGCTCAAATCGCTGCTTCTTTCCTTTCCGTTGATCATCATTAGCCCATCTACGATCAACCCTCTACTATTCTCCCCCCGGTTGGGAGCATTGGTCGAGGGACCGGGTTGCTGCGGTTAAGAGTGGCCATGAAATTTTTTATTCAGAGATATTTCTTAGTGAGATTGTAGAAGCGAGTGAGGGAAACATCATCCTCTGATTGCAGTTCCTTCCACAAGTCAGTCTGTGGGCGAATCCCTTGATAATAGAGTCTGAACGGACTCCTCGGGAGTATGAGCCACTTTGTGGGGTTCCCTGTGGAATCTATCTATGTAAGACTGGAGAGATTCATCCCTCTCCTGCCGTATGTTGCTCAGGTAGCTCAGCAACATCGAGAATTTCCTGTTTGCCTAGAAGTGTCTCAGGAATGATGAGCTCATTTGATGCCATGAGCTGATTGATCCCGCGAGAAGTGACCTAAACCAACGCTTGGCATGGGCAGTTAGGGTTACTGGTAAGCAGCAACATTTGACCAAGTTAGAGACTTGGTGGAGTTCCATGAGGTCATTGAACTTGTAAAGGTGATCCTATGGATCTGAATTCCCATAAAATGTCCGCATGTCGAGTATTCTGAATCTCAATGGGAGAGGAGCAGCTAAAACCGTTGGAGAAAAGGGAGACACCTCTACGACCTTCTCACGCTTATTCTACTCAGCCTTGAGCTGATCCAAAGCTCGTTGTAGTTCCTTAATCTGAGGTAGCAGAGCTGCTTGGGGATCACTTTCTGCAACGTGGTTCGACCCTCATGGTTGCGGTTGAGGAAATACCACAAATTAAGCTCTTCCTCAACTTGGTTGAAAGCTCCGACGAACTTGGACACACGTTGGCTGAGGTTGTGTGAAGGCATTGAATGGCTTGGGGAGTTTTTTCAATCTCCGCGGTGGTCAGAACCAACCCGTGGACGACAGGGGTTTCCCGCATGATGACGGTTGAGGTCATCATTTTGAAGATATTGGGAATCTCCCTACCTTGCACTTTTGTGGGAGTGTCCATGCCACATGGCGTGGGACGGCTCATGCTGCGACATGTCGCCGAGTCGCAATGCCACGAGTATTCTACCCGTTGCACGATCGGTGTTTACTGGTCCCTCGGAGCCCTTCGATCCACTGCTTGCCACTTGCTTTCCCTTACTTTTGCACAATTCAATGCTCGGTACAGGCTTTTGCCCTTTTTTTGCGCTTTCGCGCCACTTGTAGGCGTCTTTGGCGGTGGCATCGCTTCAAGAGAGTAAATAAAGACGGTTTTTAAAGTGGTTCAGATGCTCAAAAGCGATTCCTACGTCCACTATAATTGTATTAATAAATGGTTATAGTCAGGTCGCATTTAGCGAGCTGAGTTACAATCTAGAGAGAATATATATATATATATATATATAGAGAGAGAGAGAGAGAGAGAGAGAGAGAGAGAGAGAGAGAGCAAGCTATTTAAGACTAAAGATAAGTCAATCCCGTAAATGAGAGAGGAGCCCTCTATTTATAGTGGGAGGATTCAAGGTAATAATCATGAGCCTGTAGTCTGGCAGGTGGGGTACAATTCCTAACTAGGATACAGAACCCCCCAGTTTTTTAAGGTTTAAAGATTGAACCTTAAGAACTTCATGACTATGCCACACTTGACTTTTCCAAATGCATTTGGTCGACTGATGAGCTGCAGACGTCGCAGCATATACCTCTAAGAATGTACACTAACTTGAGTGGCCTTCTCCCATAGTTACGCCTGGGTCAACCCTACCCAATGCCTACCGACATGCTTTGAATCTCATCCGCAGCTCGCGACCTGAGAATACTTAGCACATTTTCACAGAAAGCAAGGAGTTACATTGTCTTGAAACCAATACATGACGAAGAGTGTTTTACTCGAACGACCTTTCATGTTATCCGGTCGCTTGACAGCTAGTCTGGCATAATAATCTTTATTTTGACAGACGTCTATTGGCAATAAGTGTCAACCATGCGCATTAAATGCAAGCCATGCTGAAACGACATTCCTTTTCAAGCATTAAATGTGGATGAGGGCGCATTTAATATGGTGGAGATAACCGCCTAACGCTTGGTTGATCCAATGGAGGGAAGCATCGATTAGCATTCACGAAGCTGAGGTTTTCTTCTCACGATTAAGCAACGTGGTCTCAATCAATGGCGAGAAACGTATCCCGCCCAAGCATCACTTGCCTAGGAAAACACTCGTCATTTTCCCCTATAAATCTTGGGCTCGCTTCAAGTTTTGTCATAGAACTCTATTTTCAGAAGGAAACAAAACTCTCAAAAATTAGTCTGCCCTTCTTCCAGTTGCGCACTCTCTATTACGATAGAAAGTTCATTCCCAGTAGCCAAGAGATAAGAAGGATTTCTCCTTCGTTTTCTTTATTAATTTCTGATTGTTTGACTCTTGCAATATGGTGGATTGAACTGCTGGCATCCTTTATGGTGCGTATTTTCGGACAGTGGTGAGAAGAGAGCTTTTTCCTTCATAAAGAGTGAGAACTTAGGGCACGAATCCTTGGGGATTCTTCCCAAGGGTTTTTAGGATTTTTCTAGGGTTAAAGAAGGCATATTAGGGTTTCTTTTCTCTTCCACGTCATCATACGAAACACTGTACGGAGACGAGTTATTTTTTCCATGTCGCCCCTTTTTCAGACTTTAGAAGCAATGGATGCCTCAACAACAAGCAAACCGAGGGGACGAGCTCGCAAGCATCAAGTGCCCTAGCGGGTCCTGTGCAAGAGACATGTCATGGCCACTCGGGATGATATAGAAAGCAGTGGACCAGTACGTGCTTAGCGTGGATGTCTACCAGTATAGGACTACAGCTCGAATCCCCTAGAGGGAATGACCGCGATTTCTGAAGCGATCTTTAATGTGGCTTTGATACCTTTCACACCTTCATTAGATCGATCCTCAACCATTCGAGGTCGCGCCATTGCATTGACGCCTAATGCGTATATGATAGCTGTTGCTATGTATACGCATGTGGCGAAAATGGTCTTGCGAGTTGACAGCGCTAGAGCTCGCATACGCTTACTATCTAAAGAAGAGCAAAGATAAAGATTCTTTTTATGTTTCAAAACGATCCACGATTGAGGGAGAATTTGGTTACCCTAGTAACGTCGGGCTTATAAACAAATTTTTTCTTTTTAGTATGATGGCGTCTACCAGTTTAGGACCGAGTAGGTTTTCCTTTCTTTCATTTTGCGAACTGTTCCTTTTCCTCTTTTTTGTTTTAACGAACTTTTTCGTCTCATTGTAGGAAATAAGACGACCAGATTGACGGCTCTGACATTTTAATCGAATTGTGGCATTCGGTAATCTACCTGATAGAGTCGCAACACGAAACTGCTCGTGACTACGGTCAACCTAAAGAAGTACAATTTTTTTAATCCGAAAGCATCTCTGGAACCCTAGTCTGTAAGTATCCTCACACTTAGAACCTTTTTCTTCTATCTGTGGTAACCTTTTCGCTAACATGCTTTCATGGCTTGCAGCGACTATGTCACACAGGTTCCAAACCGATGACGAGGACAAGGGGGTTCGTATTTCCCTAGGTCTCCCCGACTGAGCTAACTGAAGCATCCTCGATATCCCCACGGGAGGGATACAAATTGGTGTGCGAACACCCACATAGCAACATGGGAAGCTTCTCGGCCCACGGTTGCTCGCGCCGCTAAGCAGAAAACCATGGGCCAGAAAACTAAGAAAAGAAAGCAGCTGCAAGCTGAAGAATCAGAGCGAGTCAAAGGGCTTAAGGGTGCAGCCTAGAGGATCGCAGCCTTACCAGCTTTCCGCTCGAGGGTACCCCCAAGCGCACGGCATTCGGTGTCCCCGAGAGCTCGCGCACAGGAAAAGGGGGAGCTGTGGTTCCGAAGGAGAGTGAGCAAACAACTGGTCGACGAGATGTCTTCCTCCGGGGGTAGACACACCTATGCTGGATTCCATGGGCAACCCCGGAACACCTGCAGCTGGTAGTGTATACCCTACTAGAGTGTCAACTGGCTGCGACCTTTAGGAGTTCGTGGCTTCCCGACCCCGGACCTATGGCTACAATGCTTCAATGCAAAGCCGGTAAAACAGCTCGTTCTTGTCAAGGACTTCCCAATATCAGCTAATTTCTTACATTTTATGATTTTTTGGAAAATTGAGGTTAACTCTTGTTTCTTTCTCATGCAATCCCTGCTGCCTTACATATGGCCCAACAAAAGATCAATTTGGACTCTATTGGAGGTTCCATGAGCTAGGGAAGAAATGTCAAGCTGAAACGAACTTTGTGCTCTGGACATAAGGCAAAACTAAGCTCAAAGAGAGGCGAGGAGAATAAAGAGCTCCAAAGGACAATGGCCAGACTCCACCAAAGAGTGTGGCGAGAAAGAGCAGGAGATGAAGGAAACTCTAAACGGCCATGAAGGCGAAGGAAGAGGAGCTTGACTATGAAAAAATTCTGAAAACAAAGAGACTCTAAATGGACCTCAAGCTTTCCCAAGGGCGGGCTTCATTAACTAATCATGAAACAGCAAATCTTAAACTCAAGGGAAGGCCGTTGACTGGGTATACATGCCATCATAGCTTGTGACCACGGAATTCGAGGATGGACCTCTCCGACCTCCCGAATGAATATCAGGACATCCTTGCTTCCATGGCTCAAGCTGATGATGCCAGGAGGAAAGGGACAAAGCCTCCTCCGGAGGATGACCAGCCTGAGGCCTATGTCCCTGAGGACCTAGCACTGATTTATGATCGGCAACCAACTGGGGGATACAAAGGTCGCACCCGTAAAGCCTGGAGGTGGAGACCAGTGATCGCTTCTTCTGCTCTACACACTTTTCTTTTGACTCTTTCTTTATTACTTATCTCTTTTTTGGCTGCCCTTTATATTTATTCATTTATATATATATATTATATATATATATATATATATATATATATATATATATATATTAAAGAAGTATTTTTAGCCATTCGTGATACACTTAATAATTCGAGCACTTCACAAGACTAATGTTCATATCCGAACAAAACTTGTAAAACATTGTAACAAACAAGATCATACAAGACTATGTTCAGACAAGAAGAACGATCTTATTCATAAAGGTTACAAGGAAAACTTTACAAGTAAAAGAAATGGAAAATTAGAGCGAGTTCAGAATTACTAGTAATAGGGGCGAAGATGCTCACACTCCAAGCTCATGATACTTCGGAACCATTAACCTCTTGAGGTGATACGTTCCAGGTCATATTACTTTGGCGATGTAGTATGACCTTCCCAGTTAGGTCCCAGTACCCCCGCGCTCTCGTTCCTTGTACCGAGAGGACTCTTTCAAAACTAGGTCACCGACCTGACCTTAGAGTCGAAGAACCTTTTCGCACCTATTGGTAAGATGGTATCCTTAACCAAGCATTGTCCTAGTGTTCTTCAACTAGGTTCAAACTTGCATGTAGAAGTGCTTCATTGTCTGTTTCATTGAATAGGTCTCTTTGGAGCGAACCAGTCCCTACTTCCACTAGGATCATAGCCTCATAACCATATGCTAGCGAGAAGGGCGTTTTTGAAATAGAGGTTCTCGGAGTTGTTCTATATGCCCAAAGAACTTCTAGGAGTCATCGACCCAATTACCTTTAGCACGCCAGATTGCTTTCAGAGTGTGCTTGATGGTTTTTGTTGAATCTTTAACCTAACCATAGCTTACGGTCTTGCAACTGAGGCGAACTTTTTATAATCCCAGCTCATCGCAAAACTGCTTGAATTCCTCATTGTCGAACTGCTTCCCATATTAAGATGAGTGTATGAGAATCCCTAGTCAAACTATATTCTTAAGACAAGTCTTTGAGCTTCTTGGTAGTGATCGCGACCAATGGTTCAGCCTCGCCCATTTGGTGAAGTAATCTACCGCGACCACAGCATATTTGACGCCCTCATTTTCGACTGGCATGGGCCCAATAAGATCAATTCCCCACATGGAATGGCCAAGGGCTAGTCATTGTCGTCAACTGGTGGGAATGAGCTCGCAGGATGTTCGCAAACCATTGACACTTGTCACACTTTTTCACAAAAGTGAAAGTGTCTTCCTGAAGTAAAGGCCAATAGTACCCTTGGCGGACAATTTTATTAGCGAGGGATCGTGCGGGTTGTGATTACCACAATCCTTATGATCTCCCTCATAATATAGTTAGCTTCTTCGTCGGTTACACATCAGAGGCGAGGGACGCAAAAACCCTTGCTTGTATAACTAATCTCTGATGAGCGTGTAGTGCAGCTCTGGTGCGTAGGATTTTTTCCTCAGCCTTGTCACTGGGCAGAGTCCATCTTGAGATCTAAATGATTGGAGTAATCTAGAAAATTGACTTGTTGTAGCTACGGTTTGCTCGGGTGAGCTAATATTAGGAATCTCTATGTACTAAATGGAATACTTTTCGGCACATCTGAGTCTAGCGACGAGGCTTTCTTGCCAAGGCATCTACGACAGAGTTCTGTCTCTCAGAATTTGCTTGATCATGAAGTGCTTGAAAGCTAGAGTGCGGCTTTACTTTCTTCATAGCTGATCATGCTCTCTTCCTTGGCTTGATATTCTCCCAAGATTTGATTAACAACCAGCTGGGAATTGCTATGAATATTGATCACGTTTGATCCCATTTCTCTCGCTAATCGGAGACCAGCTAGTAGCGCTTCATATTCGGCCTCATTGTTCGTAACTTAACCCAAATCGAAGAATTCCATGGATGTGAGTCCCCTCAGGACTAAAGAGAAGACCTGCCCCGGCTCTTTTCCTGTTCGAGAACCATCAACATAAGACCCCAAGTCGATAAGTTTTGAATGGTTTCCTGATGATTTCGCGGCCTTGCTGCTCGGATTCCTGATTAATTGGTCGAGAATTTCGAAATGAATCGGCAACGATCTGCCTTTTGATGGTTACCTTTGGTCTGCAGTGTAGATCGAACTAACTCAGTTTCATTGCCCATTTGAGTAACTTACCCAAAGCTTTCGACTTCTAAAAAACTTGCCTGAGCAAGTGGTTGGTCAGAACATGGATTTGGTGGGCATGGAAATAGTCGTAGCTTGTTGGAGGCAATCAGTAGGGCATAACTAATCGCTCCATTTCTGGACACCGTCATCTTGTCATCCAACAGTCGCTTGCTCGCGTAATACACTGTCATGAACTTTGCTCTCTCCCGAATGGAGCTATGCTGACCGCATGCTGAGAACGGACATGTACAGGAGTAGAATTTCCTTGGGAAAAGGCTTGGACAGGAAAGGTGCTTTCCGAGGTTTCTTTTATACTCTGAAAGTCTGCTCCACTCCGTATCCACTCGAACTTCTTGTTGTCCCTAAGTATATTAAAAATGGCAAGCAACAATCTGTTACTCTCAATATGAAGCGACTGAGACCACTATTCTCCTATTTAGGCTCTGAACCTGTTTTTCGGTTGTCGCTTTTCATATCAAGGAGAGTCTGGATCTTCTTGGGATTGATTTCGATTCCCCTCTAGATAACCATATACCCTAGGAACTTCCCGAGGATACCCGAATGAGCATTTAAAGGATTAGCTTCATCTTGTACCTTAGGAGTACGTCGACATCTTAGCAAGATATGCTATGTGATCTGAGCGACATGCAACTTGACCAGCATGTCATCAACATAAACTTCCATCGACTTTTCGATTTGCTCGGAAAACATACAGTTAACTAGCCGTTGGTAAGTTCCTCACGTTTTTAGGTCGAAAGACATGACCGTAATAATACAGTCCCTAATCTGTAACGAATGAGGTATGCTCTTCTCAGTACGTACATCAGGATTTGATTTATCTCGAGTAGGCGTCCATAAAGCTCAACTCTTGCCCGGAGGTGGCATCAATTAGTTGGTCGATCCTTGGCAGGGAAAATGTCTTTCGGATAAGCTTTATGAGGTTGGTGAAGTCGACACAGGTTCGCCACTTGCCATTGGGCTTCTTTACCAAGACGGATTCGTAACCCAGTCGGGTAAGCACTCTCGGATGGACCTGTTTAAAAGGAGCTTATCTACTTCAGTTTTGCAAGGCAGCATAACGCTTAAGGTCCATGGCTCTTCCTTTCTGGCGAACCGGCTTGACTTATTGTCAAGTTGATGCAAGACATATAACATTCGGGTTGATCCCGATCTGTTAGCATGGATCCATGTAAAAACTCGATATTCTCTCTGAGGAAGCTTGTTAGGTTTTTGGTGAGTTGGTTGAGATTACTCCCGATTCTCACACTGGGGTCGGCTCATTTTGATCGACTAACACCTCAGATAATCCTCAACTAGGCCCACTATGAGGGCACTCTTGGATGCGAAGATCCATGTTGTCCTCTACTAGGCCGTTGTGGCTTATTCTGCATCACCAGGGTTTGCTCGGAAATGCCTATTGGCCTTCCTTTTCTTTGCACGCCACTTGCACTGCTCTTAGTAGGAGTCGCGAGATTCACGTTGAGATCCTTTTACTTCCCCCGATCCCCGTCGGGGTAGGGAACTTCATTTTCAGATAGTAGATGAAGGTGACTGCTTTGAAATTTTATAGTAACGTCGTCCTAGAATGCCATTAAGGTGGACATAGTCCACCACCGAAAACTCTGTCATTTTGGTCATTTCGTTGGTTTCACCCAACTGACTGTGAGTGAGATCGTTCCCCTAGGATCGTGTGTGTGTGTGTGTGTATGTGAGTGTATGCTATTTAGGACTAAAGATAAGTCAATCCCATAAATGTGAGAGGAGCCCTCTATTTATAGTAGGGGGATTCAAGGTAATAATCATGAGCCTCCAGTTCGGCAGGTGGGGTACAATTCCTAACCCGCTTCCCATTGGTTGTTTGTATGAGAGATATCCTTAAATTGCGTAGGGTTTGGGCAGGTGGACGATTCCTAGCCAGTCGCAAGCCTGACATTCACCTGCTGCACTGACAAGAACCATACCTCTTCCATCATTGCACGACGTGGCAACGTCTAGATGGCACAAAGCCTCCTTGAATTCTGATTGGCTCTTGCTGACGAGAGTCTGTGTCAGCCCTGACTTTTTTGGCATAACAAAAAGAAAAAGAAGCCAGCCCGCGTGCAGGTGATTCTTGGGACTTCAAGGTTTAATCTTATAGTTGTATTGTCTAAGTTGATTGAAAAGAAAGTGGTAACACCTGGGGAATTCGTGTGTTATAGTGGGAATTTGGGTGAAGGGTGGATATGTAGTACAGGGATCAAGTGTAAATGTTACAATAAGGTGTTTACAATCAATGATTTTTAAGCCCATGTGGGTAGCAAAAAACAAAGGCCTGTTGCTAATTTTTTTCTTAAAGATGGGAGGTCTTTGTTGGATTGTCAAAAGGAACTATTGAGCAATAATAAATTGGCAAGTGGTAAAGAGAAGTTGTGTGATGAAATGGAAGATAATAGTCATCAAGATGTGAGTTATGAAGTATGTTATGTTTGCCACTATGGAGGTGAATTAATCATATGTGATTCATGTCCTTCCACTTATCACAAGGATTGCCTTGGCTTAGAGGAGATTCCAACCGGAGATTGGTTTTGCCCTTCATGTTGTTGTGTGATCTGTGGTGAGGGAAAATCTAAGAAAACAATGGAGAATTTTGTGGATGGTGGTATTGTTCACACTTGTGATCAATGTGAGCATAAATTTCACATAGGTTGTCTAAGGAGGAGAGGGGAAGTTAAGGTGAAAAATTTTGCTCATGATAATTGGTTTTGCAGTGATAGATGTGAACCTATTTCTACTTGCCTCCATAAGCTTACAGGAATGCCTATATCACTAGGTGTAAATGATTTAACCTAGAAATTATTGAAGAATGGTAAGGTCTTAAAGGAGAATCAGAGGAAGTTGAATGAGGCAATTGATGTTATACATGAGTGTTTTGAGCCAGCTCAGGACCCTCTAACAGGAAAAGATCTTGTTGAAGATCTTATCTTAAATAAGAAATCAGAGATGAGGCACAAGAACTTTCAAGGATTCTACACAGCTGTTCTAGAGAGGAAAGGAGAAATTGTTTTTGTGGCAACTATTAGAGCGTTTGAAGAGGTTGTTGAGATACCATTAGTTGCTACCAGATTCAAATATCGCAAACAAGGAATGTGCCATCATCTGATGGGTGAGCTTGAAAGGCAGCTTGTTGAAATATGGACAGGTGTCCATGACTTTTGTTTTATTTTTATTTTTTAATTTAAACTATGGACGGGTGTCCATTTTAGGTGGACCCTCGTCCATTTAATATGGACATCTGTCCATTGAATATGGACTGGAGTCCATTATTTTTGTTTTTAAATTTTTTTAATTTAAATTATGGACGGGCGTCCATTATATGTGGATGCTCGTCCATAGTAAATGGACTGGAGTCCATTTAAAATGAACAGTCGTCTAATAATATGGACGGTCGTCCATATTTGATGGACGATTGTTCATTCGCAAAATATTTGTTAATGTATTGCGTGGCTCGTCTGACTCAGTTGACACGTCGTTCGGTGTAAAATTTTGGTGTAAAACGTCGGTGTCTGTAATATTATTGTTTTTTGGTACATTTTCAAGTCTATTAATGTTTGCTAAAACAAGCATAATTTAATATGTGATTTTTTTTTTTTTTCTTTTATGATCATAGTAGCCACCCTTGTTAGGGGCCATGAGAACTTGAAACTTGGGAGACCATGCTAGATCCTCCTCTTGCTCTTTTACCATCAGACCACTTAGTGGTAGTTAAGATGTGATTTATCACCCAACATCAACTACTCTATTTCTGGAATACGTGGTGTACATATATGTATAAAGTAATGAGAGAAAATATGTAAGGTGAGTGCAAATTGGTTCAAACTTCCTTATCAAAAAANAAGAAAATATAAAGTCAACAATTTATTGTGAAATTCAAATTAAGATTTAAAAAGTAATACATAAACTAAAGTCTATCTCCACTACAACTAATAAAATTAATCCATTTGTGAAGGGGACAAATCTCAAATCTCATTATTTGATTAAGTTTAACATCATATTTAATTGATCAATTAATTAATTACAAGGATAATTGAATTTATGTAATTTGTAAGTCGTTAAGTAATTGTATATATTCTTATATTGGTTTGTAAATTATAATAATCTAATTAAATTTATTTTTGGGCCATGTCCCATGTATTATTATTTTATGAAATTCACAAAGTAATAATACATATATTTAATTATTAGACTCTCTCGTTTAAATTATTTTTCTATAAATTTAATATTAACATTAGAAAATATTATAAAAGTAAATATCATAAATTTAGATACATTATTTAAAATCATGATTTAAATTCTAACTTTATATACAATCTCATAAAGGGAACAAATAAAAAAAAAAAAAAAAACACAAAATTCTAAAAAAAGCGGGGCGAGCGGGGCTCCATGGGGCCGGGGCGAGGATTGCATTATCACCTTCCCCGGCTAGTCCCCGGATGCGGGGATTTCACTGAAGACCATCCCCGGCCCATTCGGGCGGGTCGGGATAGATCCCTACAGGGCCGGGGCAAACGCCCATCTCTAATGATTTGTTCTTGATTACTGGCGCTTTTTTTTTTTTTTAAAATGTTTGGTGGTCAAGTGCATAGAAAGTGTTTGGTATCTTAGTAGACATTGAAGTGCAAATGTTGATAATAAAACAAAATCTTAACGTGCTTATTGGGGTTAATGGTTTTTGAATTATGACTTGTAACTTGATGTGTTTCAAACAAGGATAGTTGAAATATGTGGATAAATAGATAAGTGTAAGGGTGCTATGAGTGTTATGATTTTGGACTTTGGGTGAAAGCATTTTGGATGGTTAAATGGAATTAGCGGGAAGAGGGTTTTATCAAGTTGAAAAGAGAGAAACTGGATAGAGAAAATAGGAATTTAAAGTTATCATAGCATACGCTTAATTTATGTCACTACATTCTTTAACTGCAGTGGTAATAATATTTCATATGTTTTATTATTTTCATTTATTAATATTTATAGTTGTTAATTGCAGATGATGATCTTCTTCGTGTACCATTAACTAATCCGGGGAGTGCGTAATCAAGAGACTCTACTAACACCAACATTGTGGGATGAAGATGATTTATGTTATATTAAGTTTTTTTACTTTGTAATTTTATGTTATGTTTAGTTTAACATTGCCAAATTAAATTTATGTTATGTATTTAAGTTTATTAATGAGTATTGACTATTGAGTAATGTGTAATTGAATTCTTTATGTTTTTATTTCATATTCTAGATTAAGTATATGCAAATAAATAATTTAATGTATTTTTCATACAAAAAATACAACAATAATACCAAAATAAAAGAGAAACATAGTATGAAATTATATATAAAATAATAAATATTTGAATTTAGGGACTTAAATGAAACATTGAAGAACTTTAAGGATTAATTTGAAAACTGGTTAACCAGTAACTGAACCGAATATTCGGTTCGGTTTACAATCGATTTTTAATCGAAATTGGTTTGGTTTTTTATTTCAATTTTCTTCAAACCGAAAAACCGGTTTGGTTTTGATAATCTTGTTCAATTAACCGGATTATCTCATCCCTACGCTTGTGGCCGTCGATATTTATAAGTGATGTCAAAATATCAATCTTCCGTAATGGTTGAAAACAGTTGGGTCAAAATAAAATCTGTGAATGCTGATTCTGACACAAATTGATGAGTAATTCCACCAATAAACTTCCTTATTTTCTTCTCCTCGTTATCTCCTTATGTAGGCCACCATACATAATGGACCGCCCTTCACATATCTACATGTATAAATGCACTTTGTTTTCATCAATAATCTTGATTTTTATACCAATACGTATATAAATGGATAGGGAGAACGACATTTTCCCACCTGTTAAGTTTTAAAATGATACTTTTCCACCCTTCGTTAGATTTTGTTAATATTAACTAAAAAGACGAAAAAGCCATTAAATAGTTTATTTCTTATTAGTTTATTATAAATTAAAATTTAGTTAAATCAAAGTCTTTATTCGATTATTTATTAGTTTAAGTGTAAATTTTTTTTTTCTCTTGTTTATTTAATTAATTAGGAATGTTGATTTTTTATGTTAATTAGTAAAAATAAAAAAACATTATATTATGAAAAACATTATAAATAATACACTTTGTTTTCATAACTTTACTCTTGACTTTTTAGACAGGGTAATTATTATTATTATTTTTTGACTTTTTAATATTTCACTATTTGGCTAATTAAAAAATAATAATAAATTTATAAAGTCAAATATTTAAGGGTATTTTCGTCTTTTCAGTAAAATATTAACGAAAAACAAAACAGAACCTAATGAATGGTGGAACAGTATCATTTGGCCGAACCTTGGGTGGGAAAATGTTGCTCTCCCAAATAGATAAGAATTTAGCAATTGGCCTCCCTCCATAATTGCCAGGTTGCGACGCTTGGGCAACATCAAAAGCCAATAAAGCAAAGCAGAACCATACCCACCATGATTAATAAGCTTAAAGAATTGGTTTTTGTTTCACTCGTGATAACGCAAACGCTTTTGAGTGAATTGGTTTACCGCATAGAAGAAGACTTTGGCAATAATTAAAGAAAGACAATGACTTGGAAAACTACGGCCTTTAACTACATGTCGTTTTGGCGGACCACCAATAATTAATGACTCCAAATATCTTCTAATTTCGTTATACAAAATCGTTTTAGCTACGTCAATGCAAAGTTATTAAGGTGGGTGGGAGTGTTGAAATTAGTGGCTCCTAGATGGGGGGCTCTTTTAACTTATGGACTTTGTTCGCTTTCATAGTCACCCTCTAATTAAGTTAACGACTTTTTTCCACCCAAATAACGATTTAATGATATTTTCTCATCACGGACTTTTAAAATATCATTTTATTATCTAAATTTATATTCCGACAGTGAATAGAGAACAAAATTGTTCTAGGTTATTGAGACTTTTGAAGAGGAAAGACTATTGAGTCTTTTGGTGGTGAAAAGTTGGATTTTTGTGGTTAAGATTGATCGAATTTGACTTAAGAGGGACAGCTACGCAAACCATAATCGCTCGATTGCTGGCGATTGGTGGGGTCAGTAGGAGTAGAGTTTGAAGGGTTTTGATAAGTGAAGATCGTGGTGTAAGGTCGCAAAGATACCAGAATCGAAAACGGAATATAAATTTGAGTAATAAAATAGTATTTTAAGAGTCTGTAGATAGAAAAATATCATTAAACTATTATTTGGGTGAAAAAAAAGTCGTTTACTCCCCTCTAATTAAATCAACTTCTTCTTTTCAATTCATTTTCATAGCGTCTTTGGTCCCCTTTCTTGTTTTTCTTTGTTCCAAAGATTTCTAGCTCTATACTTATTATGGATGTGTTTGTGTTGCTGGAGTGCTGACCATTTTCGATAAGCTTAAATAATTTGTATGTAATATCTATAAATACACTAAAATTTAATATATAGTTTTTTTATGTTTAAAGTAAAAACGGAAAGTATTTATTAAAAGAAGCAAAAACATTATAGTGGGGTGTTGATGTTGATGGATTTGCTTTACTTTAATTTGCTTTTGCCTATTGCTGTTGCCGTTGCTACTCCGTCAACTTTTGTTTTCTGTTTACGCAACACGTTTACCTTAATCAACTCCTTGTTTTAATTCCTCCCTAAGATTTTACAAGGCAATCACTTTAAATTTTTATCAGCTTATTATTTCCATTGACTTTTCTTCATCAAATCTTTCATAATCATATCATGTTTTTTATGATGATTTCTGTTCCGGTTGCATGTGCGTTAACTGATTAAAGGTAAATCCGATACTACATTTTAAATTATCAAAACGTTTTTCTTATTCTTTCCTTGAAATAAACATTTTAATTTCTTGTCAAAGTTATACATCCAGTAATTTTCAAATTATATCAAACATTTTACTCCATTATTATTTAATTAATAAATATTACCACTTCGGTAATTTGGTCAGTCGATATGTGGCCTTGGATCCCTTGTGCAGCTTTTCAGGCTCGTAGTCGTGGGTCAGCAACTTGAAAGCTGCTTTCACTTTCAGCAAATGAAAAATAAAATAAAGCAAAAAAAGCAATAACAGAGGNCTTACGGCTTACACTCATCCATTTATCCACATTATCAACATTTGTACTTCAATATCTACTAAGATACCAAACAAACACAAAATATGCACTCCATCACCAAACATTAAAAAACAAAAAACCAAACAAACGCTTTCTATGCACTCCATCCAAATACACTTAACACTCAAGTACTCCACAAACAAAACCAAAAATAAATAAAGAAATCACCAACAATTGATTCTAATAAACCCAAAAACTACCTTAAAGCAACTAGAAACAAAGAAACGCAAAATCTCACCATCAAAAAATAAGATTTAAAGATAAAAACTAAAAATAGCAACTAATGTATAATTCAATTACACATTACTCAATAGTCAAAACTCATTAATAAGATTATAGTTAGCAACTCTCCAAAACTTTAAAACAAAACATATGTTGTGATAACTTTAATGATAATATACCTCAGATATTGGAAATTTGGAATACCTTTCAATCATCAAGATGAGTTATACTACTTTCCACTCCCGAAGAGAAAACCTCTACACAAAGTTGGACAAACAAGTTAGCTAGAATTATAAATAATGAAGAAAATATATAATTATAATTTAAAGTTAACAAACAATGTCACCTGACTCAAGTTGAGATAATTCCTCCAAGCTTTCCTCAATGGTCAATGGACCATGCGTATTCCTAATCCAATCCTATGTACAGATAAGAGTCTCTACCATCTTAGTAGTAAGGGAGCTACGAAACGGATCTAATACACGACCCCTTGTACTAAAAGCTGATTTAGATGCAACCGTTGAAACAGGCATAGCCAACACATCTTGTGCTATCATAAAGAGTACAACATATTTTGTTGAATTCATCTTCCACCAATTCAAGATATCAAAAGTGTTGTCGTCATCATCCTCACAATCATTCACTAAATACTTATCCAACTCCGTTCTATGCTAAACAGCTTTCTTTTCTTTGCAGCCTTTTTCTCCTTATACATAACCCTTATGAAGTCCTTATTAGCAACATGTACATTATGCACATCAACGTTAATTGAAACTTGAGATTTCTCTCTTGACTGCTCATTATCATCCACCATAAGCAAACTATATTGCTCAAATAAAGACAACAAAGCTTCCTTCACTCTTTTCATCAACTTGTCAGCTACAACAACATCATAGGCCTCATTAACAATCCAGTCAACAACATCATAATGTTGATATTGTCAATATTTGACCAATACTTATCAAATTTTCCTTTCATCCGTGTAGCCATATTCCGTAAGCCAAGATCAGGACTTTTACACCATGCTGAAATCTTCAACCCAACGCTGAAAATCTCTTGCATATATGCATTACCAGTAATATAAAGAGACCTAGAGACACGTAGAGTAGCATCGTAAAATACTTGCAAGAAAGGTAACAAATAGTGAGCATACTCCCAATCAGTACTCCTAGGCAAACCTCGTGACCTATCACCACTAGTAAGTTCATCTGCATACTTACTATCTTCCAATGCCAACAACTCTGAAGCTTTCTGAAATTTTAATGCCGCTGCCAACATCAAGTATGTAGAGTTATTTGTATGAATTTCGGGGACGAAATTCTTTTAAGGGGGGAAGAATTGTAACGCCCCACTTGAGGTACGTAGCTAATGTTTCTTCTTTTGCTCTTATTTGAGTCGATTTATTAGTATTATTGTTTAGTTGGCCTTTGATTAAGTGGTATGTTGAATACTTGCCTTGAAATTGGTTGAAAATAGAAGAAGTTTAGTGTTATAGGCTTCGCCGGGGTGAAGAAGAATCTTCACCGCGACGAAGAGGTGTTGAAGCCGAGGAAGCTGCTGGACAGTTATGCCGCGGCGACAGAAGCTTTTTCGCCGCGGTGATGGGCCGACCAAAATGTTTGTTAAGTTTTAGATATTTTCTTCCCTAAGGGCAATTTGACCATTCTACCCCTAATTAGTAGGAAAAGTGGGGAGTAAAATGTAAGGAATTTGCTTGGAGAATATGCTATTATGGGGATGTGTTTGTAATGAATCAAAGGATATAGATGGAATTCCCAAGGAAGAGTAAGGGCAAAATGGGAATGCTTGTGCATAAATTGTATTAAAAGGAATTAAGTCATTGCAAACCCTTCATTCTTCTTCTCCACCGCCACTCTCCTTTTTACTTTCTCTCAACTTCTCTTCCAATTGTTCAAGGAATTTTAGAGGGCTTTTGGAGTGATTTGGGGTAGAAGATCAATCTAAGACATCCTAAGGTAAGGATTCTTGCTTTGGATGTGAAGTTTTGTGAGATTTTATGTATATTTGAATATTGAGGTCTTTTGGTTGAATTGTGTAATTGTTTAAAAGGTAGAGAAAAATCAAGCAAACCAAGAGAAAGGAAGAGCTAGTGAGATCTCTCCATCACAAGGTAAGTAAACCCCAACCCAAGTAGAGATTTGAGAACTTTCTTGAATAGAGAGTTAATAGCAATTATGTATGTATGTATATACATGTGATATGCTATGTTATTAAGATTTAAATGGAGATAATTATTGCTTTGTGGTTGTTCATACACTTCAATTATGAGAAGTGAGATGTGGGTTGAGAATGTAGTTTGAGATGGAATTGAAGGATATTGAGAAATCCTTTTTGGCAGTGTTATTCTATGGCAGGATTTATGGCTATGTGAGGGAGTTTTCTCCCATTTTGGATGGTTAGAGAAAGACATAGAATTATTGTTATAATAGAGTCTTGTTATGCACTTGAGTTGTTTGATGAAATGCCTAATAGAGGTTTGAGTATGAGTAGTGAACCTTAATTCTTGCAACATTGCATGTTGGCATTTCATAAGTGCATTAGTGGAGATGAACCATCCATATGCATTGTTTATGCATTGCGAAGTGACTTAAGAAGAGTAGAAAACTTTGTGTATGCACTTGCTTTATGAGTAGAGAACTTTGTGAATGCAACTACTCTACGGGTAGAGAGAATGAGAAGTGTTAGAGTAGAGAAAGTCATTAGAAACAGGTTAATGCTTTGTGATCATCACCCGATATTTAGTAGAAACGGGTTGATGCTTTGTGATCGTCACCCCATATTTAGTCGAAACGGGTTGATGCTTTGTGATCGTCAACGATAGTTATTAGAAACGGGTTGATGCTTTGTGATCGTCACCCGATAGTTATTAGAAATGGGTTGATGATTTGTGATCGTCACCCGATAGTTATTAGAAACGGGTTAATGCTTTGTGATCGTCACCCAAAAGTCATGAGAAACGGGTAAGTGCTTTGTGGTCTCCACCTGATAGTTATGAAAACCGGGTAGATGCTTTGTGATCCCCACTCGGTAGTCACTAAGAGCGGGTTGGTGCTGTGTGAACTCCACCCGATAGTCATGAAGAGCGAGATGGTGTTGTGTAAATGCCGTCCGGCCGTACCTCCGGTAAGATGAGGCCATAATGTTAGTAGAAAACAATAGAAAGAAAGTGTGAGGAAGGAATTAAGAAAAATAGTTACGGGGATAGACAGATAGAGAGTTTACTTATTGAGCATTATTTTGTGCTCACCCCGTCATTTTCCTTTGTGGATACAGGATCTAGGTGATGATTCAGTCAGAGCGGCGTCAGCAAGCGAGGAGCAATAGCTACACTGTTTCCTCTGTTTTGTCTTTTAAATGGCATTTTGTAAAATAATACTCTTTGTGTATAAAAGACTTATTACATATAATAGAAAGAAAAGTTTTGGGCCCATTTTCTATTATTATTATGCAAGCATTTTACTATTATACAGTAGTTGTTACATGCCAAAAGTAATATCTACACCGATCATAAGAGTTTAAAGTATTTCTTCACTCAGAAGGAGTTGAACATGAGACAGAGAAGGTGGTTAGAGCTAGTTAAGGATTATGAGTGTGAGATCGAGTATCAACTAGGGAAGGCCAATGTAGTAGCCGATGCCTTGAGTAGAAAAACTTATTTGCCTTGGCTCACTAAGCAGAAAGAGTTGATAGAAGAATTATGTAAAGAACAGATTGAAGTGGTTCCAGGAAGGATTGCCAGGTTAGAGGTTTAGTCTACTTTACTGGAGGAAGTTAGAGATAAGCAAGTGGCCGATGAGTGGTGTCAAAAAATAGTTCAGCAAGTGCATGAAGGCAAGACAACAGAGTTTCAAGTAATAGATGATGTCCTCTATTTTAGGAATCGGTTGTGTATCCCTCAGAATGATGAGTTGAGGAAGAGACTACTTACAAAGGCTCATGACACACCATACACTATTCATCCTGGAGCAACCAAAATGTATCAAGATGTAAAGAAAGGCTATTGGTGGCCAAGTATGAAAAGAAATATTGCAAAATTTGTAGCTAAATGTCTTGTTTGTCAGCAGGTGAAAGCAGAACACCAACGGCCATCAGGGTTGCTTCAGCCACTTAGTATTCCAGAGTGGAAATGGGAGAGCATTTCGATGGATTTTATCATAGGTCTTCCTAGAGTACAGAAAGGGTATAATGCTATATGGGTGATTGTGGATAGGTTAACCAAGTCAGCCCATTTCCTTCCAGTAAAGGAAAGCACTACTACAGATCAGTTGGCTCAGATTTATATTAAGGAGATAGTCAGGTTGCATGGTGTGCCCAAGACAATAGTGTCAAATAGAGATTCCAGGTTTGTTTCAGCTTTCTGGATGAGTTTACAGAGGAATTTGGGTACCTGTTTAGCATTCAGTACTGCTTATCATCCTCAAACAGATGGCCAAACAGAGAGAACGAACCAGGTGCTTGAGGATATGTTGAGAGCTTGCTGTATGGATTATAAAGTACCCTGGCATGAGATGTTACCCTTAGCAGAGTTTGCCTACAATAATAGTGATCAGTCTACAATTAAAATGGCACCTTACGAGGCTTTGTATGGTAGACGATGTAGGTCTCCACTACATTGGGATGAGATCGGCAAAAAGGACGAGTTGAGTACCGCTCTAGGGCCAAAGGTGTAACGCCCCACTTGAGGTACGTAGTTATTGATTCTTCTTTTGCTCTTATTTGAGTTGGTTTCTTAGTAATATTGTTTGGTTGACCTTTGATTGAGTGTTATGTTGAATACTTGCCTTGAAATTGGTTGAAAATAGAAGAAGTTCGGTGTTCCAAGCTTCACCGGGGCGAAGAAGAATCTTCACCGCGGCCAAGAGGTGTTGAAGCCACGGGAAGCTGCTGGACAGTTTCGCCATGGTGACAGGCCGACCAAAATGTTTGTTAAGTTTTAGATATTTTCTTCCCTAAGGGCAATTTGACCATTCTACCCCTAATTAGCAGGAAAAGTGGGGAGTAAAATGTAAGGAATTTTCATGGANTCAATTGGTGGAATCTTTGGAATGGAACCAATTGTGATGTTTAATCAAGCTAAGGCTATTGACTTTATAATAGTTTTTTTATTTGATTATCCCTTACTTCTTGCTTGTTTGCTTCTATTATTTTGTTGTTATTCAATTTTTTGTTTGAACAAGCAAGAATTAGAGATAATAATTGTGTAAAATCGATCAAAGACATCATATGAAGGAAGAAAGAGACTGTATACATATACTTCAAGTTTCAAACTGCCTCAATCTCTTTGAAAAATAATAAGCTAAAACATGCACTGTTAATGAAATATTTATTATTCAAGGAACTGGATTCTATTGGATTAGTTTATATAATATGAGTAGGGAAATGAGAATATATGTATATCTAGTACAGTAACCATCCCACGAGGTAAACGTTCAAATACTCCATGGAAGTCTGATTGGACCGCTGTGACAGAGATGATATACATATTTTCTTTAATTGTCTTAATTCATCGATTAGACCCTCATGTGGTCACGCCCTGTCACAAGATTAAGGTCAAAAGCATCTTAATCCCAGTTGAAGCGAACCAATTAGATGCAAACTTAGGTCTAAATCAAAGTCACATTTCAAAGATATTTGTCATCTTCGTTATTCTGAAACCTATAACTTAGTTTCAACAGACGCCACCAATTTATTTTTAATTTCACGCATGCTTTTATTCACAGGATGCTCTCTTTTTCCTAAGTGTCATTTCGCCAGGAAGTTGTCTAAATTCATTCCACTTCATCAATATGTGTTCACATTCTGCATATGTAGAAATAGAACTCAGGTTAGTATTTAAGAGGAAAAAAAAAAAATTAAAACGAACAGGAAGTTTAATTATAAATCTTAATGGAATTTTGGAAGATGGAATGGTAGAATAAAAATCTGATATTAGTGATCTTTTACCGTTAAAAGAATCAGGTTCGGTTTGGAAAATCTTTAGTTTGATTTTGTTCACGTAGTATTAAGATAGTATTTTTATGTGATTAAAGTCAAATATGAAAAGAGCGAGCACAAAGAAAAGCAGATAAAGCAAGGAAGATGGAAGTGATATTAGTAATATGATATTAACTTTTCAAAACTTTTTTCTCGAAAGCAAATGTGCCCAAATACTCGTTCCAGAATATTCAATACAATTTTCCTTCACTTTCTCTATAACCAAACAATCAATTTTGCTACTCAGAATTCTAGGAGATCACTTTGAAGATTTCTTAGTCTTCGGTACATAATCTGACAATCATCTAGAAAAAAACACTGTACAGAAGTAACAGCTCAAAGAAAACCAATTCGATTGTGATACGTGGGGAAAGCACTCAACTAAAATTGAACTGAGAAAATCATAACAAATTTGAGGGTCTGTAATAAATGATGCATGATATGATGTTGATTTAATAAGGATGGGTAGAGTGCATTGTATCTAAAGAGATTGGTCATGTTTAGAATTAATATATGTTAATTGAAAGGTTAAATGTATGTTGATTTACTTGCAATGACTTGATCGATTTCGGTGACTTTAGCAGGTACATGCATGCTTATGACCTCAACAATGCGTACGATACCAGATAACTTACACTTGTTCTATTCAACAAAGATAATTTTGTGGGCTTCACTTTATGAAAATCTCACCAGTCTGACTGGATGGATTCCAATACTGCATTTCCATACATGATCTCCTTTTTTTTTTTTTAACTGGAGTGTCTAGTCAGTTTATAGTCAGTTTACACACATCTCAACTAATTTTTCTAGATTCTGAGACTATTGATGGAATAAAGGCTTCGTTTGGTTAGATTTTGGGAATACTATTTTTAGTATTCCCAAAAAAGTTAAACAGTAAAATACCCAAAAACTCACAATATTATTCAACTTTATTCAACATTTTTTAAATCCCCTAAATTTGTTAATTCAATTAAATACCCCTAAATATTTTTAATGTTTTTGTTATGGCGACTCCGGCCACCCTCCGGCGGTGGTGGCCGGCTGTCCGTATTTGAGGGTGGATTGGGGGTGTTTTTGTTAACTTTTAATGTTTTATTATAAGGGGTGTTTTGTAAAAAAACAAACATATGGGGTATTTTATCAATTTGTAAATCTTACATCGTAATACCCGCCCAATTCAACTTTTTTTTTAACTTTTTTCAAAAAACTTTTCCCAAAAACACAAAATTGTGAACCAAACGGAGCCAAAAGTTCCAGTAATTATCTCTATTAGTATCTGAGAAGAGACTAGAACTCAAGACCTCTTAAATAATACAATCAAGAATTCCTATCAAACCACTCGATCACCTAAAGATAGTTTATATACATGATCTTCAGTAATAAAGATAATTTGACAGTTTTTGTTAAACCCATATCTGCTTGTAATCTTTCATAATGCAAATCAGTAAATCTGCAACTGCAAAAGAACAGCCACTGTTTCTGTTTATTTGTTAAACATAAATAGTCCAGGACAGGATTCACAGAGTTATACGGCTCTTAGATCTAGCTTTAAATGAGATGTTAGTTCTAGTACTAGCTAATAAGTGACAAGCCACATTTTTTGGTCCAAAGAAAAGGTCTAACAGGCCAAATTTGTTGCAGGTTCCGGTTTATTTGAACCCAACAGGTACTGATTTGAAAGTGAAGCACTTTAATTATACTAGTTCAGTTCTCTTGTAGAAGCATCTCACTGCCAACATCCAACTAAAGATTAAGTTAAATATAACATAGCGAGTTAGCGTGATAAAACAAAGTTAGTACTTGGTTACACCTTTAGAACTAATAACACAAGTCTCAATCTAGAAACTTAAACCTTAAAATCTGAATAATTTATTGAATAACATCCAAAACGAAAAATAAGTTTATATAGAGTGACAACCAACCCTAATAAGACTTCTAATAACAGAAGGAAACAAAAACCAAATTAATTAAAACAAGAAAACCCGAAATAACATAGGGAAAAACGCATTGACAACTAAAATAGCTCCGAAACATGCCAAAACAGTGGATTTTGACCTCAAAAAAATTTTCCAACGATATATTACGGGCCCCGTAACTCCTCTCGGATCAAAAGTTATTACCGTTTAAATGAGACATACTCATTTAGGATCTTTGGGTTTTACGTATGGACTTCTGACATTCAGTCCGCTCTATAAATTCATCTGCCAAATGTTCTATGTCAAAATGAGACACGACAAGGTGTGCATTGAACTTTACCAAAGTGATATAAACTATGTGTTGATGCTTGATTTTGGACACCAACGAATCGCACGTACAAAGTGCTAAGAGAGTCTTAGAAATTACACGTGATGGATCCATGAGATTTGAATATGGTGCTGAGATTATATATGTTGCAGAAAACATAAATAATAGATTGACAATAGATGTTTTTATAGTGGTTCAGATGCCTAAAACAAATCCTACATCCACTATTATTTTATTGTTCTCAGACTATTTCTATGATATTGACCAAAAGACATACAAAGATGAAGAAATACTTTGCTTACAAAGAGAAAGAATGAAGCTCAAATCTATGTCTAACTCTCATATGTCCAACCCCCATTTTCGTGAAGAGAGGTGCTCAATTATGCACATTTTAGGTCAATATAATGAATATTTTTGCAAGTTGCCCTGACACGTAAAGAGCACTCCTTAATTCTTATCTTTTTATTTTGATAAAGTTAGGACAGGTGTGCGTTTCTCATCCACTCATAGAATAAACTTGAATCTGCTGTGTTGGTGACAGCCGTATCCCTTCCGTCTTGGGGCGACATGGCAACTCCTAGACGATACAAAGCCTGCTTAAACTCTGATTGGTTGGTGCCGATATCAGTGTGATTTTCTAGCCACAACAGAACCCCCCCAGTTTTTGGAGTGTGTAATTGTACTTAAAAAACTCATGTCTTAGATCTGAATGGTTGTTGCACTATAGGCTGCAGTCTCGAACTGAAGAGCTCGAACTATGCTTGGCGCAATCGGGTGCTGAGAGCTAGGACTGCGATCTGAGAGCTTGGAGCGATCCGAACTCGAGCGCGATCTGATAACTGACATGAAATGTCCAGTAGATGAATCCCTGAAGGGAGCTAACGCCAGAAGCCCAAACGCACGGCTTAGAGGCCTTAAACGGATAAGCCAACTTAAAACAACCATAACTTTTGATCCGGGAGGAGTTTTGGAGCCCGTAAGATATCCACGAAAAGTTTGCTCTGAGCTCTACGTTGTAGTAGTTGGCAAACCCGATGGGGGCCATTTTCAGGGCCAAAATCCACTATTTCAACATGTTTTGGGGTTTTTTTTTAGTTTTCTACGTGTTTTTTCTGACGTTGGCAGCTGTTCGAGATCTGAGAACTAATCGTAATCTGAGAGCAAGGAGCTGATCGCGATCTGATAGGCGTTCGACCTGAGAGTCTGAGGCATGCGATCTAAACAATATGATGCACACAATCTCAAGTAAACGAGCGAGTTTATAAGCTCAATCAGAGACGATAAGGAGCTCGATTAGAGAGCATAAAGAGCTCAATCTGATAACTCGAGATCAGCGACCTAAGCGCTTGGAAGCACGACCTAAATGACTTGAATGCGTGACCTCGAAGACCTTGAATGCGTGATCATAGAGTGCGATCAACAATCTGACCATGCGATCAAAGAGCTAAGCTAAAGATCAAGACGATCTGAGCGTGCGATCAACGATCTGACCACGTGAACGGAGAGCTAAAGATCAGCGATTTGAAACTAAAGATCAAGACAATCTGAGCATGGGATCAGCGATCTGACCACGCGATCGGAAAGCTAAAGATCATCGATCTGAAACTGAAGATCAAGACGATCTGACCTACGATCTAACCACGCGATCTGAGAACTCTGACGCGTACGATCAACGATCTTACCACGAGATCGGAGAACTCTGACGCTTGTGATTAGAGATCTGACCATGAGATTGGAGAACTCTGACGCGTGCGATCAATGATCTGAAGTTGAAGATCAAGACAATCTGAGCGTGCGATCATCGATCTTAGAGCTAAAGATCAGCAATCTAAAGCTTAAGATCAAGATGATTTGAGCGTGCGATTTACGATCTGACCACGCGATTTGAGAACTCTAACACATGCGATTAGCGATCTGACCACGCGATCAGAGAACTCTGACGCATGCGATCTTGATCTAGCCACACGATCAGAGAACTCTGACGCATGCTATCAGCGATCTAACCACGCGATCGAAGAGCTAAAGATCAGCGATCTGAAGCTAAAGATCAAGATCAAGATGATTTGAGCATGCGATTTGCGATCTGACCACGCGATTGGAGAGCTAAAGATCAGTGATTTGAAGCTGAAGATCAAGACGATCTGAGCGTGTGATCTGCGATCTGACCACGCGATTCGAGAACTTTGACCCGTGCGATTAGCAATCTGACCACGCGATTGGAGAACTTTGATGTGTGCGATCAGTGATCTGACCACGCGATAGGAGAACTTTGACACGTGCAATCAGTGATCTGGCCACGCCATCGGAGAACTCTGACGCGTGAGATCTGCGATTTGACCACGCCATCGGAGAACTTTGACGCGTGCGATCTGGCTACGCAATCGGGGAACTCTAATGCGTGCAATCTGTGATCTAACCACGCGATCGGGGAACTCTGATATGTGCGATCATCGATCTAACCACGCGATCGAAGAGCTAAAGATTAGCGATCTAAAGTGAAATATCAAGACGATCTGAGCGTGCAATCTACGATTTGACCACGCGATCGGAGAGCTAAGGATCAGCGATTTGAAACTGAAGATCAAGATGATCTGAGCGTGCGATCTAACCATGCAATCTGGGAACTCTAACACGTGCAATCAGCGATCTGACGACGCGATCGGAGAACTCTAACGCGTGCGATCTGCGATTTGACCACGCGATCGGAGAACTCTGACGCACGCGATCAGGAATCTGGCCACACCATCGAAGAACTCTGACTCGTGCGATCTGCGATTTGGCCACGCCATCGGAGAACTCTGACACGTGTGATATGGCTACGCAATCGAGGAACTCTGAAGCGTGTGATCTGCGATCTGACCACGCGATCGGGGAACTTTGATGCATGCAATCAGTGATATGACCACGCGATCAGAGAACTCTGACATGTGCGATCTGCGATCTAGCCACGCGATCGGAGAACTCTAACGCGCGCAATCGGAGAACTCTGACGCGTGTGATCTGTGATCTGGCCACGCCATCGGAGAACTTTGACGCGTGTGATCTGTAATTTGGCCACGCCATCGGGGAGCTTGGACGCAGGTTTGAGACCTGCATAGGCCACCAAACTGTTGATGCTTAATTTTGAACACCAACGACTCGCACGTGCAAAGTGCTAAGAGAGTCTTAGAAATTACATGTGATGGATCCATGAGATTTGAATATGGTGTTGAGATTATATATGTTACAAAAAACATAAATAATAGACTGACAAGAGAGATTTTTATAGTGGTTCAGACGCTTAGAGCAAATCCTACATCCACTGTTATTTTATTGTTATCTGACTATTTCTATGATATTGCCCGTAAGACATACAAAGATGAAGACATACTTTGCTTACAGAGAGAAAGAATGAAGCTCAAATCTATGTCTAACTCTCATATGCGCAACCCCCCTTTTCGTGAAGAGAGATGCTCATTTATACACATTTTAGGTCAATGTAATGAATATTTTTGCAAATTGCCTTGACATATAGGGATCACTCATTAATTCTTATCTTTTTATTTTGATAAAGTTGGGACAGGTGTGCGGTCCTCATCCACTTATAGACAAAACTTGAATTTGTTGTTGGTGAGCCGTATCCCTTCTGTCTTAGGGCGACGTGACAACTCTTAGACGGTACAAAATCTTTCTAAACTCTGATTAGTTGGTGTTGATATCAATGCGATTTTTTAGGCACACCACTATTCTTCCATCTAAAAGATGTTGGACTAGTTTTGTACCCAGTACACGTATAATAAATTTTTTTATCCTAGATCCAGATCTACTGGCCCGCCTCTTAAAAGCATTGCTCCTTTCTTGAGTTCATGCCTTTACACAGGGGTGAGCACGGGTAGCAGGTAGAACCAGAACCTGGGGGTAGAACCGGAACCTACCCGAAACCGGTACTGTGCGGGTAGGTTCCAGTTCCAATTTTTTGGAACCGATACTGTGCGGTTCCGATTCCAGTTCTTGTGTGTGGAGGAACCGAAACCGGAACCGGACCCTGTAAAAAGGGTACCCTGTTTGGAACTTGTAGGGGGTACCTGGATTGGAAACGATTTTTGGAACCTGTTTTAGAACCTGTTTGGAACCTGTTTTAGAACTTGTTTGGAACCTGTTTGAAACCTATTTTGGAACTTGTTTTAGAACTTGTTTGGAACCTGTTTTGGAACCTGTACTACAATTAAATATTTGTGAAATGTGAATAATGGAGAGTTTCTATTATTTTACATATAAAAAAATTTAAAATAGAAAAAGTTAAATTTTTAGAATAACATAATTAAATAAATATACGAATATAATTATACTTATTACATATAAATTACACCATATTAAAAGCTTTAATATATTATACACATTAATGTTAAAGTTTGATTAATTAAGTGAATATTGGAATTATGATCCAATTAAAAGTGTTTTACATTTTTAATGTTATTAAAAGAATTATTTTTAAATAAAATAGTATATTGATTGAGTAATAATATATTTAGTTATTTACTTTAATTACAAGTTTTAAGTATATCTATAATAAATTAGTAATTAATTAATTATATATGATAAATCGATAAACATTAAAAATTTAATTACTAGTTAATATCATACTTAATCAATTATAACATTACATTATGTTAAATGATTACTTAATTAATTATAATTTTATAATTACTTAATGATTTATGTATATTAATTATAGCATTACATTAATTGATTACTACTTAATTAATTGACTTAAATTACAACATTTAGTATATACTTAATTAAATAATTAGAAATTATTAATTATAGCATTACATTATAGATTTTAGTATAATTACTAGTCAATTATAACATTTTATTAAAACATTAGTATAAACTAATTAAATGATTAAAAATTTAATTAATTATAATATTACATTAAAAATTTATAGTGATTACTTAATAGTTAATTCACTATAACATTACATTATAGTATGAATATAAATTATACATTACATAATTAAATGATTACTTTTGATTATGACATTATATTATAAATATTAATAATTACTAATTTACTACATAAACATTAGCATAATATAATTAAATGATTAGAAATTTAATTAATTACAACATTACATTATAAATTTATAGTACGTATGTAATTAATTGTAACATTAAATTATAATTAAAGATTACTTAATTAATTATAATATTATATTAAAACAAATTAATATAATATATATTAAAAAATTTAGTATGATTACTTAATTCATTGTAACATTCATATTTCATTATAATATGATTAGTTGATTACATAATTAATATACATTACATAATTAAATGATTATTTAATTGATTATGACATTATATATAAACATTACATTATAAGCAAATGATTACTAATTAAATTATTAGAATTTAATTAATAAATATTACATTATAGTTAAATAATTATTTAATTAAATTTTACATTATATATTACATATATTATGATCACTTAATTAATTATAGGATTACATAGTTAAATGGTTACTTAATTAGTTATAAATTTATAACATCATATTATAAACATTAGTAATTACTATATTATATTTATACATTACTTAATAATAATTAAAATTTTAATTAATTATAATATAAAATTAAATATCTATAATCTGATTACTTAGTTCACTATAACATTACATTATAGTATGATTTAATTAATTATAACATTACATAATTAAATGATTACTTAATTGATTATGACATTATATTTAAATATTAATAATTACTAATTTACTACATAAACATAGCATAATACTTAATAAATGATTAGAAATTTAATTAATTACAACATTACATTAAAATTTTAGTGATATGGAATTAATTGTAACATTACATTATAATAAATGATTACTTAATTAATTATAATATTCTATATAAACAAATTAATTAATTATATTAAAAACTTATGTATGATTACTTAATTCATGTAACATTTCACTATTTCATTATAATATGATTAGTTGATTACAAATTAATTATAACATTACATAATTAAATGATTATTTAATGATTATGACATTATATTATAAACATTACATTATAAGCAAAATGATTACTTAATTAAATGATTAGAAATTTAATTAATTAAATATACATATAGTTAAATTTATTTATAAATTATAACATTATATACATTATAAGATCACTTAATTAATTATAGTATTACATAGTTAAATGGTTACTTAATAGTGTATAAATTTATAACATCATATTATAAAACATTAGTAATTTACTATATATATTTATTACATTACTATTAAATAATTAAAATTTAATTAATTTAATTAAAATTAATATATATAATTGATTACTTAGTTCACTATAACATTACTTATAGTATGATTATTAATTAATTATAACATACATAATTAAATGATTACTTATGATTATGACATTATATTATAAATATTAATAATTACTAATTACTACATAACATTAGCATAATACTTAATTAAATGATAGAAATTAATTAATTACAACATTACATTATAAATTTATAGTATGATTATGTAATTAATTGTAACATTACATTATATAAAAGATTACTTAATTAATTATAATATTCTATTATAAACAAATTAATTATAATATTATTTAAAAACTTATAGTATGATTACTTAATTCATGTAACATTTCAATTTCATTAAATATGATTAGTTGATTACATAATTAATTATAACATTACATAATTAAATGATTATTTATTGATATGACATTAATTATAAAACATTACATTATAAGCAAATGATTACTTAATTAAATGATTAGAAATTTAATTAATTAAATATTACATATAGTTAAATAATTATTTAATTAAATATAACATTATTATATACATTATATTATGATCACTTAATTAATTATATATTACATAGTTAAATGGTTACTTAATTAGTTATAAATTTAAACATCATATTATAAACATTGTAATTTATATATATTATTTATTACATTACTTAATTAAATAATTAAAATTTTAATTAATTAATATAACATTAAATATCTATATCTGATTACTTAGTTCACTATAACATTACATTATAGTATGATCACATAATTAATTATAATATACATAATTAATGATTACTTAAATGATTATGAGTTATGATATCATGTTTAAACATTAGTAATTATTAATTTACTATAAACATTAGCACAATACTTAATTAAATTATTATAACATTACCTTTAAATATTCATTATAAAATTAATTAAACATTACATTATAGTTAAATAATTACTCAATTAAATTATAACATTATTATATTAATTATATTATAATCACTACTTAATTATAGCATTACATAATAGTTATGGATTTTAACATTACATTATAAATATTAGTAATTTATTATATTATATTACTTAATTAAACGATTAAAAATTTAATTAATTATAACATTATCTTATATATTTATAATAGATTACTTAATCAATTATAATATTCAATTATAAACATTAGTATATTAATTAAATGATTTGAAATTTAATTAATTATAATATTAAATTATAGATTTATAATATGAGTACTTAATTCATTATTAATTACATTATACTATTATTGTATGATCATATAATTAATATAAAATTACATAATTAAATGATTATTTAATTGATTATGACATTATATTATAAACATTAGTAATTTGCTAAGTTACACAATACTTAATAAATGATTAAAATTTTATTAATTATAACATTACATTATAAATTTATGGTATGATTACTTAATTAATTATAAAATCTTTATAAAAAATATTACAATACTTAATTAAATGATTAACAATTTAATTAATTATAATATTACAATAATTAAAATGTATATTACTTAATTAATTATACATTACAATTTACATTGTAGTATGATCACTTAATTAATTATAACATTACTAATTATAATATTAAATTTACTAAATTATATTAGTATATTATAAATACCCAATTGGCCAATTATAACATTAATTGTGATGAATAATTGTTTGTGTTTTGGTTTTGATTGACGAATATATGTAAATTGTGATGAATTGATTGAATTCAAG
Source organism: Pistacia vera (assembly GCF_008641045.1). Taxonomy (NCBI): domain Eukaryota; kingdom Viridiplantae; phylum Streptophyta; class Magnoliopsida; order Sapindales; family Anacardiaceae; genus Pistacia; species Pistacia vera. The sequence goes on from NW_022196327.1 coordinate 277,955, forward strand.
TGTTGCTTAGAGATTACAGGTTATGAGTTACATTGGACACAAATGAAGAATAATCAAAATTTGTTAGGGGTGTATTTATAAACTTTTAAGGTATTTTGTTATTTTTCAAAATAATAGCGGGTAATTGATTTTTTATGGGTACCCGGAAAGGAACCAAAACCTGCATTTTAGGTTCCGGTTCCTTGAATTGAAGAACTACATGTGCGATTCCGATTCTGATTCTTTTTTTTCAGAACCTATATTGTGGGTTTTGGTTTGATTTCTCCGAAAAATAGAGGATACCCAGAACCGTTTACCCCTAATAGACTCAAATGAGTTGTTATAAATTTAAGTACAGAGGCGACTTGATTGGTGAGAAGCATGCGAGCTAAGTGTGAACAACATTAAAATGTATGTACGAGTGACAGTAAAAGGCATAATATTATGATAATAAAAATGTGTTTGCATCTAGAAGGAAGTGGCTAGATTTATTACGGTCAGCATATGTTACCTGTAATCACTGTGACACTGGACCATGCGTGCAGGCAATAGATAAAATCGGCAATCATTGCCACTTCTTTTCATGTCTTGCGTCTAAAAAGATGCAGATTGGATTCATAACTAGAACAGAGCTCCAAAGAAAAAATAATAGATGGCCAATACAAAGGAAGAAAGTATTTTCTTGATCACTTATTTGTAAGTAAATCATGGGATAAATGAAGCGAAAAACGAAAAATTTTCTTACCGATTAGTCTTATTAACCTAAGATTAGGGTTATGTATATATTTTAAATACTTAAATTGAAAAAAAGTCAACTATAACATTAATCTAGACAAGGATCAGAGATCTTGTGCATGTTTGGAGGCTCCTTCAAATATCTCTTAATCTAATTCACCACCAATCCAAGAATATGATCAAATGAATGGTGATTCATACAAAGATAATCCAAAAAATCAAAGAAGGATTTGTTAGATCCTCTTGACTTCAAGAATCTAACTTTAAAATCAAAGAAAACTTTGATTCAAAATGAAAGGCAAAAACGTGAGAGCAGTAGAGAAAAGGGCTGCCTCTTTTCTCTTCTTTTTTCTTTGATTGAATGAAATATTATCTCATTTTTTAACACACATATACTTATATAGTACATATGTCAAAACCTTATTCTATTGAGGAATAGGCATGGATTCCAACCTTTGTATCCAAACACTCCTCTTATGGTATTTTTATTTTAAATTAATTATTATTATAATTAAAGTCAATTAATATATTTGTGAAATATATTAACATTTAATTAACAATAATAATTCATTTAAATATATATGTACATATATTTAAATATAATCTCCCTTATTTAATTTTAACATTAAATTAAATATAGACAACAACCTCAGCAAATTTAATTACACTGTGAGATTACCAAAATACAATTTCGTCATAAAAGACGAAAAAATGCCCATTGCACAAACTGATTCTTAAATTATCTTTTATGTGTGTGACCCGTAGGCTCCTCATCATATCGACAGTGAGTAGTATTACGATTAATACCAATTAAACGTCTCACTATACACAGACCAAGATTGGCTTTTAGCAAGGCGTCATGACCACCCGATAAAATCAGATTCAGCGAAACAGCTACTTGTCAACGATATGGTTACCGTGCAATCAAATCATTTCATTATTTGTTATCTCATCAAGACTGAAGTACAAAAATAGTGTCAACCTCAATTACTCTCGATGTGTTTGTATTCAGTTACTAGACCAAAGACCGAAATGATAAATTGGATTGGACAACAATTCAATCCCACTGTGGCCACAGATTTAGTGTTATTGTCATTTACTGAATTGCGTAGTGAGATAACTTCTCCCATACCTGGAAGTAATGAGTCTTCTGTCGATCCACCATTGTCTTGATACACTCCTTGATGTAGCCAATCACTACCGTATTGATAGCTTTGAATAGAACTAAGTTGGGCTAGTGTCAAACTACACCAATCGGTGCACAAGTTGCTCCGGTAATCTCAAGTCTAAGGATCACATGCACCACCATTCATTAAAGGATTTATTCCATAGACACTGTGGTTACCATTTATATGTGATCCTTTGATGGGTCAGTCTAATGAACTTGCCTACAACGAGCACCCATGTGTTGCACCAGGTGGTCGACAAATAACCTTGACAAGTGAGATCAATTACTATCTTTCGACATTATCGTTTAATACTATGATAGTCTTACCGTATTATCTGTATCCTTGATCAGAATAATATTGAGGCTACAGATATTTCTAGAATTGCCATCATATGTGCTCATAAGGTTTTCACTATCAAGATTTGAAATACTTGATACCCTCGTCACTGTTCTACCATCCTAAGGACATATATAAATACATATAGATATGATTTGCACGATATAGAATAAAATGCATTTTATTGATCAATGAACATTATTACAAAGAATCAATTTTATAATAATTTATTGATTTTAAGGTACCTACTCTAACATTATTAAGTAGTGGAGAAAAAGAATCACTCAGTACAAAAATTCAAAACCTGGTATACAGAGTTCTTTTACCAATAGCCTTTACAAGAACACTCACCATCCTTGAAATGGTGAAACCTATTCCTGTCCCTTACAATAATCTCTCTGTTAAATAGTTTAGAAATAGTCATTGTCCAATCATGACAATCCCAACAAACTCTGAGGTTCTTCACAATTCTAATGGGCACACCTTCCTTCACACTGATCAAACCAAATGCAATTGCAATCCTCTCACTATGTTTAAATAAAGCATGCTCTTTCTCCTCTTCTTCTATATCAAACAGCACAGGGTTCATGTTTGCAACATATCCAGCCATTTTCAGCCTCCTAGAGATTTCCTCCAACATAACCTCAATTTCACCATACCTTGGGTGGGATTCATCCCCAGCAAAGAATTCATGAACTTCTCCATCAACCTCTATTACACTACAACCAGGAAGTTTCCTCAAACCTTTAGCCTTCATTATTTGACGTACATTATCAACGCTATCCCAGTTTCTTGAATCAGCATATATATTAGACAGGAGCACATAGGCGGCATCATTCTTGGCCTCAAGCTCCACTAGCTTTCTTGAAGCAAGCTCACCCATTTCCAAATTCTTATGCATTTTACAAGCATTAAGCAAAGCTCCCCAAGCACCAGCATGTGGCTTCATGGGCATGTTATTGATGACATTCAAGGCCTCATCTAAGCGCCCAGCTCGACCATATAAATCCACCAAACAACCATAATGCTCAAGTTGAGGCTCAATTCCGTACTCCTTTTTCATGGAATCAAAATGCTGATGACCTTCATCAACGAATCCAACCACACTACAACCTCTTAAAACTGAAACAAATGTGACCTCATTAGGTCGAACCCCATATTGTTTCATCAGTGAAAATAGCTCGAGACACTTCTTTCCCGCTCCATTCATAGCCAACCCACCTATTACACTAGTCCATGTATATACATTCCTTTCTCTCATACCCCAAAAAACTTCCATGGCCTTATCCATATTCCCACATTTTGCATACATGTCAATGAGTGCAGTCCCTAATGTCACGGTCAATTTAAGCCCTTTTCTTTCAATATAAATGTGTGCCCATCTCCCCTGATCAAGGGCACCTAAATGACTACATGCAGACAAAACAGAAACCATAGACACTTCATTAAGCTTAACACCTTCAACCTGCATCAAATGAAATAATTGCAACGCCTCCCTTGACCGCCCACATTGCGCATAACCTGCGATCATTGCATTCCACGTGATGGGGTCCCTCTCAGGCATTTCATCAAACATCTTCCTTGCAAAATCAACATTACCGCACTTTGCTAACGCACTAATTAATGCTGTTTGACACACCAAATCAGGTTGAGGAATTTCCTCAAACACCTTGTGACAAGAACTTAAAAAACCCAATCCAGCATACATGAAAATCAACCCACTTTGCACATGCGGGTCATTGTCAAACCCGAGCTTTATAACCGAACCATGAACCAACAGAGCAGTCTCGGGTGACAAAATCTGTGCACACGTGCGAACGAGGAAATTAAAAGTGTAATTATCAGGCGAGATATAATCACTAGATTCTAGGATTCTCTTATAGAAATGAAAGCTTTTATCTGGGGTTGAGCTTTTAGAATAAGCTCTAATCATGGAGTTTAAGGTGAATAGAGTTGGGCTGTGACATTTTTCAAGGACTTGATCGGAATAACTGAGATTGTTGGGGTTATTTAGGGCAATTGTGGCAACAAATTGGCCCAGAAGGTGAGAGTCGTTGAGAGTGCCGGTGATAAGAAGTTGAGCGTGGATTTGCTTCAGTTCTCTGAGGGTTGTGGTTGGATCCACTAAAGAAATTATTGGGTGCTTTACAATGCTCCTTAAGGAGCTCATGATGATTGGCAAATCAAGGGTGAGTGTTTGTTTAACTGGGGATTGAACTATGAAGGAGTTTTGACTGATTTTCCCGCGTTTTCGGAAGGCGGGTTTTTGTCTGTTAGGAATCGGGAGTTTATATTTATAATTTTGTGCGTACCCATATCTTTAGATTTATCTCATTCTCACCCCGCAAATCTTAAATCTGCATTAACAACATTTCGCATTTCAGATTAATAGGAACTAGATCTATTTGAGGAATAATTCAATAATTTGATAAATTTATCTCATAAATATCAAATTAAATTTAAATTATATAGTTGATGGAAGATCCGACGAAGAAGACACCTGGAGTGGTTGATTCAAAAATCAAAAAAATTATTACATTCTCGAAAAGGGTGTAGTGTTTTTCAAAAAAGAATCGAAGACAGGCTACAGCAGCATTGCATGTGGCAGACAAAAGGAAAACGTTTTTTACGAAATATTCCTCACTACTGTTTTGGTTGAATGAAGCTGTAGGCCTAATAATTCCTTGATTACCAATAACTAATTCATATAAACTGCATTGCTCCCCAATCGCCATATATATTCTTCTGTACCTAAAAGCTAATACCAATCATCAACCCTTTCTCTGCAAACCAAAATATTCGTCAAAATATGTGGACATGGTTTTTGAGGATATATTGTGTTTGAATTCGATAGAGTTGAAGTTTTAAATAGCACCAGTGGTTGTAGTTGAATTACAAGTAGTATGCATTCTGAATATATGGGCCAATATTCATCTATAGTTTTACAGCATTTCCCCATTAAAATGCTATACCAGGAAAACATTGTGCATGAAGAAGCATCAGTTTTCTATCAGATGGCACTTTTGTTTAAAATTCCTTTCGTCCAAAGATAGCATAAGGACTAGAAGTTAACAGATCGAGAAAGCTTTTTATTGTGTTTCACTTGTATTGATTCCCAGTTTCGTGCCCGGGACCATGATTAATTAGTTATGGATTTATACGAATCCCTAACCTAATCCATCAAAATGGACCCATTACAGTACAGTAGAACTCATGAATCCGTCCATGGTAGATGTTACAATAAAATATTAGTATATTTTTTTTAATTACTTGAGACCCTATAAGTTTATTAATTTCATTAAATACCCCTAAAAAAGTTTAAAAACTAACAAAAACACCCCCACCTACCAATACCTGCCAGATTCAGACAACCACCATCAGTGGTAGCCGGAATTTATCACAATAGTCACACAGCCACCGGAAATAGCCGGTAATGGCTAGATCTGACCTTTTTCGGCCAGATCTGCCGTCAACAATGGCCAAAAAAATGGCCGTCGTTTCAGCCTTTTCCGACCGTCGCAGGCTCGCAGCCACAACAGTTGCATTTACATTATCATATTCAGCAGTTGCTTACCAGCAAGAAGACACAATAATTAATTAAAACGTTTAAAAGGTTCAAAGTTCTTTCTTGATCAATTCTAGGCAATCTTTTATCCAGATTTAATTAGTTTAATATTTTCCTCTTATAAGTTTCTTCTTCAACCCAATATTAAAAAGTCAATAAATTCTGATATGTGAAGCTATCTGTCAAAAGCATTACAGCTATATATTATTATTATATTGAAATTTGGAAGGCGAGAGATTGGGGCTGTGGGAACCCTTGGACTTGGATCCAATAAAAAAAGATGATTTGGTCATGTTTCGTAATCTCTGATTATGATGCTTGAGAATGAGAATCATGAGGTCGTAAATGGGTTTATTTTTGGTGATGTGTATAAGAAAAGTAATTATAACTATTAATTTGTAAAATCGATAACCATAATAACGGTCAAGCTTATCCCACATCTCACGAGTCTAATTTAATCCAATGGTTGCCACATCAACTGTAGATGATATTTTTTTATAATTAAGGGTGCCTTGGTTTTATTTTTCCATACCATATTCCCAAAATACTTGTTTGGTTAATTATTTGAGGAAAATACTATTTTATTTTTTAAATTATTTTTAGACCCCTTAAGTTTATTAATTTAATTAAACACTCATAGGAAAAAAAGTTTAAAAATTAACAAAAATACCTTCATCCACTCATAGTTGCCAGATTCGATGGTTGCCGGAATCTGTCACAACGTCATAGAAACGACCGAAACTAGCCGATAATTCACCGATCTGGCCGTCGTTGATAGTCAACAACGATCATATATTTGGTTGTCGCTAACGACCAAATCTGGCCTTTTACAGTTGTCGACGGCCAGATCTGGCCGTAGCAGATTCATGGTGGATCTAGCCAGAAAAGGCTATGTCGACGTACGACTGGTCAGATCCAATTGGTCTGCATCGTAACGCCATTTTTCTGTCAAATTCCGATGGTGGTGACCGGAATCTGGCACTGTGGGTGAGTGGACGGGGATGTTTTTGTCATTTTACAAAATTTTAATATATTGGGGAGTTTAATTAAATTAGTAAACCTAGGGGATTTTTTTATTAATTTTTAAATTTTATCTCTTAAAATCACCATGTTCAACTATCCAATATTATTCTCAAAATCTTATTCAAAATAACAAAACAATCGCATCCTAAATTTTTAGCCTGATAATAGTATTACAATAATACTATATTTATAAAAGAAATCTTAAAAAGATTTTTATAGTGATAAAAAGTGAATAAAAAAATCAAACAAAAAATTAAACTAGTTAAATTTACCATTTTATTCATTTTTTATTATACTATCTTATAAAATTTAATTATAAATATAATATTACACTATTACTCATAACATTAATACAGTAATTGGTTGCAGAGGAGTAGCTGAAGACAAAAAGATGAAAGCAGCGTAACAGAAAAAAGAGCGTTTTAGAGTGACATGGGAAAGGGGAAGAGGAAAACGTGGCGGAATAGAGAAGAGAGAGTGGGGGCGAAGAGTGAAGAGACAGGGGGCGCTCCCCATCCGAAAAAGGAGAATGGCCTCTTGGACGCTTTTTAATTTTTAAATAAAGAAAGAAAAGAGGAAGGGTAGTGAGTCATCAGCTAGCTCCTCCATTTGATTTTGATTGATTAGACAGCTTTCTCTTGTCTCAATTCTCCTCGTTGTCATCTACATCTCCTCTCTATTTCACTTACCTATTTGCCCCTACCTTCCCTTTTCCGTTTTTGCCCTTCCTTTTTTTTTTTTTTTTTGGCTCCTCTCTATTTCACTTACCTATTTGCCCCTACCTTCCCTTTTCCGTTTTTGCCCTTCCTTTTTTTTTTTTTTTTTGCTTTAATTAACTTTTATTGCAACTTTGTCAAGGTTTTAGTTCTCTCAAATCCTTTGTAAAAATAATAATAATAAATAATCACATGTCCTGAGATTTCATAAGCTCTTAAGTTCGAGTCTTCCAAGATACTAATAGCAATATTTTAATAACCAATCTGAGGTGACACACGACAAAGTTGCTAGGTCTCAGGTTGACCGATTTAACCCGAGTCAACAACCCTCCCCATTACCACAAAAATACTCCCCTCAATCTCTTGATCAAAACTCATCTCACCCCACCCCCATTCACCTCCCTGTCACCATGAAAATACGCCCCTCAACCTCTTGACCAAAACCCGTCTCACCACACCCCCATTCACCTCACCAATCACCGGTTGTTGTCGTTGCCCATTTTTTTCAATTTTTGGTTGATTCACTCATTGAAAATCGCTGTTGTCGCCACCATTGCACTCATTGGAACTTCCTTTTCAAAAACCCCAATATCTCGGCATTCAATTATACGTCGATCATCATCCCAAATTTTAGGGTTTTCGGTGAATAAGAAAAGTGGTAACCCAACCGGTGAAGGCTTCAGGTCCTAGTTGAACTGATTTAACCAGCTAGGCTAGGCCGGGTTTTAAAACACTGACTAATAGAGGTGCCACTGGGGCTCTCACTTGATAGGTAGTTTCAGGACCTCAGGGAATTAGTTGAAGTACGCGCAAACTAGCCTAGACACTCTCGATGATAAAAACAAAAATCCTTTGCAAAAATTTAATAGTATTGTTAAGATTATAATTAAATCCTAACTTGTAAGCCAAGCATACCCTCAAACTGTCAAAATAGATGATGTTTTGTCTAAGTTAAATGCATTTATTATAACATATAGAAAAATACTACGTTTATAATTCAATCTCACAATCTTCTCTTATAACCCTAACATGATAGCAAAGTTGACACTGTTATGTCAGCTTCCACCACACCCAAGGCACTAAATGACTTTGATTAGTCATGAACGGTCGTTCCTTATGAAAGAATGAACGCTCCTTATGAAGGAATGACTTCCTTCTGTGAAGAACGACATTTCCTATGAATGAACATATGTTTCTTAAGTCTAATCAAAGTCATTTTGTTCCTTGGGTGTGGTGGAATTGAGACAGTGCCAACTGAACTGCCACGTTGGGATTGTAAAAGAAATTTATGAGATTGAGTTGTAGGCGTAATATTACTCTTAACTTATACTCAAAATAAAAAATGTAATTTGTAACATTTTTGTTGATAAAAATGTAAAATCCCTACTACACACTCTGATTTTGAGGGGTAGTAAATAGACAAATGAGAATTTGGTGGGATAGTTAAAATTAGGCAATCCATGTCTTTAATCATGGAGCTACATTTTTGGGTTGGTGTTTCTTAAAAGAGTAATGCTATAGTTACCGACGGGTGTGCACCGAATTTGTACACCGAATGACGTGGCTAAATCCTGACTGTTTATTTATTATCAATTAATATTAATCAACCGTCCAGATTTTGTTACGTCATTCGATATATAAATTCGGTGTAAACTTTTCGGTAACCGTATCATTTTCCTTCTTAAAACTAAGAGGTGCTCCCTTGCTTAACTGCATTGGAATCTATGTAACCAAAACCCACATTCAAACAAGTAATTTATAAAAGATTGTGCTCCTCTTTATGCCTAAAACAAGTAATTAGAAAGGTTTCTTTTTTTTTTTTTTTTTTAACACTTTAAAATTGGAGAAAAATCCAAATACTTTCTCTCCATTTCAACTTCTATTGATAAATAGGATTTGCATCACCGTAGACCAAGATGAGTGAAAGCCTAGATAATTTTACTTCACAAGCAATCCAAAGGAAGACTAAATTTGCACTAGGGTGATTATTTTTTCTTTTAATTGAAAATTAACCCACTCTGAACAGTTTTTTTTTTTTTTCCACAAGATAGTCTAACCTCATTTTTCACATTTTTTAATGACACAAATACCCCTAGACTACATTTCTTTAAACACTTAAAACAATCTGGTAATTCTCTTATAATAAAAAAATCTCTATTACTCCAATCTCAAACCAAAAAATAAAAAATAAAAAAAATTAACAAACTAAAATCGACAACATACCTCTTATGAACGGGCACTGATAACGAATTTTTTCCTAAAAATTTAAGGGTTATGGGATTGTTGAGGGAATGTGTAAGATTTGTGAAGTTCGAAGAGAGTGAGTTACTTAAGAGAGATGACGATATTAGGTTTATATATGGAAGGTAAAATGGTAATCTTGTAGAGTTAGGAATTATCTAATACAATAATAATTGGCTCATAGTCTTATTTTATAAACTTTCTCTTATAACTCCGACGTGATAGCTTGTAATTAAGCAGACGAGACTTATTGCGAGCTGCTCGCACGTTAGATTTATAAGAGAAAGTTTGTGAGATTGGATTGTAAGTGTAGTATTGTCCTTTCTCATATACTTGGGATATATTAGTTTTCAATCCAACTTAAATTAGGACTTTTTAATATAATTTCTCTTAAAATATCATTATTTATTTATTTAATCTTTTTATTTGTTGTTACAATGTCCCAAAAAAAATTTTAAAATGCAAGGACATGATGGTAACTTGACGAACCGTCCATGTAACTTCCCTAGAAGAAAAGCAAGAAGCCCTGTCCCAAGAAGCTTGTTATAAACCCCATCAGCCCCATCGTCCCTGAGAAGATTCTCTCTTTGGCTCCCCCCAAGTTTTCTACTTTCAATTTCTTTCTTATTTTATTGAAACAAGAAATTCTTTATAAAAAAAAAAAAAAAAAAAAAAAGGTAACTTTCAAGGGCTTTCTTTCTCTTCCTGCTTAGATTTTGAAACTGCAGCCATTTATTTCATCTCTCTGAATGACGAGTGGAAGCTTTTGTGTGTTGTGTTACTCTCAAACTTTCCGCAGTACAGTAAAACACATCACCAGCTTTTATCATAACAAGCTATAGATCAAAATCCACTAAAAATCTGATCTTTTTAAGTCTGCGTCTCTCTAAGACACCAATAACAAACGAACAAAAAGCTATGGCTGGTGGGAAAATCTGTGGCAGTTCGAACGCAACCACTTTACTTAGAAACGAGAAGCTTCCTTGTTCTTCTCAAGTTCTCGACTCTCTCTGGATGTCCAAACCTTCCTCTTCACTTCAGGGTAATTCCCTGCATTTCTTCTTGCTTTGTTTTTGTGTCCTTTATTTTTTTATGTTCTCGTCTCTGTTTCCTGTTTTTTGTAATTTTTATAAGAGTGCGGACTTATACACTAATTTCGAGAAGGTTTTTTATGTTTCTGGTGGGATTTGTGTTAATGCATGAAATAATTCCCGTCCTTTCGTAAGTGGAAGTGTGTCTTTTATGATCTTTGGTCTTAAGTTTTCTGAACAGAGTGACTCTGTTTTATGTTTTCGGACTGAGAAGAAAAGCTTAAAGCTTATGTAAAAGTTCTCTCTCTAGAGTTCAGTATATAGCGTTTTCTACGCATTTCCTCTTTGCCTGACTGTTGTGCTTTTATTTTGTTTCGGAAAAAAATTCATTTTATGCATATCATCTGATGATTATCTTCCTTGCGTTTAGGTCCAGAGTCTCTGGTTAATTTGGATAACGTTGCTGGAGGAGACACAGCGGTGTCACCATTCTTTCAGTCTCTTGTTAAAGAAGAAAATTGTTATGAGGATTTTGATGGGTGCTTCAATCAACCAGCTGGAAAGAAAAGGCGGTTAACAACCTCTCAAGTTCAGTTTCTTGAGAAGAATTTCGAGGTGGAGAACAAACTTGAACCAGAGAGAAAGGCTCAACTTGCAAAAGAACTTGGCTTGCAGCCTCGTCAAGTTGCAATTTGGTTTCAAAACAGGCGGGCTCGGTTCAAGAACCAACGGCTTGAAAAGGACTATGGTTCTTTAAAAGCTGTCTATGACAAGCTCCAGGTGGACTATGACAATCTCATCAAGGAGAAGCAAGCTTTAGTAAATGAGGTAATTCTCTTAACTGAAGTGTTCAACATTTCTATTCTATTACTAGTGGGCACAATTTTCATCCACTAATGGTTCAATTTTGCTTTTGAACAGGTTCTTTTACTGAAAGAAAATGTTCTTGGCAGAGAGAATGGGAAGGAAAATTTGGAGACACTTGATGCCACCAAATTATCAGAAGCGGGACCTCAAAAGCAAGTTACAACTGAAACAGTGTGTATTGTGCCACTAGTGGCTTGCAAACAGGAAGATGCATGTTCAGCCAAGAGTGATATATTTGACTCTGATAGCCCACATTACACAGATGGGAATCATTCTTCATTGTTAGAGCCTACTGATTCTTCTCAAATTTTTGAACCAGACCAGTCTGATTTCTCACAAGATGAAGAAGATACTAATCTTGGCAAGGACCTTTTGCCCCCACCATGCTTCCTCAAACTTGAAGATTGCTATTATGATGACCCACCAACAAGTTCATGTAATTTTGGATTCTCTGTGGAAGATCAACCCATTTGGTCCTGGTCTTACTAAGAATTATCTGCTCCTTCTGGTCTCCTGGCCTGCCTTTACCTAAGTTATCCTGTGGCACACGTGTTTCTACAACTAAGTAATGCAAAATCTGAGAGTTGTCACTTGTAATTAAGATTATATCTAGCAATATTGCGCCCTTTTTGGTGCCTTCAACTCTTGTGTTTCTCCACTAGACACCTCACAACTGTGCTCAGCAGTTGCATGGCCTTAAGCTAGAATTAGCAATAATGCTTATTTGGTTGGTGGGGTTTCATGTGCTTCATAGTTATTACTACCATTTTCTTGCTCTACAGTATTGATCCCTGTATTAAGTCGACCAACAGAATCGGCAACATGGTTTCACATTTACCAAATCCTTCATGACAGGAGAATTGCAGTAAAGAAACTATAAGGGATCAGCATTTTCTTCTACTATTGTAAAATTATGCACCCTTCAAATGCAATTTCTAAAATAAACTGTAGTTGAAAAAAATCACATACAACATGTGGAAAATAAGAAACAGGCAGTGAGATTTGATAGATTGTCATAATCTGCGCTGAAGAAAACGTTGAAAACCAAATTTAAAAGCAGTTAATTAATATTAGTTAATGAAGTAATCCAAAATTTGCTACTTCTTTTTTATAATAGCGTAACCAATGGGTTTGAATTTAAACAATGAAGTATGCGTTTGGTTTAATATTTTTATCCCTATTCTGGATCCTATTTTTCAAATCGCGTTTGGTACAATATTCTCAAAATATTACCCTATTTTTTTTAATTACATTTTAACCCCATAAGGTTATTAATTTCACTAAATACCCCCTGAAAAAAAAGTTTAAAATTAACAAAAACACCCCCATCAACCCAACTTGTCAGATTCCGGCAACCACCGTCGGTGATAGCCGGAATCTGTACAACGGCCAAACTTCCGACCAGAAATGGCCGGAAGTTCACCGCTGTGGCCTTTTCCGACCAATCCACAACGGATCTGGCCGGAAAAGGCCAGATCTGGCCGTCACACGACGCCAAAGAAATGGCCGTCGTTGACGGTCAACGACGGCCAAATCTTGGCCGTCGTCGATCGAAAACGACGGCCACTCTTTGGCGTCGCTGACGGCCAAGATGGCCGTCGTTTGGCCTTTTCGCCGTCGACGGCCAAAACAAACCATAGATCTGGCCTTTTCCGGCCAGATCTACATGGATCTAGCCGGAAAAGGCCATAACGATGTGTTACGGCACAGATCCGACAAGTCTGTGCCGTAACGAAATTTTCCGGTCAGATTCCGCGGGGGTGGCCGGAATCTGACACTGCATGGTGGGGGTGTTTTTGTCATTTACATGTTAGGGTCTTTAGTTAAATTAGTAAACCTAAGGGCTTTTTTATAAATTTTTAAAATTTACCTCGTAATACTCCATATCCAATAACCCAATACTACCCTTAAAATCCTATCCAAAATACTAAACCAACGCACCCAATGAAAAGTTGGAAAAAGAGGTATGTTGTTGTAAGTCAAGATTCCGGAATGGTTCATCTTCAATTTAATTTTTCAACAGGCACAGACTTTTAGCACCGGATGACCTGTTCAGATGTTGACATTTTATTGTTCTTATGAATGTTAAAAAAAAAAAAAAAAAAAAATCAAAACCTTGTTTGTTTGTTGAAGAAGATCGAGCCTGCAACAGAGTATCTTGCTGATGTAAGTGAATTTGCTCATAGAACAAAACCCTTTTAAAAAAATGTCTTCTTTTAGAGTATTTTATTACTTATTGAATATGCATTGCATCAGGGTATAGACATTAGAAAAAGGGGAATTCCATTGATGGGTTACTGTATCCCACAGGTTTGTGGAAATGGAAATTCACGTGAAGAAATGCGGTCAATTTGATTCTTTTTTATATCACAAAAAGTACTAACTGTGGCCTCCGTATCTCAAAGTCTTGTTTGAGTCTAAGAAGTGAACCTTAACCTAATTTGTTTAGGGATTGATGAAGGACGGCTGTTGGTATTGCAAATATAATATATTAAGAGTGATGAGACAAGAAATATCCATTCCCATTTGAAACTTCTGGTGTCAAAGTCAATAAAATCATGCCACATGTTTTTTTTTTTTTTTAATTCTTTTATTTTTGTATAAAGTTTGTGCTGCAGAAATCTAATGTTCATTTGTAGAAGGGGGGTTAAAGAGCTAGAACAGTTATCAGCATCAATCAAGTCTTCAAGATGCAAAGAAAATGAATAGATAAATATAAAAATAGCCTGACTGACATCACTGAAAGTGAAACTGATAAGCGAAATCTCTCCTTATGGCCATATAAGAAAAGGGTGATCTGAAAATACTTATATATAATAGATATTATTGTTTAAGAAGAAAGCTGATAATAATTTAAAAGTAAACGATAGTCCGACCCAAGGTATAGTGAAATGATTGGTACCTCTTGTTTTATAAATTACGGATTCCTACCCTTAAATGACGCCGTTAGTAACAGATGGGTTCTGACACAAGACAGTGGATTCTTTTACCAAACAGTCCTTAGACCTACTACTTCATCTCCCCTTCCCTTCTTCACTGTTGTCGACCTTTTGACTGCCTCCCAGCCGATTTTCTTAACCAATCACGGTAAGAACTCTTCCCCAAATTACCATCACCTAGTCATTGCCGCTAGACGACAAACCCAAAACTTTGAAAATCAACTAATCAACTTTAAGGGTATGTTTGATTTATTATTTCTATCCATATTCTTAATCTTATTCTCCAAATAATTATTTCAGAAATATTACCTAATTTTTTTAATTATTTTTAGACCCATAAGGTTAATAATTTTATTAAATACCTTTTGAAAAAAAGTTTACAAAATAATAAAAACACTCCCATAACCCATACTTGCCAGATTCCAGCAACCACTTTCGGTAGTAGCCGAAATCTGCCACAACGATGAATTATCGACTAAAATTGGTCAGTAATTCACCGATCTGGTATTTTTCAACTAGATCTAACCTTCAGTGACGGCCAAAGAAATGGTCATCTTTGACCGAAAACGACGGCCATATCTTTGGCCATTGTTTTGGCCTTTTACGATTGTCGACGGCCACAACAAGCCATAGATCTTGCATTTTTCGATCAGATCTATGGTGAATCTATCCAGAAAAGACCATAACGACTCGTTACAACACAGATCTGATCGATCTATGTCGTAACATGATTTTTCAACTAGATTTCAATGGTGGTGGCTGGAATCTGGCATTGCAGATGGTGGAGATATTTTTATTATTTTATATATTAGAATGTTTAATTAAATTAGTAAACATAAATTTTTTTTTATAAATTTTTAAATTTTACCTCGTAACACTCCTCTATTCAATTACCTAATATTATTCTCAAAATCATATCCAAAATAATAAACAAATGGCACCACAAAATTCCCAAACAAACAAATCCACTCCACCAAACCAAACATCAAACGCCATTCAACTGCTCCCCAGTACAACTCCACCAAACCAAACAGCAAACGTTATTCAACTCCTCCCCAGCACAACCCACGCAAACCCAAAATCCTTCAACTCCTCCCCAGTACAACCCACGCAACACCGTCTCTCAATTTCAAAGAGGTAAATTCTTTGAAAACTCAATTAAACAAAACCACAGTTACATAGATTTCACAAAAAAACAACAAAAAAGCCCAATTCAAAGCCGCTTAGTGACGCTCGTTCGAATGACAGTTGTTGAAGGTGTTGGAGGGAAAAAGAAGATGGGAGGAGGAGGCGGAGATGAGGAAGAAATGGGGAGAGGAGAAGAAAGTGTCAATTTTACCCTTTTAACGGTTAAAATAAAGAGAATAAAGTTAATTTAAGGTGAGAATTTGAAATAAATGAAATCAGATGCTAACTTCGGATTTTGCCAAATGTCGGGTGGAAACAGTAGTTTAGTCTAACAATTTATAGTAATTAAAGAGATTGACATATTTCCATGCCGGCGATCAGAACGGAATTGATGAAAGCTACAACAGATGAGAGGCACGTGTAGGGTTGAGATTGGGAAAAGTCCAAATCAAGCATCGAGACGTGGGGGTACATGATGAGTGGAGGTAGGGGGTGCAACGTGGCAGAGAGTGGATGGTTAAGATAAGTGTCAGCATCAGTGATTTGAGTCAGAGTGGAGATAAGAATGGGAGACCGAGGTGGTGATGTCCATTTGTTGAAGGCCCAGGGGGGGCCGGGGTGACAGGTGGGGATGTAAGAGTGACAGCAACATCTGTCTGTCAAATGATATCACACGTGTACGGTTGCTTTCTGTGGTTCCACTGCCCACGTGCACTTCACGTCTGTTTGTTATGTTCATGTATGTAGACGTTGGATTAGTTTTTGTTTTTGTATGAATGGGGATTGGAGCGGGGCCTATGCCTATATTCATGTACCAATAATGGAAGACCAAATCTTAGCCTTCATTCACTTGTGCGTGTGGATTACTATACTCTCAACATGTTCCTTTAGAGATGGCAATGGGCCCAACATTTTCGGGTATCTGGCCCGGTCCGGCCCGAAAGGGACGGGCTTTACCGAGGTTGGCGGGGCTCTGGGCTTGGGCCGGGCATTTTTTAAGGCCCGACTCGGGTACGGGCCGGGCATGGATATATCTTTAGGCTCGGCCCGACCCATCCCATCCAAAATTTAGTATAATTTTACTAATTTACCTTATACTTATATTTAATTACAATAGTACTACACACACACACACATATATATATATATCCTTTTTTCCCAAACCCTAACCTCAATTTTCATCCTATATTGAAGGTTTAACATGTTAAAATTGCCTTTAAATGAGTTAGATGTGTTTGGTTAACTATAAAAATGAATTTTACCGTAACATATATGTACAGTTGAAAAGTTAGTATAATCAAATATTATGGAGTTTTAATTGCTCACTTATTGCTTAAATTATTTGCGGAAATAGCTTCAATTAATATTTAAAAGCTTTTTCTAAAATTAAAAATTAAAAAAAAATGAAATTATTAATATTTTAAAAATAAATATTATTAAAAAAGGCGGGGCTGGGCCGGGCCTACGGTTATAAAAAACCTCGAGACAGGCTTGGGCTTTGCCTATCATACCGTAGCGGGCTCGGGCTAGGCTTGGGCCTGTGTCATGAGGGTCGGCTTGGGCCTGGGCAAGGGGTAACCGATCCGGCCCGGCCCATTGCCATCACTGTTCCTTACTTCAATTGAAGATAGATTATAGTTTTGGTATTATACAAAGATGGTCAAAATTAGACAAAATATGGTTTCAAAGTTTGCTAAAACATTCGCACCTTAGTTAACACCAATGCCCAACACTTTCAACTCACTGGAGTGGGCTTGGGCTTTGCTGGAGGGAACCTTAAACGTACAGAGATTGGGAAGGCTTACAAAATATTAAGCGTCAAGAAAAGGCTACAAAGGTCGTTGTTGACATCTCCTTTAACGGTCAACTAGTCTACAATTTTCTTAATGAGTTGGGTCTTAGTGGATACACAGCCATTACCTTTTTTTTTTTTTTTTGACCCGAGGGTGTCCGAGTCAGTTTACAAATACCTCAACTAATAACTAATCATCTGAGATTCTAAAGTTAACGACATGATAAACCTCTAGTGCCCACCTCTATTAGGGGTTGAAATGAATCGAATTCAAAATTTCCTAAGTAATACGTCTAAAAGAAACCATTAACTTTAGAAAAGGAAAGAGATGGAAAGAATGTTTTCCCTTTTTTTCTTGGCAAATCAGTGTAGGTTTGTAGACACTAAGTTTGTGAATACTTAAAGGTTGTGTTTCTCTTAATTTATACCCATAGGCTTTTTAGATAATGAAACATAAATAATTGAAAATCAAGAGTCATTGTATATGAATTATGAGCTTATCACTCACGTTAGAGAATTGGTATAGGCTATTTAGAGTTCATGCCAAGTTAGCGGCGACATCTTATTCCTTATTGGAATGGTGGTTACGAAGGAAAACATGTTTATCCTAAGAATTTGGTTAATGGAAGAAGACTTTTAGTAGAAGCATTGCATGGTCTTTGTAGGTTTTAATTTATTAGAGGAGTAATACCACATCAACAATCCTCTCACACAATTCTGACGTGGTATCTTGTAATTAGTCAACTCGTAATTAATATATGAGACCTATTGTGAACTGACCAATTGCGAACTGCCACGTCAAAGTTGTGAAAGAAAGTTTGTGAGAGATGGTTATTGATTTAGTATTATTCTTTATTAGAGTGCTTATATTTACGCGTGTCGTGTCACTTGTTCATATCATATAGACTTTGGGCCTTCTACCCTTTTATTGGGCTTCCAGGACATGCACCGTCAATGGCCATGGTCTGGCCCATTCTTTACATTCTGGACCGATTGTTAGCTCCCTTAAGCCTGACTCTTATTTGGGTTTTACTTGATTGTGTTAGGTTGATTTTTATTATACGAAAATATTATTTAATTCCTGTCATTTTTCTCCTATTTTAAGTAAATTATTTTATTCTTAACTTTTTGTTTGCAGTAATCAAATAATCAAATTAAAATTTACAATTTCAAAAATTAAATTAAAACTCATATCTTTCTGGCCCAAACATAAAGTATAAGTGAATAGATGGTAACAGTTTTAATCTTCCACGAGCTCAACACCAAATTTTGTTTAATTTTTATAATTTCTGAATATTCTATTCTAAGTGACAATATACATGGAAATAGAGAACAACAAAAAATTCCAAATCTTGAAAAATGTCTTACATTATTCGAGGAAGTGATACAAAAGGTTGATATTTCCCATTATTATACCAATCTCACTATTACTGTTATAATCTGTGTTTAATTTTAATTTTGATAATAATATGAAAGATGGTAGTACATTCAGCAGTCAGGACTCGACTCAGGAAACCCCTTCACCACAAGCAATGATGTAAATACCATGATTGTTGCTTTATTTAATTCATGATTTCAAACCATTTTTCCATTGAACTAAATACTTTTGCAGAAAATTTCCCCATGAAAAGGAGCCCAGAGACGCTATCAGGTGAAGCTAATTAAATATAGTTAATATCTGACTTTCTTGACTGCTAATTCTGAGCCCGGGAGGTCCCTACACTTTCCCATTCCATGTCAAGTGTCAACAATGTAGTTTCAACCTGTCATGCTGTTTCCAAATAATTTGGTCCCGTCGAGTCCCTCAACCAGTACAAGGAAAACAAGCTTATAAATATGCTTACATAGGCAGTCATTTGACAGAACAAAAACTCCTAATATGTGCCCTGTAATCACTAGAACAAAAACAACAATGCCCGAATTCCAGAACAGAAACCGACTTTTTAATGTCAAAAAATCCAAGAGCACTGAAACTAAGCCATCAAGAGTTATGCTGAGGTATAAAATATCAGGGTTCTGGGGATGGGATTTCTTCTCCAGTTTTGAATAATCTAGATTCTTCAATGAACCAATGGAAGAGGCTGATCGATTATTTGGAAAGCAACAGAGATAATCATTCTTACTCATTTAATACTATCCACATTCCCACCGTTACATGCACTTGGCCCAGGCGCTGTTAATTGCATAGACAACTAAATACAACCTCAGTTAGGGGTGCCACCAAGGCTCTTTGGATAGTTTGCCTTCACATGTATAAAAGCGATAAAAGGAGGGAATGGCAAGCTAGACCTAAAGGAGAGGCACAAGTTATCACAAAGATGCAATAAGATATCAGTTGGTTCTTTGCAGGAAGCATAATTGTGTCTGCGCAAAACTACATGATGTCTACTTCGATCTTCATCTTCTAAATAAAAACTTCAAATTTCTAGGAAACAAAACTCAGCTAATTGTATTATATAAATATCATCTTCATGATATTTCTCCCCATTTTTTAAGGAATTATTACAAGCTATCCTCTTTCATAACCCTGACACACCACGGTGCCTTATCCAAAAGAAATTTTTCATTTTGTACATCTCTGTCTCTTTTTCTTGCAGCAAAAAATCATCCAGATGGATGCATAGACCATGTATATAGTTATGAAGAGCAGTGTAGACAGAATCAAATAGCAGATAATGGAGATAAATTCCTACCAACTACAGCTAAGTAGCCATTAAAAAATTTAAAAAAGAGATTGTCATTTCAATCATGGTTGAAAAAAAATATATTCTATAGCGAATTTAACATCAATCTGATGAGCTCAAAGACTTCTTAATTTTTCGAAGGATAGTCCACATGAAAGTGGATATAATGAAGAGAATGATACCTGTAACAATGGCATACTTGAGACCAAGGTTCACCAACAAGTTCACCAGAAGCCCGGCCAGCACAACACCAACAAAATTTGCTGACAGGCCCGACCAGAATGGCATGTCAAGAATGGAAGCGATGAAGGCTCCTGTCCATGCTCCTGTTCCAGGGAATGGCACAGCCACAAAAAGCATAAGCCCAAGCCACTGAAACTCTTCCACTGGACCAGCCTTCTCCTTGGCCCTCTTAAATAGCAAATCAAGGAACCGAGATGCAGACCCGTTGTTCCCAGCTAGGAATGACGCAAACCTCTTCAGGTAAAGTATAATAAATGGCACAGGGACCATGTTCCTACAG
Organism: Pistacia vera; assembly: GCF_008641045.1. NCBI lineage: Eukaryota > Viridiplantae > Streptophyta > Magnoliopsida > Sapindales > Anacardiaceae > Pistacia > Pistacia vera. Next base: position 298,683 of record NW_022196327.1, read on the forward strand.
TTAAAGCACCAAAATTTATCAGGTTCAAGTTGATGCTAGTTTCAACTATTATTTACTTCTACGCCAATAATCATACAAAAAACTCGAAATATGACAAAACAATCAACACACTGTTAAACTAGGATTAAAAAGAAAAAAAAATGAAATGTTGCTTTCTGTAGTGTCAATCAAAGGAATTTAAGACAAACGGGACTATATAAATTTATCATAATTTGTTACAACAATGACATGCTCATATCATCAAATTCATCAATCTACTTAGCACAATGATTAAATCCTAAAATTCTACGGTTCTTTGATAAATTGAAGGAAAATAGCTAAAAAATGGGAATTAATCAATTAAAGAGAAAAAAAATAAAACTAACCCAAGAACAGATAACAAAGTTAGCAACAGAGGGTGGAGTTGCATCCAGTAACCAACAGGAATAGCGCCACGAAGCTCAATTACAGGAAGCGTAGCGAGAGCAAACACCACAGCCTCATCGGGCCAGCCAGAGCTCCTTAAAGCAGTAGCGATCTTGAGGCCAAAACCAGAAGCTCTAATGGAGTCAGCAGCAGCACTACTTGCATTAGCATCACCAGATGTAGCGAACCAAACAAGAGATAAAGAAGCCCAGAAGAGTACCCATAAGAGATGTTTCCCGGGCTTTTCCTCAGAGAAAGGCAAAATCTTTTTGTCTTGAGTTGTAATATCAAGAAACCCATCTGACGAAGAGGCTCTCGTGCGAACAAATGATGAAACAAAATGACCCAAGTGGCGAGAGCGAGAGTTTTGAAATGTGAATGAAGGCTTCGACTTGAGGAATCCTTGAGTGTTGTTACCAGTGATGAGGGGATAAAAAAGAAGATTTTTTGATGAGGTTTTGACATGGGGTTTTTTGATAGACAACGCTAAGGTTATTGGTGACACAGAGGCCGCCATTGAATCTACAATGAAGCTGCAATGCTGATTTGGGGATTTCGTTTTCAGCGCCTACTTAGACATTTATGAGTAGGAAGAAGTAAGAAATATGGTTGGAGCACATGAACATCAGTGGAAATGATATACTGTAGTCTTATAAGAATAATACAAATAATTAATAATTAATAAGTAAAGATGAGACTGTTCAGACGAAGTCGAGGCAGAAGAAAACAAAAGAAGGGAGGAATTACCGAAGTTTTGTTTGAGATTTGGGATAAGAGAAGAAGTTTGAAGGAAGTTTGGGAAGCGGCACTGCCACTGCGCCAGCAAGCCAAGGGTTTTATGCAGTCGTTTACTGGTTCTTCGAAATCACAGTTCAAATAGACATCAATTCACACTAATAAATCATTCTGCACATTTAAAGTTTGTATATATACATTTAAAAGTAAGGTAACTTTAATTATAATATCAAGTAAAAGATTAATAATATTATACACAGTTTTTATGTTTTCATACACATATAATAAACATGTAATTTTAAATTGCGATCATGTTAAAATTTTCAAAGGTTGGTTAGAAGTTTGCAATAATAGGAGTTAATTAAATTTAAATAGACCTCTCATGAAGTTTCAACATTTTAGTGGCGCTCAGAAAAATCATTAGGTTAACACAAATATCATACTTTTTTATTTTTATCGTTAGTGTGTTCAGACTAGTTTGTGCATGCCTCAACTAATCTTCCGAGGTTTAGAATTATCGAACGGTTAAGAGCCCTAGTGACTACCCCTATTAGGGCTTGAGGAAACTTAAACTCAAAAGCTTATAAAACATTTTTTGCTCTTTTACCATCATGTCATTTAATGATGGTTCGTCCGCTATCCTAACTTCTACTGAGGTTTTGTTAGGGTTATGTATCACACACCTTTTAACATTAAAAATTGACAACTTACCCCCTATAATTGTCCCTTATACCTCCTACAGCCTACCATCAAGTTTTGGTGTCAAATTAATTGAGAGAAGGGCAAAGTTGAAAATAAAAATATTTTGCAAAGAAAAAATATGACAACTGGAATTTTTTTTTTTTTTAAGTATACATCTAAAAATATATATTTTTTATATTGAAAATTCAATAATAATTCTTTTAAAGAAAAAAGATCTTCGATTTCGACAATCTAAAAATGATGGTCCCGAAAATCTCTGATCGTCCTAACCTCAATTTTTTTTTTTTTAAAAAAATATTAAATCTTCAATATATATTTAAAAAAAAAAATTCTAAACATTTTTCATTATTGTGAAATATTCAATATATTAACATAAAAGGTCTATTATATCCTTCCCTCAATTAACTTTAACACAAATGATATAAGTGAATAATTATGGGGGATAACTTGTCAGTTTTTTATGTTAGTGGGAGTGTCATGAAAATAATTAATCCTAACGGAAGTTAAAGGAGTGGGGTATTTTAACTTTTGTGTTAACCTGATGTTATTTTTTATGCCTTCGGAGAAGACTGAAACCTCGAGGAGATCTGTGTAATTAACTCTAACTAGTAACCTGAATTGTATAATTGTTAGTAAATACATATATTTTTCCACAAAAATATCTTTAACATATGTCTAATATATAGCACCCATAAGATAATTGTGTGTCAGATAATTACAATATAAAATGATGATGAGAATTAGAAAATCATAAAAATTTTAATAACAAGATGACATCAAAGAGTAATACTTAAAATTAAAAACGATAATATAAAAAATACTGAATTTAAATATGTTAAATTTTAATTCATAAATAGTGGATAATTCCTTAAATATTTTAATTGATTAAAGAGATTTTAACTTTTTAAAACTCTATTCCATTATCCTATTTAAAATATATTGTAAAAACATGTTTGTTTTAACTTTTAAGGCTCCGTTTGGTTCAAAATTTGGGGGTTTTGGGAAAAGTTTTTTGAAAAAAGTTAAAAAAAAATTGAATTGGGCGGGTATTACGATGTAGAATTTATAAATTAATAAAATTCCCTTTATATTTATTTTTTTACAAAATACCCCCTATAATAAAACATTAAAAGTTAACAAAAATACCCCTAACCCACCCTCAAACACCCCCAGCCGGCGACCACCACCGGAGGTGGCCGGAGTCGCCTTATGGGCGCATGACCGGTTGGATCTTGTCGGTCATGCGTCGCTATGGCCTTTTCCGGCCAGATCCACTGTGGATCTGGCTGAAAAAGGCCATATCTACGGTCAAATTTGGCCGTATTTGCTCTCAACGACGGCCAACAAATGGTCGTCGTTGATGGTCAACGACGACCGTTTGTTGGCCGTCATGACCGACTGTTACGGCCAAAGATCTGGCCGTCAACGGCTAGATCTTTGGCCTTAGATCTGGCCTTTTTCGGCCAGATCCACCGTGGATCTGGCCGGAAAAGGCTAGATCGGCGCACTACCGGCCAGATTCAGCCGGTAGTGCACCATCCTACCAGATTCCGGCCATTTTCCGGTGGTGGTGGCCGGAATCTGGTAAATGTGGATTATTGGGATGTTTTTGTAATTTTAAAAAAAATATTTAGGGGTATTTAATTAAATTATCAAATTTAAGGGGTTTAAAAAAAGTTGAATAATATTGGGAGTAGTATTCCCAAAAATCTGAGTTTTTGGGTATTTTACTGTTTAACTTTTTTGGGAATACTAAAAGTAGTATTCCCAAAACTGAAACAAACGCAGCCTAATATTGTTGGAATCCAATTCAAAATCCAATCCTATTCGTTTTCTATTATCTTATTATATTCAACTCAAAACATTTAACAATTATATTTCACAATAAACATTTATAAAATAATAAAAACACCTCCACCTACCCAAGCCACTGTCGGCCACCAATAATCACCGCTTGTCGTCGGACGCACGATCGGTCGAATTTGATCAATTGTGCGTCGATCTGACATTTTCCAATCAGATCCACCATGGATCTGGCCAGAAACAGTTAGATCTACGGCCAGAGATCTGGCCATAAATCTAGTTATTGATGGCCAGATTGGCACACGACCAGCCAGATCTAATTGGCCGTGCACCATTCTGACGACTTCCGGCCATCGTCTAACGATGGTTGCTGGCTACTGGCAGTCGGTTAGGTGGGTGCCGGATGAGGGTGTTTTTGTTAATTTATAAACTTTTGTTGTGGGGGGATGTTTAGCTAAATTAACAAATGTTGGGGGTTAAAATTAGTTTAAATATTTTCAAAAAATTTACAAAACAACTATTCACATTTTTATCCAATTCTATATAATTTTTATATATTATATCAAACATATTCTCAAAATCCTACTTTATTTGTTTTAATCATATCCTATCATATCATATTCAAAATTTCATATTTGAAATAATGTACCAAAAAGACTTACTTAATACAAACAGCGGCATTGATTCCGTGTAACAAACTTACAACTGTACTTAAGGGGGCGTTTGGTTGGGGGGTATATCAGATTATTGAGGTTATGTCATCTTATATTACTTTGATTATCACGTTTGGTTATCAAGTAATATAAGATTTTAGTAATCTTCCAAAACCAATAATAGTTACTATTGGTAATATTAGACGTAATCTGATTATCTCAATTTTTTTAGGTATTGTAAGATTACCAATGTAATCTTATTTTTGTTATAATTCTATCCCTTATTAATAAAAAATTTGGGTAATAATGCCCTTGTTTTAAAATCAATTTACATTAATCTACAATTACAATTTTACCCTTGTTTAATTAAGTTTTTGGACAATATTGCCCTTATATTTAAAATAAATTATAAACCGCCATCGCCACTCAGCCACCATCATCGATAGCGGGCCAACCACCGTCGACCGCCATCGGAAAGTCGTCGGAGTCTCTAAAAATAACTGAGAGTCGCTGGGAGGCTCCGATATGGCCGTTTCTGGCCATATTTATGGCCGAAAACGACCATATCAGACTAGATCTAGCTGTTAACGGCCCGATTCATAGCCATTATTGGCCAGATCTGGGTGAGTTCTGGCCGTTAACGGCCATATCTCACCTAGATATTGTCAATAAGGCCATGGATCTGGCCGAAAATGGCCTGAATAGATCTGACAATTCTTGGCTAGATTTAGTTTGATATGGCTATTTTCGGCCATCAATATGGCCAAAAACAGCCATATCGGAGCCTCCCGATTACGGTGGACTACTCACAACGACTCCATGTAACTTCTGGTGGTGGCAAGGTAGTGGGGGTGATTTTGTTATAAATTAAAGTTTTATATAAGCGGGATTGTTTTAGCTAAATTTGACATATTGGAGGTTAAAAAAATTATTCAAAAATTAATATTTAAAAAAGGATAATTTAGTAATTTAAATAATATACTCAACAATTTATTCTTCGTAATCAAATATATTAATATAATATACCCATCCGTTTATTCCAACTAACTAAACATATTTTCCTGATTCTTAATAATTATATAGAATTTCAATAATCCAATATATATTTTTTTTTGAAGCAAACGCACCCTAAAAAAGATAAGCCGTTTGGCCCGTTTCCGAATTCCAAACGAAGAAATCTAAGAAACAGGCCTGCTGAACGCAGCACCTGCGGTCAAAAACTTTTTCAAAATCAAATGTTCAACTCAACTCGCACAAACTCAACTCACTCTATCCACTCCCTCGCCCTCGAAACGCGCCGACTTGTCAAGAAATACGCAAATACATCCTAACATGAGTCGCAAGAGAGACAAGTCCTACTTCTCCCGCCACGAACCCACTTCAGCCCCTAAACGCCGCCGTCCTCTCCCCCCTCCGCGGCTGCCAACCGCTGATGATGACAAGCCGACCGCCAAGCCCAATCCTCCGCCAGCCGTGGTGGTGCTGGGTCTGTCCCCGAATTGCTCCGTTCTTGATTTGAAGTCGAGGTTCGAGATCTACGGCTCAATCTCCCGCATTCGCATCGATCGCAACGGCGTCGGAAACATCGCCTTCCGTACAAAAGAATCTGCCGAAGCTGCTATTGCTGCTGCTCTAGATGCGTCCTTTGGCATCACCGTCGATTCCCAAAAGGTTAACGCTCTTAATCCTTCCGTTGAATAAAGTCTAATTTGATTTCTTTTTTCATTGCTAGTTGGACGGAGAAAAAAGTTATGTTCGGTTTGGTTACTGGAAAACATCTGGAGAAGTTAATTTGAACTGTATTATTGGTTGGTTTTGGTTTCTAAGAGCTGAAAGAGACTCAATCAAGTTTTTTATAAGTTAAACTGAATGCAAGAACGAGATATTGTTTTATCTTCCTCAGTTTTATTAGTAATTAAACATCACTTTAAATTGAACTGAGATGAAAGTGAAAACTCAGGCATCTTTAACACAGCAGTTTAATTAATTGGAATGAAGATTGTATGCTGCAAAACTAGGTCAGTTAAAAATACGGGGGCTTTATTCCATTTGAAGATGTTGTTAGTCATAAGGTATTATCATTTGAAGGTCCCTCTAGTAGTTTTGATAGGATAGGTGGAGAGTTGAAAATTAAATAAGTTCTCCAGCTATCTCAACTGCATCTTGTCCCATGTGTTTCCCCTTTTCCTTTTAGCTGACGCCTTGCTTGGACTTGATACCACCAATTTGAGGCTTGACTCAGGCTTAAAGGTTTTGCCTTTGCACTCCTTGGAGTTGTTTCTAATCTTAAATGTGGTTGAAGGCCTAAAGCCTACATAGTTCAATATTTAAAATCTCTCTTGTGAGCGCATAGGACAGCAGGTCTTCTGGTTAAGGTTTCTCTTTTTAAAACTGTTCAATCCATTACTGAGACTGGGGTTTTTCTTTTGCAGGTACAAGTTTTATGGGCAACAGATCCTCTGGCCCAATGGAAGGAAGCAGTTGGAGTTGGTGCCGATAAGGACAATGGTTCATCTTCCAAACTTTTGCGTGCCAAGGTACCTCTCAGCAGACATGGAAGAGGTAATAAGCTTGCTTCAGCGATAGTCAACCCCAAAAGTAGTAATGATGGTTCTTCAGCCTTAGAGGTCCCTTTTAAAGGCAGAGAAATCGTTGCTTATGATGATATCCTGTAACTGTAGAATTGGTATTTGTCGGGTGCTCATCCTCCTTTGTAATACGAGAGTTGATATAGTTTCAGTAAAAATAGGTTGAATTTGAAGTGCGTAGCCAAAAGTTAGCTGCTCTAAATTATTAGTGGAAGTTGTCTGATATGGCGGTGGTTTTAATAGTGTTTCGGTTGGTAGTGAATGTCGTGTTGAGTTATGTTTCACTTGTATTTCTTGGTTGTTAAATTGTTCTCTTTGATGAGGATTTAGGTGTTTGCTTAATATGAATGTACTCCTGTGTATCTTAATTCAAGAGTTGTAAATCTGTGAATGGGAATAGATTTCTATTTCCCAATACTTATTAATAGCTTGAATTGGGTGGTTTGTAGTTCGTAGGATCCAAAAGGCTTGATTTGAGTGAGTGCAAAGTTTAATGTTCAGTCTACTATGTATGGATTTTTCAGACTACACAAATTTTATTTTGCTCTATCAAGATTTCCTTCAATGATATAGTTAGAAGTGAACGGGACTGGATTTTGATGAGTTCAATTGCAGTGCTATATAAGTGATATATATCTAACCTGTTATTATTTACTTAAATTTTGAGGGTGTTGGCGTTAATGTTTTTCCCCACTAATGGACTGATGTTTATATGTTTCAAGCTTCACAATAGCATTTTGGAGCTTGCAGTTGCCAACTGATTCTTGATGATTTTATAAAATTTGCTTGATAATCACGGGTACGAACCCAGAATGTTGTCAAATTTGCTGTCAGGTCAGGTGAGTAAGTGTTTATAGATATCCCATAATCATATGTGTTTTCTAGCTCATAAACAATTTCAGGAAAGAAAAAATCCCAAGCTCAAACGTAAGAGTCAAATTATATTGCCTAATTAAAAAGTAATTGATTTTGAACTTGTAGTCATGCTCATATGACATAATAAAATATGTAAGGGTCCAACCCTTTTAATTACAGTACTACTAAAAAAGAATTCCCTTTTCATAAATAATTAAAGCGATTTCCTTGGCAGGCCAATCATTGGTTTTTCGATTTGTTAAAGTGTTGCCGAACCATTTCAATTATGAAGTTTAATGAAGTACCAAAAAAGCTAGGGGATTTTTATTAACTCTTTAATTTTCAATACAACTACACATAAAATTACCCTCTATTTTTCCGCGACAGAAGCTCGATGAAAAGCTAGTTGTTGGTTGTGTTGTTTAAAGTGGGAGAACGCGCAGTCATGGAAGAAATAGACGTAATCCAATCATCTGAAAGTAAAGAAGAAGAGCAACGAGTGTGGAGTTGGGGAGCCGGTACAGATGGGCAGCTGGGTACGGGCTGTTTACAGGATGAACTCTCACCTCAACTCCTTCACCTTCCTTTCTCCATCTCCACGCTTGCCTGCGGTGGCGCTCACGTTTTGGCCTTGACCTCATGTACCCTCTTCACTTCTCTCTCTCTCTCTCTCTCTCTCTCTCTCTAATTCTATTGCTTTCAACATTTAATTATTAATTAATGTGCGTGTGTTCCGCAGGTGGTCGAGTGTTTTCGTGGGGAAGAGGCACTTCTGGTCAATTAGGCCGTGGAGACATGGTTAACAGCTCCTATCCAAAGCCTATTTCTTTCTTTGACGGCTATTCAGTTACTCAGCTTTCAGCCGGATGGAGTCACTCGGGTTTTGTTTCAGGTCTTCGTTGTATTCATCAGTGATTAAACTTGTATTTTTATTTTGTATATTAAAATATTGGGGTTTCTTTTTCCAGATTCAGGGTGTCTTTTTACTTGTGGGGATGGCTCGTTTGGTCAGCTTGGGCATGGCGATTACAGCTCACATTGCTCTCCTGTTAAAGTCTCATACTTTACTAATAACAATGTTCAACAGATAGCATGTGGCATGCGCCATTCACTTGTTTTGTTGAAAGGTAAATGCATCATGTCTATTGCATTTCTTGTATTCACTCTTTTCCATGATCACAGATGTTTGAATGAAATGCTTGTGCTCTTTTTATATGCTTAAACCTTATGTTTTCTGATTTTAGGATTTATCCATTCTCTGCGAAGGAAATTAACTTTTCTCAAAAATCTCTGCATTCTCTGATGTATCCCTCAGATTAGAGAAACTTATTAAATATGTAAGAGAAAAGAACTTATTTGTTGCTCATCAGTGAAAAAAAAAATGATGGTTTTGGAGGCTAAACTTTATAAGAGAACTTCTACCTAAAGTAGTAGGTTGAAGTAAACTTGCTTAAAGATTTCAGTGATGAGTTCCAACTGATTAATTATCTTGGGATTACTTTTCTTTGATGCTTGCTGAATGTATGAAAGAGCAGAAGGTGATAGTTGGAAACTTGCGCCTGATAATTTCCTTTCTCTCAAGTTCTGATTAGACCATTCTGATGCCAGATTGTTTGGGAAATCAAGTTTATGGATTTGGATCTGGAAAGCGTGGTCAATTGGGTATCTCAAAGGATAAGATCAGATCGGTTAGTCTTCCTCAAGTTACAAATGGATTTGAAGATGTTGAAATTGTTGGCATTTCTGCAAATGGAGATCATAGTGCTTCATTATCTGGTGAGTTCCCTCAGATTCTCTCTTTCTTAATATGTTATCAAGGCAGAAATAATGACAAAACATTGTAGCTTAAAGGTCAGATAGAATATCTACATGGCTAAGGACTTTTAGATGAAGCATGTTTTGAAATCTATACCCAACCAAGTATCTGGTGAAGCTCATAAAATGGATTATTCCAACACAATTTGGTATTTGTAAGAAACACACTGTAAGGTACAATATCTTTTTTAATATCAACAGAATAACAGGTGAAGTTAATAAAATGGATGATTCTAACACAGTTTAGTATCTATGAAGGGTTTCATGTTACCTACAATAATTTTATTTTATTTTGTTGTATTATTTCTCTTGCAACAGCTAATGGGCATCTCTACACTTGGGGAAAAGGGTTCAATAAAACTTCCAATTCTTACATTCCTCAGTGTTTATCTTCTTCTTTGTGTTTCTCTAAAACTGCTCTTGGATGGAATCACACTTTACTGTTAACTGGTTTGTGTATTTCCTTCTTTCATCCCATTCTTCTATTTCTCTCCACACCCCTCTTTACCCTCTTCTTTCTAGTTACAAGATCGTACATGACTTGTTCATGGCAGTCTTCAATTTCTGTAGCAGGTGATGGAGAAGTTTTTATGCTTGGTGGATCCAACCATGGCGTGTTAAGTGATCCTGAGAAGATGAGCCCTGCAAAGCCTTTATCTGGTAATACATTTTGATATCAAAAACTGTCATGAACCTGCTTGATAATTTGGATAATAAAAAGTGATTATTCATCTACATTTCTAATTTATGTATTCAGTAAACTACTTCAGTTTGATGATGGAAATCTTTATGGTCAAATGGCCAATATTATTTTTACATTTACATTTGGTTATGATTGTAGTACACATAGTGATATATCTGTTGTTTTGTGCTCCAGAAAATTCAAACGAAGCTGCTCTTGAGAAAGTGTCTGGTCTTGACGACACGAAAGTTGTTCAAATTGCTGCTGGAGCTGAGCACTCTGCATTAGTAACAGGCAATTTTCAGCCATCCTTTTTTTATCTACTTATCTACTTACTTTTCTCTTGCTCATCTGTTTTCATTTCTCAATGCCATTGCAGATAATGGAATAATTATGACATGGGGTTGGGGTGAACACGGTCAACTTGGCTTAGGAAACACTAGTGATCAAACTAAACCCAAAGCAGTAAGTCTGGATGATGAAGTTCAAAGCAATGATGCTTCGTTCCAAGTCTACTGTGGGAGTGGGTTCACATACGCCATAAGAACACTATCTCTCCCTTCTCAAACTTGATAAATGCATACTGATACCAGAATATTGGTCCTTCGCGCTTCTGTCCACTGTCACTCAAAAACAGTTAACCTGGCTCTTAAACGAAGCAGATTGTCCAACATATTGTTGCATAACAGAAATGATAAACAAGGAACAAATAGCGGAAGATGGCAGCACAAAGATCATCCTTACAGAGTCTTGGGCAAGTTTGAGTGCCAAGCTTTGTTTTTTTAGTGCGATGAAAACATTCATTTGTTCTTCAATTGAACATACTGTATTTTGTAAGCTATATTATCTGGTTACATTTATACAATAAAGAGAAAAACTTAAGGAAGAAGGCCACACCTCCCCCCAGTCTACGGACCGGAAATTCAAAGTTCAGGTCCAAATTGTAGAAGTTGGATTAGCATTCTCTGGGCACATAGGATCAAACGTAAAGCAGAGCTTTCTTGGCAGAAAGAAGAAATAAATCTATTCTACCATTTCATTGTAACTTTGTAAATTGTTCTTATGTGGTCGTGTACAGAGAAAAAAGGCGCCAAAACCATAGACGAAGAGATTTTCACTGTGGGTCATGTGTTCGTGGACCCGGTTCCCTTCCTGTCTATTATGTTATAATCGACAACAAAAGCTTACATTGCTATGACGTGGCACTCTCTGATCGAATCACAGCAGAAAATTGAAAGTTGTAAACTTACATCAAGAACCACCATATCAGAGCCAACCTTATTGGCTCCTTTCTAAAACACCGTCTCTCACGCACTCCTCAAACAGAAAAGATAGAAGATGAATGCAGCAATTTCAATGAGAAGTAAAAGAGGTTTGACCGGGACGGTCGCCGCGGATGCCGGGGATCTAAAGCTCCGAGCTTACGTCAGCTTCGTGCCCGCTATAAGCGCTAGTGACCTTTCTCTCTCTGTTGAGAAGCCTGGCTCGTTTTTAATCGACTTTGACGTTCCTCAGAAGGTACTCTACTTGTTCCTACCAATAATCCTCCACAATAAAAGTTGTAAATGCTTTAAAATACACCTATTACATATAATTGCAATATAAAAGAAAGTGAAAACAGTCTGAAAAGTATAAGTTCAGTTGCTTAGAAAGTGTAGGAACTATAGGAACTTGAAGCTTGTATCTCCGTTGAAGCATGTGTTATAGATTATTGAAGTTATCGAAGAATAATTGTGCAGGATATTAAATTCCAGTTCATGAACACTGCTAGGGTACTAGAGAAGCAGCTCAACATGACTTACACTCACTGGAGGGGTGAAAACCGGACTATCTTGGATGGGACACTTGTGCTTGATCACAATAACAAGATATCTGCCAGTTATGCGATTGATTCAAGTAATTGTAAATTAAAGTATAGCCATGTGCATAGGGGGGTATTTACATTTGAGCCTTGCTATGATTTTGGGAAGAACTCATGGGAGTTGGCTTTGTCAAAGACTGTTCTTGATGGTGATGTTATAAAAGCTTCTTATGTGACATCAAGCAAAGCTCTGGAGCTCCAGTGGATTTGGAAATCCTCTTTTAATAAAGATGGAAGATGCAAGGTACTTAACCACCATATATGTTTTGCTTTTTATGGGAATCCTGTGATTCTGACTGTTTGAGTGATCAAGAGTTTTGGAACTTTTGTGATTATTGGGCTAAAAGTTGATAGTTCAGAGATTATCAAATCTCTTCCTCAAGGTAGCTGAAACAATCTTTAATTTTCTAGGCACTTCTGATTGTGAAGATAAATTTTGGTTCCCCTGCATCAATTATTTTGGGTCAGTTGAAGCATACTATCACACCAAAAGAAGTCAGAAATTACTAAAATTAGATGTGCAAGTCCCTCACACTGTAATTGGGATAGTAAGGCTAAGGTACCAAATTAAAGTAGAATTTTCTTATTATGCAATTACCTGTTCAGGTTTTTAGTTATAGCATTAGAGATCCTATAAGAATCTGCCTTGAGCATGTGGAACGCATATCTCAATCATGAAAATGCCTGTATATATGTTTTATAAAATATGTGTTTATTTTTCTGTTGCATGAACAGAGAATTCTTTGTAAAAACTTAGTCAATCAATCGAGCATGTCTATATTTCCATAGTACTTGTGGGTAATCTGATATGAATGGCTGATAAAATACGGTTTTCTTTTCCATTTCCTTGACTCACTTGATTCATAGAAAATTTGTTGTCAAGAATCCATAGTACTTGTGGGTAATCTGATATGAATGGCTGATAAAATACGGTTTTCTTTTCCATTTCCTTGACTCACTTGATTCATAGAAAATTTGTTGTCAAGAATATAGAAGGTCATTATTTTTATGTGATAACAGGAAAGATATTTAGAAGATCCTTAACTAGGCCAAGATTTTTTTTTTTTTTCAAAAGAACCTCTCTCCTTTGGTTTTACTAGAAAGATTCTTTATGGTTTTCTTGAATTTTTCTTTTAAAGTTCTGAATGGTTGTTTTTTTTGTGATTCATGTTTCAAATTTTTGTCTTTAATGTCTGCCAGGTTTCAGCTTCTTTTAATTTGGCAGAGGGGTTACACACACCAACACTAACTGCTGAGAGTTTTTGGAACTTCGAAATGTAGTCTTCCTTACTTTAATGATTAGAGGTTTTGAACATGGAAAACTAACTATTCCCTTACAATAATTGACAGATATGTGGTTCTATCTTGCTATTGCATGCTGTCGTAAATATAAAAGAGCCTAGCAAATCAGAGAGCACTGCAAGTTTCACTGTTAATAGTGTAGTTTGTTATTGCAATGATGAACTTACAGTCACCTCATGTGTCTATGGATTGCAGTGTATAGCTATGGGGTTCTCTGGTGCTATTGCATGCTGTCATAAATATATATGAGCCCTTTCTAATGAGGGAGCACTGCAAGTGTTTCTGTTGATGCTTTAGTTCCTTATTCCAATAGTGAAATAGTGTTACTTAAAATCACCTCATGTTTCTTCAGGGTTGCAATATCTTTGTTAACCTTCATGTTTTATTTTCCATTCGGAAAAGATAGGTAGAATTTCATTGCATTTAGCTGACCATTTTCTGGGGAAAAAATGAAAATGGATTAGTAAACTAGTATGGAATTCGCCGAAGAGGATAAGTTCACAACGGTCCTCTATTGTAAAATTGTGGCTATTTGCAAAACGGATACTGTTTCTGAAGAAGTGCCTAATGTTGTGAGTAAAGAATTGCAGAAATAGAACACTAGTTTATTATCTTTTTTTAAGTATTAAAGATTTTGATACTTCTGGTAAAATTCATCATTGTCATCTCAAATTGGTCTGCTTCTGCACTCCGTATCTGCCCCGCCATAATCTTCATGAGAGTTGTAGAAGACTAGAAGTACATTCTCTTCTCCTGATTCGAAAGGCTGTAAGGATCCTGAAGTTCAGTGCAATGATCCAAATACTGAGAATCCGCCATAATAAGTCTATATGTTAAAAAGCTGGAAACTTCAATTTTATTTGCTTGACAAAAAAGGTTATATCTTGTATTCTAGGAGAATTAGGCACGCGTTCATGTCTATTTCTTCTCCTCCTCCCTTTTGTTGTCATTTTTACATATCAGGAATTCAGGTTAAGTTTTCATTTCTTATTCTCTCTCTGCTAATCAACCAAATCCATTGGTGTTAAAAATAAATAAATTAATTGAATCAAGCAACAATTTTCCCTAATTTAATTACGTTGACAATGAGATTGATCAATAATTTAAATAAGGTTAGAATTAGGCACGCGTTCATGTATTACAGACCTTTTTGTTATAACTTTATATGAACAAACAATAAACCACCAAAAAAGAAGAGATTAAAAAAAAAAAAAAATAAATAAAGGTATCAAAAGGATACAATGAACATGTTTCCTATGCAAATCCTTCAATGTAAGAGAATCGTGAGAAAATTAGCATCAGCTACCCAGTGAATATGCTCACAAGAATATTGGGCAAGAAAGAAAGAAGTGGCTGCACTCTTCTTTGTCTTCACAGAATAAACTGTTTCTCCTGCTCACTACGACGTTGCATGCTTGATGAGTTTTTACATGATCATTAGTAGATTATTCTCATATCCACCATTGTAAACAATAGGGCGTAAGGGATCAACCTTCCACTCACCATCAACAATGAACTTGATCTATAGCGCACAGGGAAAATGTTCAGACACTCATCAGTCAAGAGGCACCATACCCATAAACTCATAACCAAGTAGAGAAAAGTGACCTACCTCGTATTTGCCCGGATACAACTTTAGACTCAGAGTAAAAATCCCTGTCCTAGACTTCTCCATCTTTCTCTGCAAAATTGAAAAATAGAAAGATAAGCATCTCAAAGGAACAGATGAAGACCAGCAGTTAACCCAGTACAGAAAATGGTTAAAACGACTCAAGTGATAAAATTCTGTAAGTGCCAACTGTAATAGCATGTCATTGCTGTATCTATCAACAACGCAGAAAAGAGTACCATCAGAAATTTGTAACGGATCTTCTAAACCCTGATGGCACACCTTTCTGAAAATTATGGCATGATGAATAGTTATTTTGTTTATGGTCTAGGGGGACTGGCTATGACACCTTTCCACTACGTATGCTTTTGACTCTTTTCTAATAAATAAATAGAATTACATAAAACAAGATATGTAATCAAATAAGTTGCCATGATAAATTCCGTATGCAAATATGTTTCAAAAAGGCCTGTAATCATGTTGATATGTTGAAGAAATTCCATTTTTTTTCTAGTGATACTAGCAATCATTTCATATAAACAAGAATCCATCTATTTAACCTGCATTCAAAAACAAAAAATATCATTCATCACCAACTTAATCAATACCTGGAAGAATACATCTAACTCATAACTCAATTCTAAAACTAAGAGGTTGAAGTAGAAATATATAAAATTTCTTACCCCCCAAAAAAAAGTTGTCCTAGAAACAATGTTAATTAGAGGCTAAACCCACCATACAAGATGTTAATCCCAAGCTTTAACGTTGCATGCACAATTTTATGTCAGTACTGTAAACAAATCATTTTTCCAGGGAAACTTACATATTTGACCCAATATATCCCAAGGAGATAAAATGAGATTGCTCATTACTAAAAAAAACTCAGATTCTTATAGTCCCAATTAGACAAAATTATCATACCAACTTTAATAGTCCATTTATAAACTCATTTTATACTTCACTTCTGCTCCATCTACTGTTAATCTTCTTGTAATTTATTTTTCCTGAGCCACCATGCCTCTTCTTAGGATGTTCTATGGTCTGCTTCCTCTCACAGTGCCATGAACTTTGATCAAATCTCTTCTCTATCTGCGTTCAGTACTCTCCATTCAAGAAAATTAAACCATCTTAACCTACTCTCTCAAAACAGATTATAAAGTACATTTTCTTAACAACTAGACAAGTGACTGACTAGGTAATAAGGATATGAGACTTCCACAAATCTACATAGAACAAATATGATATGTCAAACTTCATCCATTTCCAACAGCCAAACAAATTTCTACACACGATATCTACTTGAATTCAAAATAGTATGAACCAGAAGGCTTGAACTTCAACATTTAAAAATCTAAGAAGTAGGGAGAAAATACAACAAAAATAGCATTGGTGAATGGATTCCAACCTTTGAGGACCAACCATCAAATGATCCAACTAAGAGCACCTCTGAGGCTGAATTAGGCCAGACTATGCAAGCAGTACGAATAAGCCGTAAATCTCTACGAGCATCATCAATCCTTTTCTGTTTCTCTTCAATCATCTTCTGGGCACCACTGTAGCACATAAGAACATGACATCATCAATAATAAAGTATGAGAAAAGTGATGCTGAATGAGCAGGAATTGCACATACATCATTGCCAGGGTCATTTTCCCTTCTAATACCGCCAACTTCGCACGTATTGACCGTAACCTATATTGGCCATTCATGATCTCATTTTCTTGGAACTCCCAAGCATCAGAAAGCTTCTGCAAATCCTCAGAGGAGCTTTCATAACCCTAGGGCCCAAAAAAAAAAAAAAAAAAAACAGGATTAAAAGTTGATCCAGATGACCTACTCAAAGAGTCTAAAATGTGGTCACAGGATTAAAAAAATCTTCCAGAGTAACTGCATGAAATAGTGAATCTTCTAAATTTGAGAGAATGAAAGCAAACTTTGTTCACAGCTGATATCTCATTAAGTTTCACTAAGCAATAACTAATATATTAATAGCAAGATCACAAAAAAAGGTAAATTCATGATCCTAATTGATGAAGTGTTATGGCCAGAATCAATCTCATGAAACATTCAATCATTCACATTTTTTTTATGAGAATCAGTCACATTTTTATGAACCACAATCATCATTAAAGTATGAGTGTGACAATTAAAATTAAATAAGTACATTCAACCAACTTGCAACTTCTAATGCACTTCTTTTGTCAAAGAAACACAATTTTTTAATACAGTTCTTTAACAATAGTTATTAAACATTCACACAAATTGTTTACCAAATTTATGTACATCAAGATCAGATCACTCGCCTTTGGTAACACAACTTCACCAGTATTAGACCTCACTGAGTGAAGTACAGATGAAAGCTCCGACTCCAATTGTTGAAGTCGACTTTTTATTTGATTGCTACTAATCCCTACTTTTTGCCCGTTCGAATGTTCATTGCATTGCTCTTTTACTTCAAGTATTCCATCCCCTGAAACATTCATTGGTCCTTCCTCCTTGGAGACAATTTCAGCAGCTGTACAGTGTATTTGCAAAAAGATGTCAGCTGATCTGAACTGTCAAGCCATGATGCCACCAGAAACTAACAAATGGGCTACCTTTGAGATCCATGCTCGAAAAGTCTGCCCTTTGAGAGCTCCAAGTTCTCCACGTTTCTGGCTTAAGTGAGTTTCCTAACCTATTAAGATCTGAGAGAGATGGCTTGCCCCTTGCATTATTGATTATGCCTCCACCAGAGCTTAATGATGCAGGTCTACTGGTTCTTCCAAGACCAGCAACTGCCTTTTGCAACATAACAACACAACAAGTTTTGATTTAAAATGATCTCATGACTGCACTCACCAACACCCCATTCCAATAGTTTATTTATTGCTTCAAAAGCACATCTTATTGTTTACCCAAGGAAGATAAATAAAGTTGTAGATGCAACCAATATAATTCTAAGATGGGAAACCTAAATCTATGACTAAGAATGCATATAGAATACTACTAGTGTCAAAAAACCTAGTTTATATTGTACACAACTGTAAGTACCACCACAAGTTATAAAAGAAAATGATAATTGAAACTGAATTTAAAGAAACAAAACCAACTTACCATATTGTTGGATGTTCTTTCAAGCCAGTCATCTTCATGATCATCACATTGGTTAGGAGAAGCTTTCCCTTTCTCCCTGGAATTGAACCCAAAATTAATATTCCTCTCTTTTTCTAACCGGCTTAGTATACCCTCAATCCCAGAATCTTCCTCGGCTGTAGCTTCCCTGGGCAAACAGATCATAAATGTTAAAGAACCTTCCAGTGACATTTACCAACCCATTTCGTGACTAAAACATAAGGAATGAAAAACTTGGAATCTTACAAAATTCTGGGATGTAAATAGACAATTTCTTTCTGTTCAATTTCTGAAGTGCTTATTAGTTTAAATGAACCAAGATGAAGGAAAATAAACGAAAAGTTTTATTCCAGCAAAAGAGTTAACACTCAGCTATTTGCTCATTTTAAGATTAAACCAAAAGCGAAAAAGATCGAAAACAAAAAATGTCCTTTCAACATCAACATGCTTTCATATCCCATCTCAATACTCCAGGCCAATTCTCAGTATGAATTTTTTTTCCAGGAACCAAGGTTTTATAGCTGGTGTAATTTTGTAATTTCGTATAATATATATAACAGTTAATCCAAAAATCAGGGAAATTGAGCAACGAAAAATAAAAATTTTAAAAAAAAAATAAAATTAGAAGCTCACAATGATCTACCAGACGAGGAAGCCGGACCAGAGGAACTAACGGCAAAAGATGAAACGCTACATCTACCAACTTCATTGCCCTCCAAAGCACTGTCTTTTTCCCCACTCTGAACCCACTCTTTAACAGAAACATTTTTGTAATCTTCCACATTCATTAAATCCCAATCTTTAACCTCAACTTCATCTACTTTATGTTCGTCATTATCCAAATCCCAACCAAAAGTCAGCCACCCACCTTGCCTTGTAATGGCCTCGACAAGATCCATCCTTCCCGCATCCATTAACTGTTTCTTAGTAGGAAACCTCTCAGGATTCTCAGAACTCTTCATAAACTCCAAAATCGCAGCCTCCAAACCTAAATCTCCTTCACCCTGCCAATCTTTCTGCAAACTAAAACAAGAAGAACCCCTATAATTCCTCTTCTTGACCTCAACAAAACCCACAAAAGACCAACCACTTCCCCTCTCTTTTGCAGCCACAGCAAGATTACAAGAAACACCTAGCTCTTGCTTGGTGGGTCTGGTTCTCGGGTTACAAACAGAAACCCAGGAAGGAAGCGTATGGAAATTCAAATCCGTAGGGGAATAAGGGGAGGGAAATAAATGATTAGAAGCGGTTGTGAATGAGACCATGGTTCAGGCATTTCGTTGAACACTTTGCGTAGGCTGAATCTTTAATTAAATAAATGTTGTTGATAGAGAGGAGGGCAATAAGGAATTGAGTGACAAGTGAGGGAGAGGAGAGTAGAGGAGAGGAGAGGAGGCAAGCAACGAACAATACTCTGAAAAGCGCAACAAACAATTAAGGAATTGTCGTTAACTCATAAAAATGACTAGTGAATTTTTTTCAGTTTATAATAATATTATTATTTTTTTTTTCCATTTATTTGGCCAAATAGATAAGGTGGTGCCAAAAAGGGTTTATTTTCGTGTTATTGTTTGGAATTTATACCGTCCGAAAGGAGACGCCTGAAGTTTAGTGAATTAACCAAAGACTCATAATTTTTAGAATGAAATATTTACACCCTTATATTTGATGAAATATTATCATTTCATTTTATTACTTGATAAAAGATCATTATACCTAAGATTGCATCAGAAAACAATTACTAGGTGGCCTGTTAGTAAAAGAACAATTCAGGATTTAACATGATCTCCCAAGTTCGAGTCTCTTTGATGGTAAAAGAGTACGAAAAAGATTTAATATGGTATCCTAAATTCAAGTCCCCTTGAAAATAAAAAAGTCAAAGGAGAATCTAACATGGTCTCCTGAATTCGAGTTCTCACAATTGTTAATAGGGGTGACTACTAAAACTCTTACTCGACTGGTAATTTTAGGGTCTCGAGAGATTAGTTGAGGTACGCATAAACTGATCTGAATACTTTTAGTAAAAAAAAAAAAAAATCGTATCAGGACTAACTTTTGACAAATATTGTAATAATCAATTAAAAGGGTGTAAACGTTTTTATTTTAAAACATGTGGGTGTCTTGACCACCAAATGTTAGGAAAAGACCTGCACAAACAAAGGAGGCTGAGGATATATTTGTTTGATATGGGAGCAGAGAAAGAAATAAATAAAGGCGACCACGTGATTTGTGAATTTATGATAGTTGACAATTGAGTAGTGGTTTACGTGTCCTAAGAGATTGAGACACCTGAGAGTATATGGGAATTGATTCCATGTTTGGCAGAGCACGGCACTTTAGTGTAATAGTGTTGTGTTAAAAAGGGCATTTTCCTATGACTCCTCAAGGGAACAATTTACTTATATATTATTCAAAAGATTCACTTTACTGAATAAAATATTATTTAAATTTATATGTTAATGCATGTATTAAATGTCTGTTTAATGTGTATTAAATGTTATCTCTATAAATAAAAAGGGTTCTCTTCCTATTAAGAGAGAAGGGATTATGAAAAATTTCTTACATATTTCTCTAGCTCTTACACTGTTCTCTTGAGTAAAATCTCTTGCATACATTTCTCTTTTGCACATTTCTTTTATGTTTCTTTCATACTTTTAAATCTTCCTTCAACTTCAAGGGTATAATAATATTCTGATAATGGTAAGAATAGCAAAAAGACCTCATATATTATCTTCATTTGTGTTTCTAATGTGTTTTTATTTCCACAAGCCATTTTAGATGATGTTAAAATATGTGTGACTGTAAGTATGTATGGGATAAGAGGAGGGTCTTAACCATAGATTCGACCAATCGTCATGTTGATAGACTTCTATGTAGGTCAACTATCATAGCTTTCCACATGCATAAAGTCCATAATCTTTTGGCCCCATCTCTAAATTTAAATTAAAAAAAAAATGTTTTGTTGATGTGATAATTTGTACCAACAAGAGATACTCAATCAGCCTTGGAGGGGATCAGACAAGATGTGCACGTGATTACTAATAACCAGTAAGGTCGTTAAAATGACGTAATAAAGAAAAGAACAAAATATATTTTACAGTGGTTCGACGGTATCCATTGTCATGTTATTATATTGCAGGGTGTTACAAGGTCGAATGAGGTTACAAAGGGACGATTGCGAGATTAATGGAAGACATTTAGCTATCGCGGCCTATTCTCTCTAAAAAGATCAATGCTAATATTGGAATCCCCTAAAACAGAGACTATAGGCTCCTTTTATACTCATCTCTTCTGAAAGTGGTTTACAGTAGGTGTTATGGGGTTACTTGTATGCATAATCCCCCTAATTAGGATCTGAGTCAATAATTCTCATGCTTGTGATAGACCGAGCCATCCTAATGACAACTTAACCCATATTTATGATAGTAATCACCTTATGAATAAAGGCAAACGACAATAGAATGACATGTGAAAGGATTTTGATCATCGGGCTTTGATGTATCTTAGGGATACTCGACACAAATTTGACCGTCATGGAATTAGGCATAACATGCATAAATTGAAATAGTTTGAAAATGTTTGTTAAGAGTAAACGACATATTCCCACCCAAGGTTTGACGAAATCCCAAGTTGGTACCCCATGTTACATTTATTCCAAATTCCCACCCTTAAAGTGATGAAAAAATGTTTGATGTAACGGTAAAGGGGTAAATTGGTCATTTTACATGGGCGGCTTACATTACCAGACTGCCGCCTTTAACAGTCCTTCAACACACGTTAGCAGACGGCGTCCCCGATTTTTTTGCCCTTTTTCCAATGATTCTTCCACCAAAAATCACCATTGTCACCACCATTTGAACCTCTATCCTCCCCTCTACAAAACCATACCCTTTACAACCCCTCATCACTAGCTGATTGTCGGCCACGACAGCCGCGACATGCGACTGATTTTTGCCGGTTTCCAGCTGTTTTGAACGGCGAAAACCCCAACCACCACCACAATTTGACTCCTCGCATCCTCCCCTACAAAACCCCTAACCTTCCCAGCCACGACAACTCACCGTTTGCCGTCCACCACTTCACCAAAAAACGGCCGATAAACACGAACTCTCAGCGACGAAACGGTTGCTAGGGACATAGGGGTTTTATAGATTTGGAGACAGTGGTTGCAGTGGTGGTGTCAAATTGGATTTTCGCTGCCGGAATCGACTGAAATCCAGTGAAGAACACTGAAACCCTAAGCCTAACGACGCTGGCTATTGGAGGGGCCAATGAGTCGGGAACCAGAGGGGTTTTGGACGACAGACTACGGGGAAGGTGATGGAGGTGACCACGGGGTTCGAGGGTGTGTAGTGATCGAGGGTGTTTTTGACATAATTTGAAAATAAAATGGTAAGTTTATAATTCTACTAATTTAGGGGTTAAAACATAATTTATTAATTTAGGGTTAAGGGTATTATGGTAATTGCATCTTCTAAACCCTAAAAATTGCTAACACTGTTATTTTAAAGGTAAGAATTTAAAATAAATATAACATGAGGTATCAACTTGAGATTTTGTCAAATCTTGGATGGGAATATGTCGTTTACTCGTTTGTTAATGGAGTTGGTACATATGTTGAAAGCATGAGACGGAGGGGTGTGGTGTATGAAAGCGTATTGAGTTCAAACATAGAAGACGACAATAATAATAAATAATATCCATCAGAGTTAAAAAGCGACGTGCTGATATATATCTCCCCGACGACGTGATTCTCAATCAATAAAACTCCACCACTTAAAAAAAAAGGCAAACAAACACCCCCACTCTTGTCTGTCTTCGTGTTCATGGTTTCAATCAATCAATCAATCATCATGGAGACATGGACCATTGATGAAAACTTCAAATAGAAGTTGGGTTTTTCCCTGCATGAATGGAAATGGCCCTGATGAAGCTTTGAGAGAGAGAGAGAGAGAGAGAGAGAGAGAGGGAAAATTGTAGGGTAGTGAATTGATGGATTGGAGCATGGTTAAGTTAATTTCTTGTCATCAATTGGCTGCTGGCCTCACTATCAAACAAGGAAAATCAAAAGCAACCCCATTACATAAAAGTGATTGTCAAACCATGTCCAACTACTGAAAAAGATTTCTCTACTCAAATTAAACTAAAAAACTCTAATTACAATGGCCTAGGGTTTTTGGGACCAAGCCAATAACTGGTTTAGATTGCTACATATCATGTTTTTGTTTTTTATTACAATCAAGAAAACGAATAACTGAAGAATTAGTAAATACTAATAATTGAACACCACACAATACTCATCATGCATTGTATAAACATGAATCATGTTTCCTTCTTTATACCTCAAATCTCCCTATAGCTAGATACGTAATATGAATTACCACTGGGTGATCTGATGGTAAAAGAACAAATGTGAATTTAACATGATCTTCGAAGTTCGAGTCCCTTTGATGGTAAAAGAACAAGAGAATGATCTAATATGGTCTCTCAAGAGGAGGATTTAATATGGTCTTCCAAGTTCGAATCCTTTTGAAAGTAAAAGAGCAAGAGGATGATCTAACCTAGTCTCCCGAGTTTGAGTTCCCACGGTTGCTAATAGGGGTGACCACTAAAGCTCGTACTCGACCGATAGTTCTAAGATTCTAAAAAATTAGTAAAAGTACGTGTAAACTGACCCAGACACCTAAAAAAAAACGTAATATGTACCCACAGGTCTTGTAATTATCGACAATTATAGTAAGTTAATTTTGATAAAAAGTGTTTGTTGGTTTACAAAGAGTTATAAAAAATAGAATATTAAACAATATTTATAAATGAATTTAAAAAAAAAAATTAATTTATTAAAATTGAGACTTACGAAGAGATTTAAAAGAATATTCTAAAATAATACACATAACTATATTACAAAATTAGACCCAGAAGTGACTTAACTTAAATTGCAACGGATCAATGAAAAATACATAGCTTTCTACAAGTATTGTTAAAATATGGATTGGGCTTCCAGCAAGCCCTGAAGGCTGAAAATGCGGCATGCCTCTTGGTCCCAGGTTTCAAATTCAGCTGCTTCAGACACCGTCTTAACAATACTCACAATAGCCTCTCCTCGTATTGGTACTTAAAAAAAAATCAATTGAGCATAAAAAATTTGGCCACAAATTCGGCATTTCTATATATATGGATGCATTAGCGCTCATTTTCACACACAATCCTTTGCTCTTTTGGGTGTTTTTCTTCGATTATATTTATGCATTCAATTGAGCAACAGATTTAACGGTAGAATCACAAACCTTGTCTCATCAACGACAAACATAGATATATTTATCGACAGGGAATAATGGTGATTGTGATATTCTCCGCGGTTGTGCCACTCCTAGTTGCACTGATGAACTGAGAAACCATAGCCAATGCATATATATATGTATGTCTTTTGGGTTTGTCCTACTCTAATTCATCGAAACTTGAATTTACATTTTAACCCAATCCATGGAGGCTATGCAGCATCCCAGTCAAATGCCTGGTAAATATTATCTCAGTGTTGGCGTCTGCTATTTTGAGCTTCCTTGGAATGTTTCTTGTGCCAAAAGCCATGAGAATGGACCGACATCTTGAACTCAAATTTGAGATCCCAGCTCCTTCAGTTAATGTTGTGAAACTCATCGTTATGGTTATATTTATCCCAATCTGCGATCGTTACCTGGTGCCAACACTTGAAAGAATCATCAAACAAGAAGGTGGGAATAGTACTCTTCTCCACAGAATCGATTTACTTGGGAAATCTATTTTCTCAATCCTGTCAATTGTAGTTGCTTGTTTTATTGAAAGGATAAGAGATGGGTTTCGGCTATTAATTATTTGCATGCTAACCATAATTAATGGGGTTTCACCCATCTCAATCTTGTTGTTTTTTTTCCCCTGATCACATGAGAAGTTTTTTAAACTTTCTAGTCCTTTCACTATCTTTGTAAAAAAAACCTATGTGCAGTTCAGCAAACAAAGCTGAACATTAAATTTCTGCAGTATCATCTTTTATTCCTCTGTTCTAGTTTTCATTTCTAAAGCAACACTTTCATTCTTGTTTTCTCGTATATATATTGTGTGTATGAGACAAAGCTGAAAATACAGACGATAACAAAATCAAGCAGTTGGATTCTATACTGCATTTAGGCCTTAATTATCATTAATGTAAACTGTGGTTAATATGCAGATTCCAACAAAATGCATGGACCAACCTGCGTCTGGTTGAGATTTATTTTACGAAACAAAACTTGGATTATCCATATATACATATTACGTCCAAATTAAGGACCGTTTATCTATCTTATATAAGAAATTAATATTCTCATATATAGGCGAGTCAAATACGGCAAACATAAGTTGCAGCTCTACTGAATACATAGTTTTTGTCCAAACTCAAAATTAATTCCCTGTATCCTGTTCATTTACTCAACTTATACAGTCCAGATCGGATAATGACTTTGTGGTTCTATTCTCATAAATGTTGTTAATCTTTTTATCATCAATTCAAATTTCCACAATGAAGAAGATGAAGAAATAAGAAATTATAATAATTTCCAAGTCTTGATCAAAAATTTCTAAATGAGGGACCTCTTTTGTCTGGTGGAAATGAAAATGAAGAAGATGGTAGATTGTGAGTTAAAGAGTTGACGTTGAGCAGCACAAAGGAAGTTTGGCTTTCTGTGAAGCTGACTCCACATTGCACCACCATTTTAATTTTGTCTTTATACGATTGATTAGACATGAGTTAGGCTTCTACTTGTGTGATTCTGGTCAATTTATTCGCATGATAGATGGATTCATTAGTCAAAAAAGTATCTTCATATCATACCATACTATACTACACATTTTGTTAATACGTGAAAGGTTCTACATATATTATAAATTATAAAAAGCATACACATATAATACAAATAACTCATGCCCTTTTTGACTGAGACTTGTATTCTAAATACAGATGTATTTATATATATAATCTTTACAGAATACAGATGTTATCCATAATATCACTAACAAAAACATTCCATTCTGTCATCTATCTACAATTTGTGGAGTATAAAATTGTTATGTTTTGGGAGTATTAGTCTTTATCCAATAATTGTTTTGAAGAAAACATACATACATATACACAATAATACATACATATATATAAGACCCCTGTATCTCATCTTGTATAATAGTAGATAATTATATGTACGTTACTGGGTGTACACAGTAAATGCATAGTAATATACTATACACCATTTCCAGTGATTATCAAATGATGTGGTAAGTGGAGGAAAACAGTAAAAAGAACAAGACATTTTTGTAAAACCGTCTGCTCCAATTACAACATACTTGAAAAAAATTTAAAAGAAAGATAATTTGGAAATGGAGGCATTGGCATTGTCGGGCCCCCCCACTTCCGGTGACTAAAAGCTAACCTTCCAAATACGTAACAATCTTGTTAAGTTTTTTTGTCAGTGCATGTGGTGGAACCTTTCGAGGTGAAGCTGCTGCCTGAATTTTCACACGTCTTTACTTCTATAATGTTTCCCCGTTACTATCAGTTTGTCACCCATTCCATCGTCCCCTGCTTTCTTTATTGCATTAAAATTTTGGGTCCATCACATTTATTAATGTCTATATAATATATTAAACTTTATAAAATTGTATATATATAGCTTCCTTTTTTTTTTTTATATATATATATATATTATAAGTAACTCGAATTGATATTCGCATTTAAGTCAAATAATTGAGGTTTAGATTTAAAAAAAAAAAATGATAAAAATGATTGAATATATTCATATATCTTAAAAACTAGCAGCATAATAATGATAGTTAGATGGATAAGAAAAATAAAATATAATTTTATTGGACAAGAATAAAGGTTGATGATCGCGTGGCAGATTGGTCCTATTTCAGTATTTTCCTCCCTCGATACTGTCATATATATATATGTGTGTGCTATGGCCTGGTTTGGACAGAGATAACTAGCTTAAGAACTGAAACGCTAGCTTTTCTCACGCCTTGAAAAGAGTGGAGGATAGAGGTGAAGTAAGAAAATTCCCAAGTAGGAAAAAAATCATGGTAGCCGGGGATAAAAACGAGGCAAGCTCATTTTCCTTATACTGTCTGACAAAATGTTTTCAAAAACCAGTAACGTCCACCCTTGCAGAGAAGGGACAAGATCAGCCGGAAGGAATGCATGGCAAGGGTTTGTCAGATTCAAAGAAAGTAACACAGAAGAAGCCTGGAGGATGGAAATCCATGCCTTTCATCTTAGGTAATTCTCTAACTCTCTCTTTTTTGCCATTATAGCTAGAGAATTGTTGTTTTGCTGACTAAAACTGATGTGCAGGAAATGAAACATTTGAGAGGTTAGCAACGTTTGGATTGCTGGCCAATTTTACAGTTTATTTGGTGAAACAGCTTTCTCTGGAGCAGGTTGTGGCTGTAAACATTATGAATATCTGGTCGGGTATTACTAATTTTGCACCTCTGCTTGGTGCCTTTGTCTCCGATGCCTATGTCGGCAGATTTAAAACTATTGCTTTTTCCTCCTTTGCATCTCTACTGGTAAATTAACTTTCTTTCTTCTTCACAAATTACCTCATCATCATCTCTAAATTTCATGTTCTACATATTAAAAACCAGAGCTTCAGTGAAAAGCCTTAATTAATTAATGAGACAAGAGAAAAAACTTTGTTCCCATCTATCTGAGTAGGCGAACCTCACAATTATGTGGTCTGTAAAAGATGCATGTGGTCTGAGAGAAATGGTTTTACCTTTCATTTCTGATTTGTTGTACACGTAGTGGATAACAAAGCTGCAGCCGGTTTCTAGGCCTGTTTTGGAATGACCTGGCTTGTCAANACTACACATTTTGTTAATACGTGAAAGGTTCGACATATATTATAAATTATAAAAAGCATACACATATAATACAAATAACTCATGCCCTTTTTGACTGAGACTTGTATTCTAAATACAGATGTATTTATATATATAATCTTTACAGAATACAGATGTTATCCATAAAATCACTAACAAAAACATTCCATTCTGTCATCTATCTACAATTTGTGGAGTATAAAATTGTTATGTTTTGGGAGTATTAGTCTTTATCCAATAATTGTTTTGAAGAAAACATACATACATATACACAATAATACATACATATATATAAGACCCCTGTATCTCATCTTGTATAATAGTAGATAATTATATGTACGTTACTGGGTGTACACAGTACATGCATAGTAATATACCATACATCATTTCCAGTGATTAGCAAATAATGTGGTAAGTGGAGGAAAACAGTAAAAAGAACAAGACATTTTTGTAAAACCGTCTGCTCCAATTACAACATACTTGAAAAAAATTTAAAAGAAAGATAATTTGGAAATGGAGGCATTGGCATTGTCGGGCCCCCCCACTTCCGGTGACTAAAAGCTAACCTTCCAAATACGTAACAATCTTGTTAAGTTTTTTTGTCAGTGCATGTGGTGGAACCTTTCGAGGTGAAGCTGCTGCCTGAATTTTCACACGTCTTTACTTCTATAATGTTTCCCCGTTACTATCAGTTTGTCACCCATTCCATCGTCCCCTGCTTTCTTTATTGCATTAAAATTTTGGGTCCATCACATTTATTAATGTCTATATAATATATTAAACTTTATAAAATTGTATATATATAGCTTCCTTTTTTTTTTTTATATATATATATATATTATAAGTAACTCGAATTGATATTCGCATTTAAGTCAAATAATTGAGGTTTAGATTTAAAAAAAAAAAATGATAAAAATGATTGAATATATTCATATATCTTAAAAACTAGCAGCATAATAATGATAGTTAGATGGATAAGAAAAATAAAATATAATTTTATTGGACAAGAATAAAGGTTGATGATCGCGTGGCAGATTGGTCCTATTTCAGTATTTTCCTCCCTCGATACTGTCATATATATATATGTGTGTGCTATGGCCTGGTTTGGACAGAGATAACTAGCTTAAGAACTGAAACGCTAGCTTTTCTCACGCCTTGAAAAGAGTGGAGGATAGAGGTGAAGTAAGAAAATTCCCAAGTAGGAAAAAAATCATGGTAGCCGGGGATAAAAACGAGGCAAGCTCATTTTCCTTATACTGTCTGACAAAATGTTTTCAAAAACCAGTAACGTCCACCCTTGCAGAGAAGGGACAAGATCAGCCGGAAGGAATGCATGGCAAGGGTTTGTCAGATTCAAAGAAAGTAACACAGAAGAAGCCTGGAGGATGGAAATCCATGCCTTTCATCTTAGGTAATTCTCTAACTCTCTCTTTTTTGCCATTATAGCTAGAGAATTGTTGTTTTGCTGACTAAAACTGATGTGCAGGAAATGAAACATTTGAGAGGTTAGCAACGTTTGGATTGCTGGCCAATTTTACAGTTTATTTGGTGAAACAGCTTTCTCTGGAGCAGGTTGTGGCTGTAAACATTATGAATATCTGGTCGGGTATTACTAATTTTGCACCTCTGCTTGGTGCCTTTGTCTCCGATGCCTATGTCGGCAGATTTAAAACTATTGCTTTTTCCTCCTTTGCATCTCTACTGGTAAATTAACTTTCTTTCTTCTTCACAAATTACCTCATCATCATCTCTAAATTTCATGTTCTACATATTAAAAACCAGAGCTTCAGTGAAAAGCCTTAATTAATTAATGAGACAAGAGAAAAAACTTTGTTCCCATCTATCTGAGTAGGCGAACCTCACAATTATGTGGTCTGTAAAAGATGCATGTGGTCTGAGAGAAATGGTTTTACCTTTCATTTCTGATTTGTTGTACACGTAGTGGATAACAAAGCTGCAGCCGGTTTCTAGGCCTGTTTTGGAATGACCTGGCTTGTTAATTTGTTCGATATATGTATATTTTAATAATATGGCGACGACACCAATCATATAGTTTCTTTTGGTACAAATTATTAACTCTGCATGTGAATCATACGTCACACCTAAAATTTGCTCGACAAGGGTCCCAAAACAGTCTATCACAGTCAAAGTTTTTTTTTTTAATTTTTATTTCCGGTCTTTTTAAGATAATATAGAAAGAAAATCTCTTAATTTCTAATGAATTCCATTAGTTTGATCCACTTCGTCTAGTATGCATACATCAGTTACTTGTAATAAGAAAGAATAACCGATCGAGACTTCTAAACTATTTAATTAATGGTTTTTTCCCCCAAGAGAACTTTGACGTTTACCCTTTTTGTCATGTACATGAGTACATCTGTTTCGCAGCCACCTGAATTTAATATTAATGACAACCTCATTTTTTTTCATTTATTTGTCTGAATTTCGCCTTCTCCTGTGCTTTGATTATGTAATTATAATATACAATTCAATCGCTTGCTCATTTTAAGCAACAAATGATAAACTATTGACTAATCTTTTGTCATTTCTTTAAACAAGAAGATTAAAATATAGCGGTGATGATCTGTAATTTGACTATTGTCAGGGAATGATGACGGTGACGTTAACCGCATGGTTGCCACAGCTGCATCCTCCGAAATGCAACGCCGGACAACAATCTCTCGGTCAATGCAAAAGTGCTAGCAAAACTCAACTGGGTGTTCTCCTAATGGGTCTTTGCTTTTTATCAATCGGCACCGGTGGAATTAGGCCCTGCAGCATTCCATTTGGTGTCGATCAGTTTGATCCAACCACTGAAGAAGGTGTTAAAGGAATTACTAGCTTCTTTAATTGGTATTACACTACATTTACAGTGGTTATTTTGTTCACTCTAACTGTGGTGGTTTATATTCAAACCTCGGTGAGTTGGGTATTGGGATTTGGAATTCCTACCATACTCATGGTGTGTTCAATCGTTCTATTTTTCATTGGAACAAAACTTTATGTATATGTCGAACCAGAAGGCAGCATCTTTTCAGGCATTGCACAAGTGCTTGTTTCAGCCTATAAGAAACGAAAACTTAAGGTTCCAGAAGGAGAGTTTGATGAGATTGATTTCTACGATCCTCCATTAAAAGCCACAGTTTTGTCAAAGCTACCTCTCACCAACCAGTTCAGGTGACAAATTCCTATTACGAAATATCTGTTTTATTATATTGTTAAATTGATTGCTGAAGTATTTACCTACTTCCTTAATATCTTAGGATATGAATGGAAAGAGACTTTGATGTTACATGTATTCAATTTGCATGGTTATTGTAGCAATTAATTAATTCTACTTGTCATTTGATATTTTCTGATCAGATTCTTAAACAAAGCCGCTATGATAGTGGACGATAAGGAACTTAATAGTGATGGATCTCCCACTAATCATTGGAGGCTCTGCAGCATCCAACAAGTAGAAGAAGTCAAGTGCCTAATAAAGATCATCCCCATATGGGCTTCTGGAATTATTTGCTTCACTTCCATTACACAACAAGGAACTTTCACCGTGTTACAAGCCTTGAAAATGGACAGGCACCTTGGACCCAATTTTCAAATCCCTGCAGGCTCTATCTCCATCATATCCATGCTGACTATAGGAATTTGGCTCCCAATCTATGATCGCCTAATAGTCCCATCTCTCCGTAAAGTCACCAAACATGATGGAGGTATCACTCTTCTGCAAAGAATCGGAATTGGGATCGTATTTTCAGTTCTATCAATGGTAGTCGCAGGACTAATCGAAAAAGAGAGAAGGGCTGCAGCCAATTCGCATCCAAACCCACTTGGCATTGCCCCCGTGTCTGTTATGTGGCTAGCTCCTCAACTTATACTAATGGGATTCTGTGAAGCGTTCAATATAATCGGACAGATTGAATTCTTCAATCAACAGTTCCCCGATCACATGAGAAGTATAGCCAATTCTCTTATTTCCTGTTCCTTTGGAGGCGCAAGTTACTTGAGTAGCTTGCTGGTCACCGTAGTGCATGCAGTCACGGGAAGCCATAGCCACCCGGATTGGTTGACTAATGACATTAATGCAGGGAGATTAGATTATTTCTACTATGTTATTGCCGGGATGGGAGTCGTTAACTTTATCTATTTTCTCTACTGTGCACATCGGTATCGTTACAAAGGTAGTGTCCAAGTAGAGGATCAAAAAACCTTCCATGATCTTGAGTTGGTTCAATCAACCACGAAGTGAGAGAAATTAAATATTAAATAATGTAGCTTGCAGCTAGTAATAATATATAGAAACGTTGGAGAAGAATCTAAATAGGATAGTGTTTATTTCAGTCGTTATCTATTTGTTTTAGCTCTTCTATGAGACATTGAATAAGAGATATACATATGTAAAAAAGATATTTGCGCAATATAATATATTGAGCTGCCTTTTATGTCAATGAATTGTTGGATCATGAGTATGGAGTGCATTGGAAACTGAAAAATGAAAATTGATAAACCACAAAATAGACACAACAACTAGATCTCTGCTGCATCATGAAATTAATACTTTTCAAAATTAAAGCGCAAAACCTTGTGATCAAATAAGTGGGCATGAAGTAGTATTCGAGTTTGTGGTGTAGAAGAGAGACTAGGTTATGTTACCCATGCACCGACTGAAGATGGCTTGTTTGGAGGTTTCTCTTTGTATTTGATGACGATGCGTACTGCTTAAAAATTATAGATGCTTATCTCGTGGTCATCCTTGCTGCTTCTTCTCTGCCATGCGCTGCATCGGAGTTTCTGGTTAACCATGACAAGTAAATTTTGGTTTCATCTGCCTTTCTCTTTTCACACACTTGATATTTTCCCCCTTTTTTGAGGACAGCTATCTTTACTTTAGCCTGCATGCGCACACCTAATTAAGCATTAAGCATAGTTAATATTCTCAAAATTTTAAGTTCACATATAGATATATTTTTTTTCGTCTTCATCTGAGGTCTTTTTCAAGTCTTAATCGAGATTAGTTGTGCAATTAAATACTGGAACAGGTAAGCATTAGCATATCTATAATAGATCCTTTGAAAACTGCGTTTTCGTTCTTCTGTTGAATTATATGACTAAGAGAGAACAAATTTGAAACGTCGTTTCGCCTTTCACCATCAAATAATCATATATGATCAGCATCACATCTACCTCAGAATCTAATTAAAATTTATCACATCATTGTCAATATAAATTTAATATAGGTAATACGTCTGTTTGTTAAGAGTTTTGAGCTTCAATTCTGAGGATAAACACAAAATTTAATTAATTAAGGTGGGTTTAGACTATATATAACATCATTAATGGAATTAACAGTTGAAACAGATCGCTTATGCTATTCAGTAATTGGGCAAAATGAAGTGCCTCCAAAGATAATATTCATAGTATATAATGATAACAATATCCACAATCTGTAGATACATATCTGAATTTCAGAAAGTGCAGGTTGCTGTGATTGAAACCTCACTGATATACATGAATCATAAAGTGATGAATGACTAAGAATGGCATACGGATAAGTTAATTGTTATCCTCATCTTTCAGAATGACCTGCACTGAAATTTTTGCCACTGTTATTTGCCTTTCCATTGATGTACGAACTAGTAACTCAATAGTGGGGTGTCTGTACTCTAATTTTCTCAATACATTTTCATTGAATATATAAAGATTCCAAATCACTTGCTGAAATTTCTTCAACCAGTTTATCATATCATCGATATATAAATATATATTGATCTGAACCACACACTCTCTGTTACTTGGACCACCCATTGAGAAGTCGCAAATATGAACAGACTTGTCACTGTTTGTAATTTGGTGTGGATGAATGTGTTTAAATTTGCAGTTGATATCTAGAGTATACTTATCAAATATCACCAATTCATGGTACCAGTGAGCTATAAAATATCGCATGCACGATTGATACTTAGTGGAATATGCATGTTTTGCAACATAAATTCAAACTAGAACTCATTGAATACTATTGTTTTTCAGGTTTTGATTTGATGTGTTGAAAAATTCTGCTTCTTTTTCTTTATAATGAGGATTTGGCATGATGTGATACCAAATTGGGTATGCATGAGATAGGTTTACGCATGTGGGATGAGAAAAAGGAAAGAGGTTGATATGATTGATAAATGGATGGTCTGAATATATATAATGTAGTTGGACCTGGGTTCAGTTAGGTAAGTGGGGAAGATTGCAGGTGTTGTAGTTATGGTGGAAGAGATCTAGAGATATTTTTGGTGGGTGATTAGGATGCTAGACGTCCACTGTGGAAAAAGTGAACGAGCCCAAGTTGGAATTGTATACTATGATTCGTGTTGGGAATGGGTTTGTGGAAAGTAAAATCAAAATTAAAGTAATTAAGCCCACCGCCCTAACCTCTAATACTAGACTTAATGAATACTTTTCTGATTATGTTAATGTTACGGGAAAAATGCTCTTTTATGCACCAAAATGAAAACGAAAAGGTTAGGATTAACAGCTAACCACGTGGATTAGGATTTGATATGACATCATCGACTACCAAATTATTATCATCTTTTTTCATTTTTTTAGCCTTTGTTGATAACTTCGATAAAGATGCCAACCCACTAGCTGGGTTCGCACTCTTTGATGACTGGGCCTCTAAACTAATTCTATTATATTATTAATTAATTCGATATAATACAAACTTTATAGATTATTATTTAGAGTGTGTTTGTTTTATTATTTTAGATATGATTTTTGAAAAAGTTAGAATTTGGTTGTTATTATAATATAGGATTTAAAAATTAATAAAAACATCCCTTTAAGTTTGTTATTTTAGCTAAACACCCCTATAATAAAATATTAAAAATTAACAAAAACACCCTCATCGACCTATTAAATGCCAACAGCCCGCCACCACCTTTGTAGGGTGGCCGAAGTCACCGTATCGATACACGATCAGCTATATTTGGCCACTCATGCGTCGATATGGCCTTTTCTAACCGGACACACTGTGGATCTGACTGAAAAATGTCAAATCCATGACCAGATCTAACTATTAATAGCCAGATCTGGCCACGTTTGGTCTTCAACGACATCCAAAGATATGGCCATCGTTGATGGATATGGCCGTTGTTGATGACCAGCTACAGCTAAAGATCTATTCGTCAACGGCTAAATATTTGGCCGTAGATCTGGCTTTTTCAACCAGATGGTGGATCTGGCTGAAAAATCTATATTGGCGCACTACTGGCCAGATCTAGCCGGTAGTGCGCCATTATACCAGATTTTGGCCACCTTTCGGCGATGGTGGCTGGAATCTAGCAAATGTGGGTGGGTGGGTGGGGGTATTTTCGTTAATTTCTAAACTTTTTTGGGGGATGTTTAGTTAAATTAACAAACCTAGGGGCTTTAAAATCGTTGAATAAAATAGAATAGGATTTTCGGAATAGGGAAACAAATGCGTACTTTGGGTAGGGCTGTGCAAAGCCGGGTACCCGAACCGGTTTTGCCCGAAAAACCAGGTACCCCAAAAAGAATACCCGCAAACCGAACCGCTTTTAAGGGTATCCGAATTTTTGGGTACTCGAATATTCGGGTCAAAACCGGATACCCGGTTTATGACCCGAATTTGAATATTTTTGCATGAATTTTAATTTTTTACATTTCAAATTTCAATTTGTGAATACAATTTCTTCCATATACTAAATCAACTTTTAATTTAATAACTTAAATACTTAAGATTTGGGGTTTTTGCCTCTTGCTCTTTGAAAGTTAAAGGAAAAAAGGTTTAAAAACTAGGTTTTTTATTTTTTTTTAATTTTATTTCTTAATAAACCGAGTACCGGGTACCCGGTTCTCTTAAAATGAATAACCGATACCAGAACCGAAAATTAGGATATCACTTAGTAAATACCCAAAAATTCAGGATCGGTTCAGTTCAGTTAACGGTTTTTTTTGCACACCCCTAACTTTGGGTAGCATATGAATATGATAGTGCAAAAATAATGAAACAAACAGGCAATTGTTCTTGACTTGAGTCTCAAATGTCACAACAATTTTTAGGAAGTATTAATAAAAACATCTTGATTAGGATTTTTTTTTAAAGATATTTATAGAAAGATTGTAAATATTTTTAGGAGTAAACGACATGTTCCCACCCAAGGTTTAACGAAATGACAGGTTGATACCTTTGGTTTCATTTATTTTAGATTTCTACCCTTAAAGTAACATCGTTAATTTGGGGGTAATGGGGTTGACTTTTGGGCAGTAGCTAGGTGAGGACTTTAATCAAGCAGGTTAAGGACACTAATTTGGGTTTCGATTTTCGGCGATTGTGGAGTCACCAATGGCCAAAAAACACATAACAACAATCAACTGATGGTGGAGAAGCTGGTAGTGAAGTCTAGAGAGGTCGATTGTACCCAAATCGATCGGAAAAAGCTTGAGAAGTAACCCAATCTCACAAGGTGGCGAGAATGGACTTCGAAATCGGCTAGAAAAAGCCAAAAACCGTCAGCTTGGACATTGCTAACGTAAGCCTATCTCTACTAAAGAAAGCTAAAGTGCGCCACACTTAGAGCTGGTGATGGCCGTGCTGGCCCATGTGCCGACACAACCCACCTTAAAGTAGCCCAACATGGGTTGCCACAACACGAAAATTTTGGTGCCATGCCAAGGCCCACAATAATGTGGGTTGTGCCAGGGCCTTAAAAAAAGGCACGCGAGCGAGTTTAACAGATATTTCACTTTTTTTTTAATTTTTTAATTTTCCCTATAAATACCCTATTATTTTACTTATTTTTTCACGCTCCAATTCCAATCCTCATTTTCCTTTCTCTCTCAACTCTCAACTCTCAAGCTCTCATAATCTCTCTCAAATTCTCAATTTTTTTTGGTTAAATTTATTTTTAATTTTTAGTCAAATTTCAAATGGATCCAAATTCAAATAAATTTAATCCTTTTAACTATTTTCATAACGAGTCATCATCACAATAACCACAAAATATATCACAGTCACAACTGCCACCCCTAGAAAAGAAAAAGAAAGCAAAAGTCAATGGTTTGAGAGCATATTATTTAAATACAAGAAATAGTTCGTGGTGAAATTATGCGACGTGCAAAGATTGTGGTTCTAGTTTGGCCGGTGCGAGTACAGGTGGCACTGGGCATCTCCAGAGGCATATAAACGAGTATTGCAAAAAAATGCCACAACATTTAAAAGGGCAACAACAAATTTCATTTATAGTGCACCTACACTGGCATGTGATTCATTTGCTACTCAATCAAATACTATGATGGGCGAGATTTACAGCTTCATATATAGTCAACAAAACATAAAAGACTATATGGCCAGGTATGTTGTCGCAACCGATCAACCTTTTTCATATGGTGATGATCCAATTTTAAAATGGTATATGCAAAGTAGTGTACAACCTGCTTTTAAGAGAGTTCCTATAAATACTTTAAAAACTGATATTTTTATAATTTACAATTAAAAATACACTTGGTAAATTTAATAGAGTTATTTCATTTACTTCTAATTTATGGACGACCACTAACCAAGATTTAAGATATATTTGTGCAAAGTGTCATTTTATTAATTTAGATTTGTAACTAAAAAAGAAATTTCTTGCATTTCGTGTGTTAGAATATCCACATACTGGCGAACTATTTATGAAGAATTACCTAAACTTTTTAGTGAATATGAAATAAATGATAAGTTTTTTTCTATCACATTTAATAATGCATCATCAAATGGTAGAGTTATTGGTTTTTTGTCAAAACAATTAAATCCACCTTATGACGGTCAATTATTTCATATTAGATGTGTTTGTCACATAATAAATTTAATTGCACAAGATTGATTAAAATCAATTGAAAATGAAATATTTTTAATTAGGCATGCAATTACATTTATTTCATCATCTCCTTCACATTTACAATAATACCATAGTTTGTGTAAGCAAATAGGGTTAGAAAAGAAAAAATTGAAAACTGATGTTAGGACTCGTTGGAACTCTACATATTTAATGTTAAAATCTTGTGAATCATATGAAAATGCTATTACACAATTTTTTTAATACAAAACAACATTATCATCAATTGACTAAAAATCATTGGGAACTTGGTTTTTCCTTAATGAATATTTTAGAACCTTTAAATAATGCTACTGAACAATATTCTGTTATTTATTATCCTACAACTTATTTACTTATATAGTATAATGGAAATTAGTTTTATTTTTAAAGAATATAGAAATCACGCAGTTTTTGGAGATATTGCAAAAAAAAAAAAAAAAAATGTGGAAAATATTGGGAAAAAATGCCTATAATGTTTGCTTTGGCTATTGTAATAGATCCTAAGGTACAAGTGTAAATTATCAAGAGTAAATAATATGATAAAAGAAATTTCAGCAAATCTAGAGACCTCTTTAAAAATTTGTTTAGATAAATCATGTTAGAGCTTTATTACTTCAAATGTATTCAAATTATGAAGTCAAATATGGAAACACGACAAATATACAACCACCATCAAGTTCAAGTTCCTTTAGAGGTAAAGAACGTATTTGGTCTATCATCACTGAAGGTAAACAACTGGTAGGTGCAAGCTCTAGTGAAATCATAAATTATTTAACCATAGATTATTTGGTTGAAATTATGACTCAAAATGAAAGCACATCAAGATACTTATCATATATTTTCCGCCATCGCACGTGATTTACTAACACCACTAGTTTCTACTATAGCATCAGAATCAACTTTTATTCAGGTGGATGTAGATCAAGTTTACATTTATTGTTGTTGAAACTCTTATGTGTATGAAAGATTGGGTGACAGCAGATTTCAAGCTTCAAAATCGTGTTGTTGAAGATATATTTGAAGATTTTAAGAATTTAAAAATTAATGAAAATGAAGATGTATGACATTTTTTTGATCATTTACTTTGAATATTTGTAAACTAGAATCAAAGTTGAGATAATTGTATTGTATTTGTATACTTATATTTCTAATGGAGATGTAAATGATTGATCAATCATTTACTTTGAATATTTAATTTTTAATATTTGTAAACTAGAATATTATAAATTAAATATAAAATTTTTTTTTGATTGATCACAAAATTTTATAAATATTAAAAAAAAAATTGTGGGCCAACCCACGTGCTAGGCCCACGGTACACTATATAGCGGGTTGTGCCATGCGCCTTCAGATTTGGTGGGCTAGCACGACGCGATAAAGGCACAGATTTTTGGAGGCCTTGGCACGGCACAGCACGACACGACTCACCACCAGCTTTGGCGCTCACGCAACAATATATATGACTATTTTATCAAACGATGTTATTTTAAGAGTAGGAATCTGGAATAAATGAAACCAAAGGTACCAACTTCTCATTTTGCTAAACCTCAGGCGAGAACATGTTGTTTACTCATATTTTTAGAGGGTTTTATGATATTTTTAAAGGGTTTTTGGTAATTTTAGGATGGTATATAATAGCTTTCAAATCATTTGGTGCTTGAGAATTAGTTATGTCTAAGATTATAAATTGAATGAATAAGGATGAATGATTTAACAAATAAACTTGTTTTATTATATCAATTTATATTGAAAGCAAATAACTGCAGTTGAATGGAGTTAGCATTTGGGGGTGTCACTGATATATTTTTCAAATAGAGCCAGTGTACTTTGATTAAAATGTCATCCGTAAATTTTGAATAAATCTCAAGTGGTAATTGATTTATGCCCCTGCCTGGCTGCCCCTCAACATGTCATATGGTAGTTGGAAGGGTTTCAAGGGGCATTTTATTAAAAGACCAAATCAAGTTCGAATTTAATTAAAGGGTCATATAGTTTTAAAGTGTTAAGTAAATAGCCTTATTATTGATTAAGGTTAATTAAACATGATTAGTGATTAATTAGGATTAATGAAGTATTGTGTAAACTTTTAAAAATTATAATATGTCCCCAAAAAGCTAAAATTCTTGCAAACAAACCCAAACACCTTCTTCTTCTTCTTCCTCTCGCCATTAACGCACCTCCCCTGGTTGCTGTTTCTTCTAAGCTTCGTCTACATCTTCTTCTTCCTCCTTCCTCTACATCTTCTTCCTCCGCCATTAACATTTTCCTCTTCCTCCGTCATTAACATCTTCTTCGCCAAATATCCCCCTTTTCCTCCTCCTAACATTACTTCTAGGTATGTGTATCTCCTCTTTGCAACTTAAATTTTGATTTACAAAGATTTAGTGATGGATTGGGTTTGGGTTATAATTTTGATTTAGTTGTTTAAGTTGTTGGGTTGTGTTTGATGTAATGCAAGCTCAAATGAGTGAAGTTTGTTGAATATTTTCTTGCATTGTAGGTCTCATGACATAAAATGTGTTATGTATCTGATGGATCTTAAGTGATATTGTGTATCGCTTAAGCGATCTGGTATGTCTGGTTTAATATAACAGATGACAGATCGCTTAAGCGATTAGATTTATGGCTGGTTTAACATAGCAAATGGCAGATCACTTAAGCGATTAGATTTATGGCAGAAGATCGCTTAAGCAGTCTGTTATAAGTCTAGCATACGACAGCAGATCGCTTAAGCGATCAGGTATATGATATAAGATCGTTTAAGCCATCAGACTTATTTATACCAGATTGCTTAAGTGATATACTTGATCGCTTAAGTGATCCAGTAGGCGATATACCATATCGCTTAAGTGATACACCATATCGCTTAAGCGACTCTGGAGATGTTTTTTAAAATCTGTCAACCCTTAATATATCGGTTAATAATTTTTGTTTTCTTGCATTATAGGTACTTGGCTATTATTAGACATGGGACAAGTGGTTTTGGATGTTGAATATTTTGGTGAGTGGGTGGAGGAAGAAAGTTGTTGGAAGTGGATTGGGAAGAGCAAACAAGTTAAAGCAATTGCTGTGAGTGCAAAAATTAGTTTTAATGAGTTGATTTATCAAATCATTAGAAGATGTGGGTTGAGTTGCTTACGTAGTGATATAGTTGTGAAGTATGTTTTAAGCAGAGCTCCTACAAATTTTAAGGTACCTCCTATTGTATTAATGTTTGATGAAGATGAAAAGTTATTTATGTTTGATGTGGGCGATAATGGTTCGAGGCCGATTTTAACGGTTTCGGTTGTGGATAAAGCTTTGGAAGTTGGTTCAAGAGTAAGCGGTGATTTGGGTGGGGAGAATGCTAGTTTTAATTTTAACTATGAGGACATTGATTTCTTTGTTGAAAAATCAAGAGTAGGCAGTGATTTGGGCGGTTAGGAGGACACTGTAAA
This sequence comes from Pistacia vera, assembly GCF_008641045.1. Taxonomy (NCBI): domain Eukaryota; kingdom Viridiplantae; phylum Streptophyta; class Magnoliopsida; order Sapindales; family Anacardiaceae; genus Pistacia; species Pistacia vera. Next base: position 339,998 of record NW_022196327.1, read on the forward strand.
AGAGGTTGGTCGTGTGGGGTAGAATGAAAATGTGGATGAGGAGGACCCCATACATGTTCCCGCAGATGTAGAGATTCCTAGAAATACAGATTATGCAGAAGGTGTAGTTTGTGAGGAAGAGAACACTATGGTCGTTTATACAGGTTCAGAGGCGACAATTGTAGTTAGTAGTGAATCAGCTCACGTTTTTACTGATGGATAGAACTTGCTTGTAGGTTATTTATTTGACAGCAAGGAGGAAGTGGTGAGGAAGCTAAAACTTATTGCTGTGAGAGGTAATTTTGAGTTCATCACCTAAAAGTCTAATTCATCGAAAGTGACGGTTACATGTCGTGACCGAAAGTGCAAGTAACGGGTTTATTGTAGAAGGTTGGCGGAGTTCGAAAAATTTATTGTTAGCACATATAGAGCTGGTCAAGGATGGGTCCCAAGTGAGCCTAGGCTTGGGCCTATTTGGGACTGGTCCCATGGGCTTAGGGCCGGTCCTAGGCCCATGAGCAATTTCAGGACCCGGATTGGTCCTATGGGCCTACAAAAATTTATTTTTCCCCTATCTTTTTTTTTTTTTATATATATTTTAGGGGCGAAATGAAATTTTATAGGGGGGTTTAGTAATTTTTAGGGGTAGATTAGTAAGTTTTTAAAAGTTTAATTAATTTTAAAAAATAATAAAAGAATAAATAAATTAATTGTTAATTTTAACATAAATGTAATATTTACAAAATCACACATTCACAGTTCACAAATAAACAATTAAATAATTTTTTTTATTAAATTATTCATCTTCATCGTCAACAATATTTAAATCATTAAAATTTGTGCTCCTAAAGAGTTTGAGTAGTTTAGGATCTTCACGGTGCTATTGTAGTCTTCTCTCTGCATGAGTCTAATCCCTTAAATACATTATCACTTCAATCATCTCATCGGTTAAAGAGCATCTTGTATCTTTAACAATCCGGCCACTCGTTGAAAATGCTGACTTGGATGCAATTGTAGAAACCGGCACAAATAAAATGTCATGTGCTATTTGGGCTACAATGGGCAATCGACTTTGATGTTGGTTTCGCCATTGAAGCAAATCCATCTCACGTTTCTCCTTCTTCGTCATGTAGGACAGGTCCATTTGTAGGTAGCGATTCAACTCATTTGGTCCATGTATGTACGAGCTGGAGCTGCTACTTCTGCCATGTTCCATATACGTCCACATGCTCGATCATTGATGGAGGTCTTCATCAGGGTCCTGATCATCTCTCCAAGACGTTCCACTTCCACTTCCATTGTACCTGTTCTGATATAAAGAAAAAAAGCTTTCCAATTTTTGCTTAAAGTTAGTCAAATAAGACGTATAATCATGTCCTAAATGCTGGCCTATCTCAGTAATTATATAGTTAACTACATGAAATTTAAACTTAGGATCTACAACAAGACCTAATCCATGTAAGAATGGAATATCTAACCAATATTTCTCGTATTTTTCTTCCATCTTTAAAACAATTTCCATTAAAACGTCATTATATCTATATTTAGCAAAAGTTTTAGAAATTTGAAGTAAAATATCTAACATGAAATTAGTAGTCTGATAATAAATACCACTTAATGTATTAGTGGAATCATAAAAAAATTTAAGAAATTAATAAAAAAGTTCACAAACCGCCCAATCATTATTGTTGACAACTTCCTCTGGATGGTTCTTTCGGTTGAAAAAATTTATAATTTGTCTTGTGGTTGACAAAGCTTTTTCCAACATCAAGTAGGTGGAGTTTCAACGGATAGACATGTCCATACATAACTTCAAAGGTTGAACCGATGGGTCCTCTTGCCTACAATATTTGACGTACTCATGCCATCTTTTATTGCTACCGCCGATGGTAAATTCGATAGTTGCGTGCACCCTCTTCATCTTCGAATGTATATCATCTAAACCTGCTTTAACAATTAAATTAATGATGTGGCAAGTACATCTCCGGTGAAAAAATTTGCCTTCACCACGCCGATCCAATCTCTTTTCAAATAAAGAGATTGTCGTGGTGTTAGTAGCTGCATTATCAAGTGTTAGCACTACAACTCTATCAGTTAATACATATTCTTGCAAAACTTCAAAAATTGTAAAATAAATAGTGTCAGCACTATGTTTTTCATATAATGGTTTAAAACCCATCAATTTTGTTGTAAACCCCAACTATGATCTAAGAAATGTATTATGACAGTTAAAAAATTTGTTTTTGATCTACAAGCCCATATGTCTGATGTAAGTGCAATAGATATATTCTTAAAATTTTGAAATTCGTTTTTAAGTTTATTATTTATTTTGTTATAAAGTATTAGTATATCTCTTTTACTTGCACTTCTACTAACAGGGGTAAATGCTGAACAAAATGCAGTTTTAATCATGTGAATAAAATAAGGATTTTCAGATAAACAAATGGAAGAGTCCGTGGCAACTATGAATCTTGATATTTCCTCTCGTGCAACATGTGCATTGTATTGCCATGTTGAGAGAGTTGAGGATTGTGAATTAAAATTAAGTTTAGTTTGAATTTGCCTACCTGATCTAGTTGAAGATTTACCGGACAACTGCATTATTTGAGGGTGCTTTTTCTCTAAGTGTCGTCGCATCGTCGAAGTCTCTTTCTCAGCGCCAATAATGGTTCCACATAAATTACATACCCCACACGATTCATCCCCCTCCCAATTTGTCTTTGGCCATGTTGATTCGGTGAAGTGTCGCCATACATCGGACACGGCCCTCTTTGATGGTCGGGGGGGTTGGGCCATGCCCGTGCCCATTGAGTCGCAACTTGCTTGTGTTTGGATGCACCTCGTCCCAGCCAAATGTGGTTGTTGAATTGCAGTTGCTGCCTCTGGAGGAAAGGGTGAAAATGGATTGAACCCTTCCATTTCTTCGGTGGATGGAACGTAAAACTCGTTCGGGGATGATCCTTCGAATGCATCATTTCGAGAATCCATTATGAATTTATGATAAAATAATAAATAATTAAAATGAAAAAAATTAAATAATAATATGAATAAGAGATGCTATTTAAAAATAGAAAAATAGAAAAAAATAAATAATAATATGAATAAGCGATTTATGTATCGTTTAAGCAATTCTTCACGTTTAGCCTTGGTCGCTTAAGCGATTTAGGATCGCTTAAGTGATCAAGTTCAAGGTAGAATCAAGATCACCTCAGATGTATGATCGCTTAAGCAATTCTTCATGTTTAGCCTTGGTCGCTTAAGCAATCAAGTCCACGGCAGAATCAAGATCATCCCAGATGCACGATCACTTAAGCGATTTAGGGTCTTGCTTAAGTGATTCTTCACTTTTAGCCTTGATTGCTTAAGCGATCAAGTCGAAGGCAGAATCAAGATCATCCTAGATGCACGATCGTTTAAGCGATTCTTCACTTTTAGCCTTGGTCACTTAAGCGATTTAGGATCGCTTAAGCGATCAAGTCCAAGACAGAATCAAGATCATCCCAAATGCACAATCGCTTAAACGATTTATAGTCTCGTTTAAGTGATCCTATATAGAAAACCCTTGATCGCTTAAGCGATATATATAGTTGCTTAAGCGATCATGGGCAACACTTATTTTTTTCTAGCTTTTCTCTTGAATTTGACAACCTAATTGCATCAACACATTAATGTCATTTAACAAGAATACTAAATAAACTCAAACTCAAAAGAGGGAAATAAATACTGAATTGCTTTTGTACAAATGTGAAATATGTTAATTACATTAAATTACAACATTATATACAACAAATAAATATCCTATATACACCTAAAATAAAAGCAGCGTCAGTAGCCTCCATCCTCCCTTTTCATCATTCTCTTCAACTACTTTCCCATCCTCCACAATTATCCAGCACACCTTCAATATCGGTAGCAGCCTCTTTGTCTTCTTTTACAGCACCCTTTCCAACATTATCCAGCCTTGGCCACAAAGCATACATAACACCACAACCCAAGTATCAACAGCTTGACGCCTAACAACACTAGCTGATCTAATTAAAGACAATCCAATTATTCAAGACAACCCTATAAGAACTGCATTTCACATAAACTACAAAACTCTAAGTTCAACTTCCATACCTTTTGATGACAACATCAACAATGACTTGGATTGGGTTTTGGTCAGTCAAAAGGGATCCATATGCCCATCGAAGCACTCAACAGCCAACCGCTCTTGAAAGTTGCTCATTGTTTCATCATTCAACCTGTCCATTGGGGTGTTGGTCATATCAAACTCAATAAATTTTAGTGCATATGCCTCGCAATCAGCATTATAATAGGAGGAAGACATTAGCATTAGAATCAACTTATAGAACAATTGTATCATGTAAGTTTTATACAAAATATCACCATTATTGCTCTGTCATGGCCTTATAAGTGTCAATACCTCATCAATGTGCTGCATCAAATAAAAACAACATGATAAGTATACAATACCTTAAGGAAAATATAAGCAAAAATAAGGAAAAACTAGGGAAAATAGCTCACCGACTCGTCAAGCCACCTACCCATTGTCAGCATCTTTTCAAACCACTCTCGAGGATAATCCTCGGTCTTGCACTTCACACGCCCATCAATTCTAGAATCATTGTAATAGGAATATAAAAGTTTTTTATTTTCCTCATCTATTGGCCTATACAATTCGACCTTTGACTCTTCAGTTTTCACTTGCCAACTTCCTCTGCCTTCCTCCCCACCCTCCTCCATTTTCACTTCCCCACTTCCTTCGCGTCTCGCCTCACCTTCCTCCATTTTCACTTCCCCGCTTCCTTCGCATCCAGCCTCACCCTCCTCCATTTTCACTTCTCCACTTCCTTTGCGTCCCGCCTCACCCTCCTCTTGTTTCATTTCCCCACTTCCTCCGCCTTCCTCCTTACCCTCCTCCATTTTTGCTTCTCCACTTTCACAAACTTCCTCATTTTTTTCTTCTTTTTCCTCTTCTTTCCATACATTACTACCGTGTAAGGAGATTTTACGTGCTTACTCTTTTGGCTCTCTCTTTTATGCTTAGGTTGCACTTCAACCACTTTCAATACCCCACCAACTTTCTCCTCCACCCTACCAACTTTCTCTGCCACCTTATCAACTTTCTCCGCCACTCTGTCAACTTTCTCCTCCACCTTTTTATCTGCTCTTCCATCTTCTCAAATCTCTCACAAATGGTTGTTGAAAAACTCTCAAACAGACCATTTATGAGGTCAACCACCTCATTCTCTCAACCTCGACGCCTTGACAAAGCGGTACTTGTTATACGGGTTTGCCAATTGGGTGGAGGCATATGAAACTCTTCATCCTCCTCCCTCTCGTCGATTGGAGCTTCATCATCTTCGGCCTCAACAACATTGTTAAGCAGTGACCTTGCAACTGCACTCACATGCGTGCCCCCTTCTAGGTCCCGCATTAGGTGGTCTATCTCTTCATTTGCTACATCATCTAGTGCTTAAACGATGTATCATACTCATCTCCTACTTTACCCCTAGTAGGGGTGAGGAAGGGACGGGTGACTCCCTACAATAAAAAAAAAAATCAATCAAATTTAAGCCATATTTAAAAGCAAGTGCATATTCAAAAGATTAATCCTTTAATCTTACCCAAGCCGTTTGAATTTCCATGTCTATTTTATCGTAATCCAAATTGGTACACTTCTCGATGTGCCACCTCAACATCCTAAGAAATTGCGATCGGTCATCCGAAGTCTTCTTCCTCCCCCCTCCCAGCCAGGACATGAACGACCTCATACATCCAAGCCTACATTGTAAAAAAATAGTCCATATCATAATTAAAACACATATAATACAAAAAGTATAACAAAAAACTATTAATATTTACCTGAATAGCCATGGAAAGCCAAACAAATTGTACGTGCTCGGTCTATTCTTCTCGATAGCTTGGCGATACTTTATCGCCTTGTCTTTCCCACGTAGGGACTCGATGGTTAGCTGAAATGATAACCGTCCCCACGGATAAGCATTAAAGAAGTCCATGTTGCTTGCAAACTTCACCCAATCCATATTAACAACTTTTGTTGAGTCAGAAGCCATTAAGATTGAATGCACGAACCATTCTAGGTACATCTTGAACTTCTCTGAAGAGGTATACCCACATTCTCCTAACCTCTCCTTTAGATCGTGTTCCGTAATAGACGCCTTCCCCCCTAAAACCTTTTTAGCCAACTTATCGGTTTCCTTACTCTTCGTTATTCTCTCTTGCTCTTCCGCATCTGGAAATGCCCCACATCTTAAGCCTGTCATTAGGGCATATTTCATCATCCCGAAACGTAATGGCTTCCCATCCACCACGAACCAAATTTTATTTTTTTGGCTTTTAACTGAATGCAGCAACATATAATCCACTCCCTGCCCTCAGAACGCATTTTTCCAATTTTCTCCGATGGCTGCAAAATGACCGAAACAACTCTCTTTGAATCGGTCCATACCCTTTTTTTGTTCCTCTAAAATCTTTGTTATTCTCATAAAAACTTGTCAACTTGACGTAACTATCACCCTTACGAGGAAGTACGGTATGTTATCGCTTACAACCTCCAACCCATAGTCTTTATAATTTATGCTTAAGAAAATACTAAATATCAGCAAAGAAAAGAAACCAAAACAACCAATAGGCTGCCAATTTGGGGGATATGGGCTTCGAGGGCATCGGGGAGTGGGTGTTTTTGGCATCGAGAGGACCGGGGAAGCCAATGCAGGCCCTACAGAGGCTGTTGTGGCAGGTTCCATGACCGGAGATGATTTAGCATGGCAAAATGTGGCAGAAGGTGGCAGAATAGGGGGGTTGGAGGGCTGCAGAAACAACCTCCATACGGCTTCCCTTGCCTTCCTCCATCCTTTGGAACCCAAACAAAGCCGCTCCCCCGATGCTCGCCAACTGCTCGACAAAACACCATAACCACTACAACAATAAAACAATCTACATATCCTCTAAATTCGCACAAACCAATCAAATTATTCATCAAGTTCAAAACCACCAGTAAAAAACGTACAATTTCTTCATCGGCCTCCTCTTCCTCGCCTGAATTCTCGTCGACGTCCTTTTCTTCAGAACTATTTTTTGATTCTTTTCTCTGTTTTTGTGCCGCCGTTGTCTCCTCTACCTCTGGACCGCCTTGACTCATTGGATGATCCACTAGAGCGTCTTCTTCGATAGCCTTTGAACAGCTGCAGCAGCTAGAGTCTAGGATTTGGAGTGGTGTTGAGTTTTCCTCCTCTTTATGAATATCAGCCATGATTTTGTGTAACGAATATTTAAAATCAAAAATTGGTTGAACATAGGGAACTTTTATCGTCGGAAATCGTAGAGAAATCAAAGGTGTTTCGTCAGTTATTTTTTGACTATATTGCTCAATTAAGTGATTTTGAAGGAAGGGGGTCATTTTTTATTTTTAAAATTTAAAAATTTTTTTGTTAATTATAATATTACCAACATATATTTAAACCTTTTCGGTTTAACTCGTTTTATATGTTTAATGAATCTAAGTGTGCGGCATCAGTTTTGAAGGGTTATGTTTTTTAAATGCAAACTTGGGAGGTAAGATGAGTTAAATTTCCTCGGGTTTCAAGGTGACGCCAAGTCGCCAACACCTGAAACCTCAAAAGTTGTATGTACATGTGTCTGTCAACGGGTCCATCAAAAGCCCGCTGAAATGACTTTAGACATTTCCGACACTAGAAACCACTCACTTGACGACTGCTCAGTCTCGCCACCAAGACCATACGTATAAAAACCCCGCACACATTATAGCAGTTAGGGTTTTATCTTCACTCCCATGGATTCATCATCTTCAGCTTCCTCTTTACACTTGGCCATGGCGGCTCTCGTCGGAGCCTCCTTGATGGCCATCTCGGCCTTCTTCATTCACAAGCGCAGTGTCGACCAAGTCCTTGATCGTCTCATCGAGATCCGCCGCGAACTCCCTCAAAACCGCGACGGCCATTTCTACGAAGAAGAAAACGAAGAAGAAGAGTATAGCGAGGGAGGATATGATTCTGATGGAGATGGGATGACAAGACAGCAGAATCGTGAGTCGAGGTCGTTGGAGGACAGCATGCTTCGACGTTATAAGAATACCATGTCTTCTTCGTTGCCAAATGTGTCTGTGAGAAATGATTGGTTAGAAGAAGATGCTAAGTTTGATGAGGCGATTAGGGTTAGGGCACAGAATTGCTCCGCTTCTTCGCTTGATAAACTCAATTTCATTCCCTCTGGACTTCCGCCCCTGCAAACATCACATAGACTTGGTATGCCATGCGTTTTATTTCCTTTAAACTGCGATGAATTAAATGTAACGTTATATCAGGGTTGCAAATTCGTGGAAAATTTTAATTGCCTTCGTTATGTTTAGATGTTTTTGCAAATAAGTTATGTTGTTTTTTTATTTTTCTTTTTGCAGGGGAGGATCAGCCTTTTAATCGCGGTGGTTCCAGTGCAAGGCTGGCATCTGTTGGCATTCTACGGACTCCGAGATCTCCCGGAGGCAGTGGCTTTGAAAATGCTGAGGATTCTGAGGATGACGGTACAGAGCTTGCAAATGAAGATGATATGGATTACAGCTATGAGGACATTGATTCTTCTGCTAATTTTATGAATGTATGTTCATGTGTGGTTTCTTTTTAGTATTTCATGCTCAACATGCATACATTTTATTTTGGTATACTTATGCTTAGTTTATGGAATTGTTTCAGATGTTATATCAACCATACAACACTACTTCATGTAAATTTAGGGAACAGATGTTGCAGGTTTCTGATGCTTATAAGGGGTTTCAGACTTTATATATTTTTTTCTCGCGAGAGATTTGTTGAAGCATATTTTTAATACTTTATTCTGCTTGTTTGGAATACGCGTAGTATTACTTTTATTAGCATATTTTAATACTTCATTCTCCTTGTTTGGAATACGTGTATTATTACTTATATTAAACGGAAAAATTATAGTTTTATTTGTTACCTAGCCTGATGCTACTATATTTGACTAGACATAAATGATATTGTCACCTTGCCGGAAACATATTGATAGCCAATTGTTTTACTTTTGGAATTTGAAAATGAAGCTTTCGTAATTAATGCAATATCTTTTTGCAAATGGATTTGCAGGATGTTGATTCTAAAATTCAAAATTCTTCTGCTGTTCCATTCAGAACTGATCTTGTGAACTTTGTTCAAGATCAAAATTGTCGAGCTAGTATAAATGTAGTGAAACCTGGTATCGATGTGCATGGCAGGGGAAAGGTAGATACGGCTTCAGCACAGATAACAGGGCATGATACTACTTTGCCCAATGTAATATTGCCTCTGAGAACTACATTGCATGGTATTTCAACTTTTAGTCTTTGAGAATTTCGCTGGACCTTTGTCTAGGTTTGGTTGTTCTCAAATTTTCTTGAAATTTAAATTTGAGGAAACATGCTTGACAAACCTTGTTTTGGAACTTATTTTTTTTAGAGTCAACAACCATAGAAGATGAGGAAGTGCGGAAAATGCTTCAAGAGTGTTTGGATCTGCGAAAAAGTTATGTTTATACTGAAGAAGTTGCTCCATGGTTGAAGGAAGCTGTCCCTGAACCTTATGCATCAGAAGTGAAGATTGATCCATTTCACTTTGAACCTGTTGAAGCAAGTACAGTGAGTTATTTTTGCTTTTTAATTGTATTTAGAAATGAGAAGTTTTGTTTCAACTTTGAACATGATACAGTTGGGGCAGGAGTTGCTTTATGGTAAGCAAGTGGCACCTTCATTAATTTTGTTAATCTAATCTTGGATGCTAATTTTTTCATTCATGCAGCATCACTTTAGGATGGAGGATGGAGTCGTACACGTTTATGCAAGTGAAAATGGTAGGTACTACATAGTAACTCATGTTGTGGTGTTAGTAATCTCTAATTACTTTAAACTACTGCTTATACCTGGAAATACATGTAACAATATTCCACCAAATAAGAAGATATCATATTTATCCACTCAAGGAGTTAATTTATGTTGGACCTCTATACAGAGCTACATGTGCTAAATAATACTGTTGGAATTAAGGCTACATACTCCTTACTACAGGTTGCACCAGAAAGAAAATAGTTCTTTAGGCTTGAAATCATCTTCTTTACAATATGAGTGTGAGGAATCAGCTGTAGCAGAAGGATGCCCAAACATAAGCAAATAATTGCAGCAGAAACACCAGATGCATATCAAGCAGAACGAAAGTGAATAAAGTATTGTTATCTATGTAGAACTTGATTGTGTTTTCATATAAACTTTATTAAGCTAAAATCAATACTTTGAAAATGGTAGGTCCTGGAAACAACCATGAATCAAGCATAGAATTCTACCCTAACTGTACAACATTGTTCTATATTATGCCATTTTTAACTTAGCTTAGGCTTTTTCTAGGAGATTATATAATAAGGCATCTGTAAATTTTGGAACGGCAATCTATCCCTTTATTTAAAATGGCAATGTGATGATTGCTGATATATGATTACTCTTTTTGATTGATTACTTACGTCAACTGTGAATTTCTTTCAGATACTGTAGATCTTTTTCCTGTCGCAAATTCAACCACTTTTTTTACTGATATGCATCACATTCTGAGAATTATGTCTATTGGAAATGTTCGCTCTGCATGCCACCACAGGCTACGGTTTCTCGAGGAGGTATTGTTAATCAAACCTTTTAGGTTCTTGTTTGTCTTGACACAATTTGGACAGTTTTTATAACTTGTATTTGGAAAATACACAGAAATTCCGGCTCCATTTGTTAGTAAAGGCAGATAAGGAATTTTTGGCTCAGAAGGGTGCCCCTCATCGTGATTTCTATAACATCCGAAAGGTGGATACACATGTGCATCATTCTGCTTGTATGAACCAGAAGCATCTTCTGCGTTTCATCAAGTCAAAACTGAGAAAAGAACCTGATGAGGTATATATTTAACCCCCTTATATTTCTAAATATTAGCTTGTTGATTAAGCCTTAATTTTTTTACCTTAGAAAATGAGTCACAATAAAGGCAGTTCTATGTATTGGTGCTTCTCCTTACTTGCTAATTACTTCTTTTTCTCAGGTTGTTATATTTAGAGATGGAAAGTACATGACACTTAAGGAAGTATTTGAGAGTTTGGACTTGAGTGGGTATGAATTACTACTATTGGTCTCTATCTATCAGAAATTCAATTATTTCTACTGTCCTATGCTCTCAGTTGTCGTAATGCTTGTGAATCACTGTAGGTATGATTTGAATGTGGATTTGTTGGATGTTCATGCTGATAAGAGTACCTTCCATCGATTTGACAAATTCAATCTCAAATACAATCCTTGTGGGCAAAGCAGACTTAGAGAGATCTTCTTAAAGCAAGACAATCTTATCCAAGGTTTGGCTATTTGATTGCAGTTAATTTCTTACCATATTTTTAACTCTGTATCTTGTTAAGGCTATCAAGTCAAATC